>NC_057827.1:67944473-68247105 GCF_910594005.1 Cervus elaphus | reverse complement strand
AGCGTTGGACAAGACTGAACGACTAAGTGCGTGCATTCATCCCTTCCCGATCCTTCCTTCCTTTCTTCTTTCTGGAAATATCAAGTGAAGACCTGAAGGCAGGGGGATTCGTCAGTGCAGAAAATGCTCAAAAGAGCCAGGAGGGGATGGGGGCAAGAAGAGAAATGAGGGGCGTGTAGCCTGGGCGCAAGGAGGGTAATTGACATTCTCCACAGCCTGGCCAGGTCAGCCTCGTGGCGGGAAGAAATTCAGTAAAAGACCCTCCCCCCTCGCCCTGCGTCACAGGTGAAACCAGTGTGGGAGGCTGCCCGCCCAGCAGGTGATCAGACTGGGCTCCCAGGCAGGGGCCAGACCACTTCCTCTTCCGAGTGGAGTGAGGAGATGGACTTGCAGCCCAGGGGAACGTGATGTGTGGGATTCCAGGTCTATCTATCTGGAGAAGGGAGGCTAAGGGGGTCAGGGCCTCTGGGCACCCCTTTGAGGCAGCTCATGAAGACGCCAGCAAGAGCCAGAGGGGCATTTTCTGGGTGCTGGGAGTCTGCGTCCCTTCCCTTTGCCAGGGCGTGTGCAGAGCTCCAAGCCGCCTGGCCTCCAACCCAACCTCCTGGGGGACGTGAGAGTCCTGCTTCCTTTGTGTTGGGGCATCTTTTTGATTGGCTGCATACACATTTAAATACTTTGGGAATTTATATTTTATTTTGGAAATTCCCTGGTGGTCCAGAGGTTAGGACTCAGTGCTTTCACTGCCATGGCCCCCGTTCTCAGAAACTAAGATCTCACAAGTGGTGTGGCATGACTGAAAACATTTTTTTGTTTGTTTGTTTTACTTTATACCCATCCCTGGAGGCTCAGTTGGTAAAGAGTCTGCCTGCAATGCAGGAGACCGTGGGTCGGGAAGATCCTGGAGAAGGAAATGGCACCCCACTCCAGCATTCTTGCCTGGGAAATCCCACAGACAGAGGAGCTTGGTGGGCTACAGCCCATGGGGTTGTAAGAGTTATACATGACTTAGTGAGTAAACCTGCTTACTCCCATCCTAGGGGCCAAGGGGCAGGCCCTGATGGTGCTTCCATTTAAAGACTGGATGAGCTGTTAAGAGGCTGGGGGAGCTGGTGGGGAGAGGGCCTGTCCCAACCCCACTCCTGGCGCCCCAAGCTGGCACAGGAGGTGGCTCTAGGTTCTTTGTGCTAAAAATAATGTAATCAGAACAGCAAGACATAACATGAAATAAAATATAATGTACAACTATAGGACTTCCCTGGTGGCTCAGATGGTAAAGCGTCTGCCTACAGTGCCTACAACGTGGGAGACCTGGGTTCAATCCCTGGGTCGGGAAGATCTCCTGGAGAAGGAAATGGCACCCCACTCCAGTATTCTTGCCTGGAAAATCCCATGGATGGTGGAACCTGGTAGGCTACAGTCCATGGGATCGCAAAGAGTCAGACACGACTGAGCGACAGCCACTGCACTGTACAACTATATTTAAAATAAAATGACAGATAATTAGACAAAACAAGGCACAAGCCTCCCAGACAGACATCCTGTGCCTGGGGAGGTGCACCCAGGAAAACCACATGAAGAACAAGCCCCACCGGAGACTGACAAGGCTGCTGCTCCAGGGTCCCGTGTCCTCTCTGAACCTCCACTTCCTATTCTGCACAATGATGACACTGGCCTCGCAGGGTTGTTTGAAGGACTGAGTGGGCTCCCGTCATTCTCCAGGACAGCGCACCCCTATTTGTCCTAGTGAGGCTGAGCAGGTGGGCTCTGGGCTCCCCGACCCTTTCAGCCAGAACAGCTTGGCTTCTCTTTTGTGTGTGGGTCCCACCTAAGATGTTTGGGTGGGGGTGAGGGGGTCAGGGGCAGGGGGATAGATCGTCTTGATCCCAGGTCAGCTCTGAGCCTACTTCCTCCCCAGAGCCTCCCGTGGGGGAACAAACTCAGGTTGCATTGATGGAAGTGAGCTTCCGGTTGCGCTAGAGTTCACGGTGGGCGTGGCTGACCACAGAACGTGGTGGGTGTGTTCGGTGGGCGTGGTAGCCACAGCTCATGGTGGGCGTGGCCGACCACAGTATGTGGTGGGTGTGGTTTGTGGGCGTTGCAGTCACAGTTCGTGGTGGGCGTGGTCGACCACAGTTCACAGTGGGCGTGGTCTGGCGGCCCAGTCACCTTATAAAAGGCCCCCCACATCTTCCCCACCTTCTTGATCTCATGATGTAGGTGGAGGGGAAACAGGTCTTCAGCGATGGCCTGGGCTAGAGGCAGGACCTAGGTGGCCGGGTCGATCCGGCTGTGGGAACTGGGGCAGCGCATGCTTTCTCTCCCACTCAGCCCTCTGCGGCAGCCTCAGGCGCTGGAGCAAGGGTATCGGAGACTGTCAGTGGGGGCCCATGTCAGATCACGGGGTAGGGGGGACCCCACTTCAATAAAGGCAGGACCCAAGGTTGGGCTGTTTGGTGAGTGGTACCGCTTGTATTCCAATCCCCACGTCCCTTTCTCCTCCAGGACTGTGGTCTGTGGCACCTAAGATCTGGGGCTTTGGGAATCAGTGTAGATGGCACAAAATTGACCTTCCCCAGCTAAGTCCCTTCTGTTTGGTCTCTAGCCAGGGATCGAGCTGGAGTTTATTTTGCGGAGGGGGCTTCTGCCCCCACCAGTGTCCCCAGCACATGCTTTCGGCTTCTTCTGCCCATTCTCGGTCCCTGTCTGTATCTACACTCACCCCTTGGAGGTCTCATCCGTCTGCCGAGATCGCCTGGATCGACACCTCCCGCCCACCCCCAGCTGTTGCTCAGTGCGGCAGGGGAAGTGGCAGACTTCTCAGCCCCAAACTCAGCTTTCCTCTGCTGCCCTGCCTCCGAGATTCTCCTGCAGCCCCCTCCTCCCTGCCAGTGAAGGGCAATGGGTGGCAACTGCACCCTTCCATGTACCCAGGCCCAGACCCCACGGTCAGCCCTGCCTCTCTTCTCAGGTCCCATGTGGAAGCCACCAGGAGATCCACTGGACCCTCTTTCAAAATAGATCCAGAATCTGACCACGACTCCCCGCCTTGCAGCCATCGTCCCGGCCAGGACCCCAGCAGCAGCCCCCTGCCTGGGGTCCCAGCCTCTACCTTCGCCCCTCCACCCTCACTCTACAGTGGTGGGGGGTGTCCAATGACCACGTAAGGGGAGAGACAGCTTTGACCCTCCATCTTTGTGCTGAGCTGAGATGGAGGACCATCTCAGGAGACAAGAAGGGAGTTAACAAGGTCTAGAGTTGGAACCCATGGACTCTGGATCAGGTGCACCAGGAGGCGGGGTGGGAGGGGGACAAAGCAAGAGGGGACAGGCCTCGGAAGGTGGTTGTCTGGGTTCTGGGAGCAGGACATCAGCCTTGGAAGACCTGGTCTAAGTGTAGAAACAGGAGTTGGTCCTGCAGGCAAAGCAGGGATGGGGAGCAGATGGACAAGATCTTGTTCGCGCCAACCTTTGTTTGTCCACCCTGCAGGCACGGGTAGAAGGAGACTCGGCGAGCAGTGGACCTCAGGGCCCTGGGGACAGAGCGGGAGGAACATCAGGGAAGCCCAGGACTGCAGGAAGAAAGAGGGGGTGGGAGGGGGCCCGGTTTCCCCTGGGAGATTCAAGGGAAAGTCAGGAGCTGAGGACCAGCCAGGTTGTGGGAGTCGCCAGTACATCGAGGGTCACTTTCCCAACTGTGATGAGCTTGGGGAGCTGGGAGAACAGTGCCTGGGAGCAGCCTCTTCCGTGAAGGAATATTCTAGAAGAGATGGCAACAGCTTCAGGCCCAGGGCAGAGCAGGGGCATGGCAGGCTATTGGCTCAGGGACTGTGAGGTCTAGAACTTTCCTTGGATACTTTGCTGTTGTGTGTGTATATGTATGTGGCACCCTGTGCATAGGGCAAAGGGTGTCTGTCTTGCTGATTGCCGAACCCAGGGTAGGCAAGGGAGATGCGGCAAAGCTGGAAGAAATTGCGAGGAGCCCTACGACCTGCAGACATGCTTTATTTGCTAATGGCTGATGCCGCAGCAAGGCAGACATGCTTTATGCTCCCGTGACCGACACAGCCGCAGGGGCTGTTTCAGGTGATGCTTACATAGGTATACAGGACAAAGGTGGCACGTGGCCAAGCGGGCATATCATGATGCGTGTGCACATTGCTATAAATGATCTCAGCTGTTACATAACCATGTAAAGTCATTGTTTACAGAATTGGGGGCGGGGGTGCAGCAAGTGTGAGAGAGCCTGACCATTGGATCTTGGCTAGTTGCTATTTCTCTACAGTGTCAAAGGGGAAATAAAAACAAAGAATTCTTAAATGCCCAGGACTCCAAAGGAAGAATAATTCATTAGTTGTATGAGGTGCAGAAAATCTGACTCAGCCTTGCTTAAGTGAAAAGGAAATCAATCTGTCGGTTCACAAAGGCTGGAGGAGTCTAGACTGGCTTCAGGTGCACCATGACTGGGACTGCAGCGAGGTTGGCCGGATTCTCAGCTGGGTGTCTTCAGGCCACTTGAGTGTGTCCTGTAGCTTCAGGCTCTTAGACACTGAAGCCCAGGGCCCTGTGCCTCTTCTTTTCACAAGCCGACGGAGTGTTCTGGATCGCTGTCCCTGGGCCATCACCGTCTTGTAGTCTTGGGGGTGGCATGGCCGAGAGGGGGGTTCCTCCAGCGAAAGTGGGGTCCAATTGCCGGGAGAATGGATCCCACGGCACAAAAGCAGCAGACAGCCCCGTCAGAGGATTTGAGGTAAGTCTAGGCACCAGGGACCACCCCATCATGGTGAGGAGGAGTGTATGAATCCTCTTTTCCGGGAGAAGCAGCCGTATGAAGGAGGCTCCCCTGAGAAGGTGTGAAGCAGAGAGCGGCCCACAGCTTTTTTCCTGAGTTTTAAGCTTCAGGTGTGAACTAAGAACAACTTGGCATCTTAGTGCATGCAAGCACAGGAGCTCCTTCCTCTTGGCTCCGTCTCCACCCAGCTGCACCCACTTCCTCCCCTACTGTGGGGGTGGGCACAGGGGTGACTGTCTTTCCCTGGGCTGACATGGGGTATGGGGGCCTGTCTGGACCATCCTGGTCACTCTGGGGACCTGTGTGAGTCTTGGGGCTGGATTAACTCCTCCTGTGGAAGTGATGGGGCTTCCCTGGTAGCTCAGCTGGGGGTCAACCTGGTTAGTGAAGGATAACCCAGCCTAGCCCCACCCCGGCCTCACCACTCAGAGCCTGACAGATAAGTCAGCCAAACTGGGGTGGGGGGTGGGGGGCTTTGAAACGTCACTTTCTGTGGGAGACTTTTTGCTTTCTAACTTCTTTATGGTAACTGACTGAGGAGGGGGGCTTCACAGGGGTTCACCTTGCATCATTTTGGCACTGGGACCATCTGGGCTGGGCTGTCCCTGGGACCCTCCTATGAGCTTGCCTGGCCCCAGACTGAAGATCATTCTAATGGGGGGAGGGGTAAGATTGGGAACTGGTTTTTGGTGTGAGAGGGAAGACAACAGACTTGGTCTTCTCTTTGGTTCCAAAGAATACCAAGGAATTCAGGTAAATGTAGGGGGAGGTGCAGATAAGAAGGTGGGAATGGGTCCTTCCTCTTGGAGAGGGTCAGCCACACTCCAAGTTGACTCCACGCTCTTCAAGTAAGCACAGAGGGCAGTCAGAATACATTGAAAAAAATGAGAAAATGATTCTGGTTTCTGGTTTGGCATGTAAGATGCTTGAAGTTGCTGCTGTCTTAATAACAAGTAAAAAAACAGAAAAAAAACTGCAAAAGCAATGATACTTCAATCTGTAAGAGCAATGGGGTCACAGGGCGAGCCACTGACAGGTAAATACAGAGAATCACAACTTCCCAGAGCAGACACCTATGAGCAGACACCTCCGAGGGAACCAGTGCTGGGTAGGAAAACCCAGTAGGGAGTTGATGAATTGCTGGAGGCTCAGTGTGGACAAATCTGAGAACTAAGATTCCAGATAACCCAGTCCTAGAAGGACCTCACGCCTTGTGAGTTTTACCCCCAGGAGCTTGACCAGGTTCCCACAGTGAGCCTGGGGAACAATACCTTCCTGATACTGGCAGGGGGAAGGGGAGGTGAACCATCCTGAAATATACCAGATGCTGGGTTCTTCAGGGGGTCTGCCCTCAGGAGAAATGGTTAACCAGAGCCTAACCTGCTGGGGTTTGATCAGAGTCTAGGTGATCTAGGGGGAAGGAAAACACCCAATTCCAGCCCACTCTAGCTATCCTGTCCCACTTAAGAGGGGAGAGAGGGGAAAACTGAGAAACACCCATGAAGTTCACAGGCCAGAGCGCAGGCTCACTGAGACCTGCTGGGCTGTAGAACTCTTCCCCTCCCCGAACCTCACTACTGCATTATTAGAGTTCCTGAGAGAGTTTACAGCTTTACAGAAGTTCCGTTTACCCAGTACATTATGTACTGCGCTCAGACACATGGGGCTTCCCAGGTGGCTCAGTGGTAAAGAATCTGCCTGCCAAGCAGGAAGCATGGGTTCAATCCCTGGGTTGAAGATCCCTTGGAGAAGGAAATGGCAACCGACTCTAGTAATCTTGCCTTGGACGTCCCATGGACAGAGGAGCCTCGCAGGCTATAGTCCATGGGGTCACAAAAGAGTTGGACACGACTTAGCGACTAACAGTTAATAACAATCAGACACACTAAAGGCAAAAAACAGTTGGAAGAGACAGAATAGGCATTAGAATCTGATTTAGCTATGGCTGCTGCTGCTGCTAAGTCACTTCAGTCGTGTCCGACTCTGTCTGATCCCATAGACGACAGCCCACCAGGCTCCCCCGTCCCTGGGATTCTCCAGGCAAGAACACTGGAGTGGGTTGCCATTTCCTTCTCCAATGTGTGAAAGTGAAAAGTGAATGTGAAGTTGCTCAGTCGTGTCTGACTCTTAGCAACCCCATGGACCGCAGCCTACCAGGCTCCTCCATCCATGGGATTTTCCAGGCAAGAGTACTGGAGTGGGGTGCCATTGCCTTCTCCGTTAGCTATGGCAGAGATTAATATGCTAGGGCTGTCATGGATAAAGTTGTGATAACTTTTAATGGAATATAATCTGTAAAAATACTGAATCACAATGCTAAGATACCTGAAACTAATATAATATTGCAAATCAACTACACTTCAAAAAAAAAAAAAAGACATTTTCAAGAGAATGAAAAGACAAGCCACAGACTTGGAGAAGACATTTACAAAATATACGTAAAATAAAGGACTACTATCCAAAATGTACAAAGAACTCTTAAAACTCAAAAGAAGATATTCTAGACAAACATCCCAATTAAAAATGGGCCAAGGCTCTTAGCAGACACCTTGTCAGAGAAGATATACAGATGGCAAATAAGCTTATGAAAAGTTGCTTTATGTCATCTGTCATTAGGGAAATGCAAATTTAACCAGCAGTGAACTACCACTGCAAATCTGTTAGAATGGCCCAAACCCCCAAACTCTGACAACAACAAATGCTGGTGAGGATGTAGGGCAGCGGTAACTCATTGCTGGCAAGAATGCACAATGCTACCTTTGCTTTGGAAGACTCTGGCAGCTTCTTACAAAACATACTCTCGTCATATTATCCAGCGTTTGTGATCCCTGGTATTTACCCCCAAAGAACTAAAAACTCACATCCACACAAAACCCTACACGCAGATATTTACAATAGCTTTGCTCATAATTGCCCAAACTTGGAAGGAGCCAAGGTAGCCTGCAGGAGGTGAATGGACAAATAAATTGGGTACATCCAGACAATGGAATATTATTCAGTGCTAAAAAGAAATGAGCTATGAGGCCATGAAAAGACATGGGGGAAACTTACATTTATCTTACTAAGTGAGAGTGCTAAGTGAAAGAAGTCAATCTGAAAAAGCCACATCCTATATGATTCCAACTATAGGACATTCTGGAGAAGGCGAAACGACAGAGAAAGTAAAAATATCAGTGGTTGCCACGAATCGGGATGGGGAGAGAGGGATGCAGAGGTGAGCACAGAGGATCTTCAGGGCAGTGAAAATACTCTGGGTGATATTATAATGGTGGGTAAATATCACGTAAGTTTCCCAAACCCACAGAATGCACAAAGCCAAGACTGAGTCCTGATGTAAATTACAGATTCGGGGTGATTGTAATGTTGTTGGTGAAGGTCCATTAACTCATGAATGTGCCACTCTGGTGGGGGACGCTGATAATGGGGGTGCTGTGTGTGTGGGAAGTGGGGTGAAGGGACAGGGTGCAGAGGACAATGCTATGTACTATCTGCTCAGTTTTGCTGTGAACCTAAAACTACTGTAAAAAATAATCTATTTTTTAAAACGAGGGGCGAACGTCAGGCAGTGCCGCTGTGGTTGCATCTCTGCTCACCTTTTGAAGGGTCATGTTCAGCCCTGTGTGTTTCTGCCAGTCTCCACCGGCCAGTGGACAAGGGCACTCAGCGACTGCCCCAGATGGCCTGCCTGCACCCTAGAAGTGCCCCGGAGTGTCCCAGCCGTTCCCTCAGCTCCGCGTGGATGGATGGATGACCATCTGCAGATTTCAGGCCAGTGGTGCTCTCCAGCCCAGCTGTCCCAGAGGTCCTGCTGGACGCCAACCAGCCAGGGACCAAGGGCTCTGTGTCCTGTTTGGCCACTGATCCCAAGGGCACCTCCCAGGAAGGCCAAGGGTGACTGAGGGAGCAGGACCCAGGCATTATGGGGTCCCCCAGCCAGACACCTCCAAATGCCACCCAATGCATCCCCAATATCTCCATAACATTGTCTGGCAAGAAGGGGAAAAAAAAAACAAAAACCCTTGAAAACCACACTCTTCCCATTTTACAGGGTAGGAAGCTGAGGCTGGGAGAGGAGTCACACCATAGCTAAGAGGCCCGGGGTCCTGCCTCCCCACGGTTGTGGGGTGGAGGTCGGGGGTTGGGGAGGGGCGGGGGACCCCCACCCTTGCTCCCGCTCTGGTTACCCCGGCCCAGGGGGATGTGGACTCAGGTCTCCCCGGGTCTGAGTGTGGGGTGGGCAGGTGGCCGGTGTCCTTGTGCAGCAGAAGCCTTGACTTCCGTGGGGAACTGCTGACCAGCACAGCTGTCTGCATCTGGGCGGCGGAAGGAAGCGGTCACGGCCCTCGGTGCCCGGGCCGGGCCTCAGCCCTGGGCGCCCTCCCCAGGCCTCATCTGAAGCAGGTGGATCACCGAGCAGGCGCATCCGGCCGTGGAGAGGTTCCTTCCGGGGCCGCGCGTGTTTAAAACTCGAACCGATCATCAGAACTGCCTTCTTGGCACCCAGCCAGAGGACCCAGCTTGGAAAGGCTTAGTCTCCCGTGTCCAGACGGCAGCCGGCGGCGGCCATAGGGACCTCAAGCGTGCCCAGTCCCGCTTGCTAAGCTCAGCGTCCTTTGGCTCCTGCGCTGCCTGTTTGCACGTTATCCCCCGTTCCCCTGCCGTCACATCTTTGCCAAGGGCAGCTCTTACCCCATAGGACCCTTCCCTACAGGCAGGGGGCAGTGTGGGTAAGTGTGCAACAGCTGACTCTGGGTAAAAGGCCCAGATCGTAGTGTGGGCCAATTTCCCCGCAGTGGCCAATGCCAATTTTTCCTTTCTTTCTTTAAAAAAAAATTTATGTATTTGGCAGCGCGGGGTCTTTCTTGCTGCATGCAGGGTTTCCACCTTTCTTGTGGCAGGCAGGATCTTTAGTTGCAGCAGGTGGGATCTAGTTCCCTGACCCACGAGGGAACTCCGGCTCCCTGCTTGGGGAGCCTGGAGATTTAGCCACTGGACCCCCAGGGAAGTCACTGACCATGGCCAATTTGAAACCACTGACTTGAAGTCACTGCACTGGGGTTCAGAAGAGATCTCTCTTTTTAGTTGCTGAGTCGTGTCCAACTCTTTTCGACCCCATAGACTGTAGGCCACCAGGCTCCTCTGTCCATGGGATTTTCCAGGCAAGAATACTGGATTGGGTTGCCACTTTTCCTCCAGGGGAAGAGATACACAATAGTAAACTGTTATATGGTGTCTCCACTCTACAAATAAACAGTTGGAAGAGCAAAGACGATAGTGAAATTAATAAAATAATAACTAGCTGATGTCTTGAATATTTATTACCTCTGTTGATACTTATTTATTTAGTTGTGTTGGGGCTTAGTGGTGGCACGCAGGACCTTCCTTGCTCACGAAGGCTTCTCTCTAATTGCTGCAAGGGGGCCGGGTTGCCCTGTGCCGTGTGGGAGCTCCATGTGGGATCTTACTTCCCTCACCAGGGATCGAACCCCCATCATTAGCACTGGAAGGTGGACTCAACCCCTGGACCACCAGGGACGTCCCATTACCACAGGGGCTGTGGCCCAAAGGTTCCAGGCCTTGTCACCAGCCTGGCGGGAGAGGAAAGGCTGCTGGGAGGGAGTGGGACCCCGCACCCGCTGCTGGGCCCCACGGAGGGCTCTGGCGCCTCTGCCCGGCGCTCCAGCCCCCACGGAAGGCCCAGAATTTAAATTAATTACATTTATTAATTAAATTTAAATTACAATTAAATAGAATTTAATTGTAAGTATATATGACTTATTTTTTATCAGTGTATGTATAACAACTGATTTAGGAATTCCTGAAAATGCAATAGTCAGCTCTTGTCAAGAGCTGGGAGGAGCACCCCGCTGCCGCAGGGAAAACCCCAAGCTTCATACATGAGAAATCAAGCAGGGCGAATGGGGAACAGTGTGGTGGGTGCAGAGTGCAGACCGTGAAAACAAGGCCTGGGTTTGACCCCACCTCCGTGGGTCGCCGTGTGACCTCAGGTAGGCCATTCGAGCTCTCTGGGTCTTGGAGGCGTGGGCTGTAAGCCGGCAGCAGCACCACAGCGGGTGGGAAGCCTGGGTTAACAACGAAACGCACGTGCGGTGTCCTGCGCGTCCTGAGTGATCAGTCAGCGTCAGCCTTTCTTGTTTTTCTATTTTGTGTGTTAGCTTTTAGTTGCTTAGCTGTGTCTAGCACTTACCATGAACCGTAGCCTGCCAGGCTTCCCTGTCCATGGGGTTCTCCAGGCAAGAATATTGGAGTGGGTTGCCATTCCCTTCTCAAAGGGATCTTCCCGACCCAGGGATCGAACCTGCGTCTCCTGCATTGCAGGCAGATTCTTTGCATCTGAGGGCTGCTGTTTTAAATCGGCAGTGGTAATTTTTTCTGTGACTAAAACCAAAGATGATCCTTGCCTGCCATCTGGTGGTCAGAGTCTATCATTACACCCTAGATTGTGCCCAGGTGGATTATTTTTCACTCGTGGCCTGGGGACCACCCGCAGCTGCTGGTCAGCGACCCTCCTTCACCCGTTTCGACCCCTTCCTTGGCCCTTTGCAAGAGCAGTGGCAGCCTCCTCGAGAAAGGGGATTCGATGGGACAGGCCTCTTCTCTCCCACCCAGTCCGGACGCTGCAGAGCTAACTCGCATCCCCGAAGCCTTGGTAAGGTCCCTGCTGCTGGGCTGGGAGTGCAGGTGCCCAAGGGGCCTTAGAGCCGGGGCCCCCACCCCTGAGTGTGCCTGTGCGCGCGTGTGTGAAATCCATTCTCGTGTCTCCAGGATGGCCCTCATTCTGGACTTCTCTAAACCCAGCTCTTTGTATCCCTGTGGTCCTGCTGAGTCCTGGGCAACAGCCCTACTGCGGGCCAGGCATCACGCCGGGTCCTGGGGACACACCAGGGCTTAGGTTCTGGCGGGCAGACGGATGGTGCTTGCAGGGCGGGGCTGCCGGAGCCTGGATCCGCGTGTCCCTCCGCCTGGTGACGTCCTGGGCCTCTGTGCTGCGCTGGGCCTTCCGTGGGGGCTGGAGCGCCGGGCAGAGGCGCCAGAGCCCTCCGTGGGGCCCAGGAGCGGGTGCGGGGTCCCACTCCCTCCCAGCAGCCTTTCCTCTCCCGCCAGGCTGGTGACAAGGCCTGGAACCTTTGGGCCACGGCCCCTGTGGCCGGGCTCATGGCGATGGCCGCATTTCCCGGCTCTTACCCGAGCGCCTACATCACAGGTGCTTCCTCCAGTCTCGCCAAGGACCTGGGGCCTCAGACCTACCGACAGACAGCGCGTCGGGGCAGTCTGAGCACCAGTTGGAGAAGAATATCCAGACACAGAATTTCAGAAAGGAGTGAGTTTATTAAGAACAAATAGCAGAGATAATGAGGGCGCTGCAAACGCAGTGCGCTGACCTCCTGACAGGCCGGGGAGAGTCCCCGGGACGCTGCTAGAACAGTGGGCCTGCTCAAGGGGGAGCCGGCGTCTTTCATGTGTTAGCAGGCAATTTTCAAAGCCTCAAAACAAAGAAAATTCCTGCTGGAAGAGTGGCATTAGGTGATTGGGGAGGGCGCTAAAGGGTGAATACTGAGCTGGGCATTTTCACCGAATTTGGGTTCAGGAACTTGGCTGGTAAGGATCAAGGGGCTTTTGGCAATGGTTACAAATGTTTACAAATGTGGAAAATTCTTAAAGAGATGGGAATACCAGACCACATGACCTGCCTCCTGAGAAATCTGTATGCAGGTCAGGAAGCAACAGTTAGAACTGGACATGGAACAACAGGCTGGTTCCAAATTGGGAAAGGAGTATGTCAAGGCTGTATATTGTCACCCTGCTTATTTAACTCATATGCAGAGTACATCATGTGAAATGCTGGGCTGGATGAAGCACATGCTGGAATCAGGGTTGCTGGGAAAATATCAATATCCTCAGATACGCAGATGACACCACCCTTATAGCAGAAAGCAAATAACTAAAGAGCCTCTTGATGAAAGTGAAAGAGGAGAGTGAAAAAGTTGCCTTGAAACTCAACATTCAGAAAACTAAGATCATGGCATCTGGTCCCATCACTTCATGGGCAAATAGATGGGGAAACAATGGAAACAGTGAGAGACTTTATTTTGAGGGGCTCCAAAACAGCTACAAATGGTGACTGCAGTCATGAAATTAAAAGATGCTTGCTCCTTGGAAGAAAAGCTGTGACCAAACCAGACAGCATATTAAGAGACATTACTTTGCCAAAATAGGTCCAGCAAGTCAAGGTAATGATTTTTCTGTAGTCATGTATGGATGTGAGAGTTGGACTATAAAGAAAGCTGAGAGCCGAAGAATTGATGCTTTTGAACTGTGGTTTTGGAGAAGACTCTTGAGTCCCTTGGACTGCAAGGAGATCCAACCAGTCCATCCTAAAGGAGATCAGTCCTGAATATTCATTGGAAGGACTGATCCTGAAGCTGAAGCTCCAATACTTTGGCCACCTGATGCGAAGAGCTGACTCATTTGAAGAGAGCCTGATGCTGGGAATGATTGAAGGTGGGAGGAGAAGGGGACGACAGAGGATGAGATGGTTGGATGGCATCACCGACTTAATGGACATGAGTTTGAGCTAGCTCCAGGAGATGGTGATGGACAGGGAAGCCTGGCGTGCTGCAAAGAGCTGGACACAACTGAGCAACTTTTACTTTTTCTTTTCTCTTAGTCCCAGGAAGGGTTTGTCATTTATCTTTAAAAAAACTTAGTCTCATTGATTTTCTTTTCTATTGTTTTTCTAATCTGTTTTATTTCTGCCCTAATCTTTATTATTACCTTTCCTCTGCTAACTTTGGGCTTGCGTGAGTGAAGTCACTCAGTTGTGTCTGACTCTTTGTGACCGCATGGACTGTAGCCCACCAGGCTCCTCAGTCTATGGAATTTTCCAGGCAAGAATACTGGAGTGAGTTGCCATTTCCTTCTCCAGGTGATTTTCCCAACCCAGGGATCGAACTTGGGTCTCCCGCATTGCAGGCAGATGCTTTACCGTCTGAGCCACCAGGGAAAACAGCTCTGGGCTTAATTTGTTCTTTTTCTGGTGTCTTAAGTCATAAAATTAGGTTGTTTATTTGAGATCTTTCTTCTTTTCGAATGTAGACATTTATCACCATGAACTTCCCTCGTAGGACTGCTTTTGCTGCATTTCATAAGTTTCAGGAGGTCATGTTTTCATTTATCTCAAGATATTTTTGAATTTCCTGGGCAACCACTGATCTGCTTTCTGTCACATAGATACGTTTAATTCCATGCCAAGCGTCCTTAGACGTGCACACATTTTTGTCTGCCCTCTTCTGTTCTGCGTTCTGATCTCGAGATTCATCTGTTATGTTTCCCTTTGTTCCTTTATTATTGCTGGGTAGTATTCCATTCTGTGATGTGATGGCTCATTTTATGGGTTCACTTAACTGGCTATGGGGTGCCCAGATTACACATTAATTCTGCATGCGTCTGTTAGCATTTGAGCTGATGGACTCAGTAAAGTAGGTCAGCCTCCCCGCTATGGGTGGGTGTCATCCAGGCCACTGAGGGCCTAAATACAGCAGGGGTGAGGGAAGGAGGAAGTCACCCCCCTTTCCTGCCTCACTGATGAGCTGGGACATCTCCCCTCACCTCCTGCCCTGAACTGGGATTTACACCATCGGCTCCCCTGGTACTCAGGCCTTCAAACTCAGACTGAATTACTCTAGCTTGCCAGTCTCCAACTTACATACAGCAGACTGTGGGACTTCTCCCCCTCCGTCTCCTGGGTCTGGAGGCCCTGGATGCGCCCTAAACGGCTGACGAGTGACTGAATGAGCAGAGGCCTCAGAGCATGGGGACAGGCGTGCCTGCCACACGGTTCTGTCTGGGGACTGGACGAAACATCCCAGACCCACGGAAAAATGGAATGCCCAGATATCCTTCGTATCTTCACAACTGTTAACCTTTGCATGTTGTACTGCTTTTCTGCTCTCCTTACTCTTTTTATACACATGTGTTTTCCACCAACCTTTCAAAGTAATCTGTAGACTTTGTGAACTTCACCGCAGTAAATTTCCCTCTAACTGTGAAAGGCCTTAAGGCCCTCTATTAAAAACACAATCAGGTCTCAAATAAGTAAGCTTCCCCCGGAGGAGGGCATGGCAACCCACTCCGGTATTCTTGCCTGGACAATCCCATGGACGGAGAAGTCTGGCGGGCTACAGTCAATGGGGTTGCAGAGAGTCTCATATGTCTGAGTGGCTAAGCAGAGCACAGCAAGCTTCTACGTTAACCAGACACAGATGAGCAAGAGAAAGCCAAAGCAAGCAGCAAGAAGGAGATCATAAACGAAGATGTAGGAACCGATTATATTAAAAACAAAAGAAATAAATCAATTAAAAAAAACAGCTTTACTATTTTACTTTTTAACATTTGGATCTGCAGTCTATCTGGACTTGATTGCTGGGCATGCATGGAGTTGGGGGGGTAAAGATAATGTTTTTCCTTGATAAATATCTAGTTAACCCAGCACCATTTATTGACAAGAACCACCATCCATTGGTGTTACCTTGCTACCATCCTTCTGTGTCACCTTCCTGTGACTCTGCTTCTAGACTCTTCTTAGCTGGTATATTTTTCTTTGTACCAACATCATAGTATCTTTTAAAAAATTTTATTGTGTTTTTTTGGCCCCAGTGCCTAAATTACCTTTCTCCTTCATGCCTTCCTCGTCCTTCTTCAACATCACTTTGGTTACTCTTGACGCTTTGTGTTTTCACGTATGTTTTGAGAACTAGCTTATCATTTCCCACCAGTGATGGTTTCTCCTGGGATTTTGATGTGATTGTAATAAACCTTTAGATTGTTTTGCTGAGAACTGACATTAAAAAAACTGAAACTTCCAAATGATTAGCGTGTTGATCTCTAATGATTAACGATTATATTTTTCAATTTATAGAGATCTTTAATTTCTCTTGACAATGCTTTGTGGCCTTCAGTGTAGAGGTCTTGCATGCCTTTCACTATTGTTTGTTCTTAGATGTTTTATTTAAAAAAATTTAAAAATGATATCATTTCTAACTTTTCATGTTCTGTTGCTGGAATATAGAAATACAGTTGATTTTTGCATATTGACTTAGAATCCAGCAACAATACTAAATTCTCTTAATACTTAAATTCAGTTGTCTGTAGGTTCATTTGGCTTTTCTTTTCTTCTTCTTCTTTTTTTTTTTTTTGGTCACGCTGCATGGCCTGTGGGATCTTAGCTCGCCAATCAGGGATTGAACCTAGGCCATAGCAGTGAAGGTGCGGGGTCCTAACCACTGGACCACCAGGGAACTCCCTCATTTGGGTTTTCTATCAGTTCAGCTCAGTTCAGTCGCTCAGTCGTGTCCGACTCTTTGTGACCCCATGGACTGCAGCAGGCCAGGCCTCCCTGTCTATCACCAACTCCCGGAGCTTACTCAAACCCATGTCCATCGAGTCGGTGATGCCATCCAACCATCTCATCCTCTGTTGTCCCCTTCTCCTCCTGCCTTCAATCTTTCCCAGTATCAGGCTCTTTTCAAATGAGTCAGTTCTTTGCATCAGGTGGCCAAAGTATTGGAGCTTCAGCTTTACATCAGTCCTTCCAATGAACATTCAGGACTGATTTCCTTTAGGATGGACTGGTTTGATCTCCTTGCAGTCCAAGGGACTCTCAAGAGTCTTCCCCAACACCACAGTTCAAAAGCATCAATCCTTCAGTGCTCAGCTTTCTTTACAGTCCAACTCTCACATCCGTACATGACTATTGAAAAAATCATACCCTTGACTCCCTGGACCTTTGTTGGCAAAGTAATGTCTCTGCTTTTTAATATGCTGTCTAGGTTGGTCATAACTTTTCTTCCAAGGAGTAAGCGTCTTTTTATTTCATGGCTGCAGTCACCATCTGCACTGATTTTGGAGTCCCCCCAAAATAAAGTCTGTCACTGTTTCCCCATCTATGGGTTTTCTAATACAGCTTTATAGTTTTCTTTTCAATCTGGACGGCTTCCATCTTTCCCTTGAATTGCTGAGTGAGTAGGACCTTCAGCACAATTTGAATAGGAGTGGTGGAAGCGTCCTTATCTCGTCCTTGATTTAGGGGCAAACTTCCAATACTTTACCGATATGTGTGATGGTTATTATAGATTTCTTTATCAAATTAGGGAAGTTCCATTCCATTCTTAGTTTGCTAAGAATTTTTATCATTAGTTTTGTTAGACAGTTTTTCTATGTCTATTGAGGTGGTCATAGAATTCTCCCTCTCCCTCTCTTTGGCTGTTAATGTGATATAGTATGGTCCTCCAGAGGAAGAGAAAGAATAGGTTGTATATACAGAAAGATTTGTTATAAGGTATTGACTGTCATGATTATGGAGTTCTGCAACCTGCCATCTGCAATCTGGGCACCAGGAGAAATGATGTCTATCTGGTTCTAGTCTAACTCTTCAGGCTCGAGGACCAGGAAAGCCAGTGATAAGTTTCAGTGCGAAAGTTGGAAGCCTTAAGACCCAAGAAGAACTCATATTTCACTCGGAATCTGAAGGCTGGAAAAAACCAAGGTCACAGCTCAAACAGGTGGGAGGAGCTTCTTCTTACTCAGACTTTTTGTTCTATTTGAGTCTTCGATTCCATGAGGGCTCCCCTGCTAGCTCAGTTGGTAAGGAATCTGCCTGCAATGCAGGAGACCCTGGTTTGGTTCCTGGGTCAGGAAGATCCCCTGGAGAAGGGAACGGTACCCACTCCAGTATTTTGGGCTTCCCTTGTGGCTCAGTTGGTAAAGAATCCACCTGCAATGCAGGAGACCCTGGTTTGATCCCTGGGTTGGGAAGATCCCCTGGAGAAGGGAACGGCTACCCACTCCAGTATTCTGGCCTGGAGAATTCCGCGGACTGTATAGTCCGTGGGGTCACAAAGAGTTGGACATGACTGAGCGACTTTCACATTCACTTTCACCCACATTAGGGAGGGCAATCTGCTTTACTCAGCCCATAGATTCAAATGTTTATCTCACCCAGAAACATCCTCACTGACAAACCAACAGCAGTGTCTCATCTAACATCTAGGCCCCTTGTAGTCCAGTCAAATTGATATGGGAAATTAACCATCATAAGCGGTAAATTACCCTGACTTTTTTTTCAATGTTGAAACACTTTTGTATTCTTGGAATAAACACTGATTGGTTGTTATAGGTTACCCTTTACTGGTTGCTATATTTTACCCCTTTAAAATATATTGCTGGGTTTGATTTGTTAAAATCTTGCTTAAAATTTTTACATCTCTGTTCATGAAAATAATTGATCTATATGTATTAAAATTCCTGTCATATCTTTATCAGAATTACACTGGCCTCATAAAGAGATGGGAAGTGTTTCCTCCTTTTCTATTCCTTGGAATAAACTGGATAATATTAGGGTCAGGCTTTCTTTAAACAGTTAGAAGGATTCACAAATGAAGGCACATGGTTCTGGATTTTCTTTGTTAGAGGACAGATTTCTTTTTTGGACTACTCAGATTTTTTATATTCTTTTTCTGTCAGTTTTATTAGGTGACTTGTTTGAAGAATTTGTATATTTAATCTCAATTGTCAAGATGTATTGGTACATTGTTTATGGTATTCCTTTTGTTTTTGACATTTGTAGGGGCTGTAGATGTCCTCTTTTGACTACTGATATTAAAAATCTGACTTTCCCCCTCTTTTTAAAAATTACTCTTGCTAGGGTGTAAATTTTTTTCATTTTCCCCCCAAAGAATTAGCTTCAATTTTATTAATTATATGGAATTCTCTTTTTTAAAAAAATTCAGGTGTGGTTGATCTATAACATTGTGTTGATTTCTGCTGTACAGTGCAGTGATCCAGTTGTGCATTTATAGACATTCTCTCAATATTCTTTTCCATTATGGTTTATCAAAGGATATTAATATAGTTCTCCGTGCCATGTAGTAAGACCTTGTAGTTTATCCATTCTATATGTCATAGTTGGCATCTGCTAATCCCAAACTCCCACTCCCTGAATTTCCTATTCTAACGATTTCTGCTTGTCGTTTCCACCTTCTTTCGGTCTGTTTTTCCGTCACCAGCTTCCTGAGTGTAAAATGTACACAATTGCCCGTGAGTCAGTTTGTTGTTGTTGTTGTCTGGTTGCCAAGTCACGTCTGATTCTTTGCCACACCATGGACTGCAGCATGCTGGGCTTCCTTGTCCCCCAGAGTTTGCTCAGATGCATGTCCACTGAGTCGGTGATGCCATCCGACCATCTCATCCTCTGTCGTCCCCTTCTCCTTTCGCCTTCAATCTTTCCCAGCATCAGGGTCTTTTCCAGTGAGCTGGCTCTTTGCATCAGGTGGCCAAACTGTTGGAGCTTCAGCTTCAGCATCAGTCCTTCCAGTGAAAATTCAGGGTTGATTCTTTTAGGATTGACTGGCTTGATCTTCATGCAGTCCAAGGGTTTGCATTTTACTTCACTGATTCCTAAGATGTTGATGTTCACTCTTACCATCTCCTGCTTGACCATGTCCAATTTACCTTGATTTATGGACCTAACATTCCAGGTTCCTATTCAATGTTCTTTACAGCATCGAAGTTTACTTTCACCAACAGACTCATCCACAACTGTGCCTTGCTTCTGCTTTGGTGAGTCAATGAAAAATTATGAATTTATTTCTAGATATTGCTTTAATTGAATCTCCAAATTTGGAGATTTACTATCTTTATTATAATTTAAAGACATTTTCTAATTTCTATTTTGACATCTTCTTTGACTCAAGGATTATTTTTTTTAAGGATTATTTTAAAATGTATTATTTAACTTACAGTTGGAGATGTTTAAATTCTCTTCATATAATTTATTTCTGATTTAAATCCATTGTGGTTGGAGGCCATACTTTGAATGATTTCAGTCCTTAGAAATTTGTCAGGTTATTTTTCTTCTTTAGTCTGTAATATGGTGGATTACATTGATTTTAAAGCAGTGAGCCAGCTTTATACTTCAGGATAAAACTGACTTGGTTGTGATTTTTTAAAACGTGTATTGCTGGAATCTATTTGCTACTATTTCACTATGGATTTTTGTATCTATATTCACGAGAGCTATTGGTTTATAGTTTTCCTTTCTTGTATCATCTTTGCCTAATTTTTCTTTTTTATATTGGCTTACCTCATAAAATTAGTGTGGAAATGCTTCTGTCTTTTCTCATTTGTGGAAGAGATTGTGTAGAACCGCTGCTATTTCTTCCATAAATATTTAGTAGAACTCACCAGTGAAACCATGGGACCTGATATTTTCCTTGCTGGAAATTTTAAACTGCAAATTCAACTTGTTTAATATATATATAAGACTGTCCTGGTTATCCATTCCTTATTGAGTGCATTTTGGTAGATAGCATCATCTCAAGGAATAGGCCTATTTTATCTAAATTGTCGAGTTCATTTTCAGAGAATTGTTTGTATACTCCTTTATTATTCTTATCATGTCTGTGGAGAATGTAGCAATTTCCCCTCTTTCATTTCCAATATTGGTAATTTGAATCTTTTACATTCTTTATCTTTGTTAGTCTGGCTAGTGGAATATCAACTTGACTGATCTTTTCAAAGAATTGGCTTTTGGTTTAATTGATTTTTTTCCCTCCCCGCCTCCATTTTCAACTTAATTGGTTTCTGCTCTTTTATTTATTATTTCCTTCCTTATGTTTATTTAGACTTTTTTTTTTTTTTTGCTTTTCTTTTTCTTGTTTCTTAAGGCAGAGATTTACATGACTGATTTGAGATATTTTTTAGTAAAAAATGTAATGCTATATATTTCTTCTTAAGCACAGCATTAACTATATCCCACTCATTTTGATATGTTGCTTTTCATTTGTACTTAGTTTAACTAGCCCTTTTTACATTTTAAACTTTTAAAAATTTGTGCATTTTCTGTTTCAATTTGTTTTCATCATACATTTATCCTATTCATTAACCTGGTAAAAGAACCAAATTGTCTTTTCCCCTCTAATGTTGATTATTTTCCCTTATTTTATTTAGGTTTATTTCTGTAGTTTCTTTTCATCTTCTTCGATTGGACAGTTAGCTCATTAATGGACAGTCTTTCTTTGTTACTAACATATGCATTTAAGCCTTTAAATTTCTAAATACTGCTTTTTTTGGGGGGGGGTCTTGCACAAGTCTTGATATGTTATAAAGGTCTTGATAGCATTTTATTACAGTTTAGTGTTAAAAAATATTTCCTTATTTGGCTTCGTTGGGAATCTTCGCTGGGCCATGTGGGATTCTCGTTTCAGTGCAAGGACTCTCTGGATGCAGCTCGTGGGCTTATTTGTTCCATGGTGTGTGGGATCTCAGTTCCCTGACCAGGGGTCGAACCCCCGCCCACTGCCACTCTGTCCTCTGGCCTCTCTTGTCCCTCCTGGTTGTCTGGTGCTCAGGCTGTGGGTTGTAGCTCTTTTCTCTCCTGTCTTTGATGAGATCAGCTGTATCTCAAGAGTTTGTTCTGCAAAGTGATGCCAGAAACAGAAATCTGCTCTCAGCTTTCATGACCACCACCTCCATAGCAAGATTGAGTAACAGCGGTGGTACAGAGTTGTTCTTTTGTTCTTCCTGATATTTACAGGAGCAGCTTTAGAATTTTGCTGTTTAATAAGAATTTCGCTGTTGCTGGTGTTCAGTCGCTAATTCTTGTCCAATTCTTTGTGATCTCATGGACTGCAGCACGCCAGGCTTCCCTGTCCTTCACCATCTCCCAGAGTTTGCTCAAACTCATGTCCATTGAGTTGGTGATGCCATCCAACCATCTCATCCTCTGTTGTCCCCTTCTCCTCATGCCCTCAATCTTCCCCAGTATCAGGGTCTTTTCCCTGATGAGTTGGCTCTTTACATCAGGTGACCAAAGTATTGGAGCTTCAGCTTAAGCATCAATCCTTCAAATGAATAGTCAGGGTTGATTTCCTTTAGGATTGATTTTGGGTAAATAACCTATCAAGCTTAGGATGTTTCCTTTGGCTCAAAATTTAGCTTTTAATCCTCTATTGTTTTAATTAATTCCATCCATTGTTTTCTTAATATTGAATCAACATCCTTGATTTCTTGGAATAAAAACTACTTGATCATAGGGTATTAGTTTAATACATGTTTGATTTAATGTTGTAATGTTTTACTTATTTTTCCATCTGTCTTAAGAAATGAAAATTATTCACTTCTCCTTTTATCTCATTTATTGCATTATTCATTTTTAATTGACTCTTTTTTATTTCTTCTAGGTCCTTATTAAACATTTCTTGCATCTTCTCAATCTTTGTCTCCAAGCTATTTATCTGTAACTCCATTTTGTTTTCAAGACTTTGGATCATTTTTATTATCATTATTCTAAATTCTTTTTCAGGTAGATTCCCTATCTCCTCCTCTTTTGTTTGACTTGGTGGGCATTTTTCACGTTCCTTTACCTGTTGGGTATTTCTCTGCCTTTTCATCTTGTTTAGATTGCTGTGTCTGGAGTGGGCTTTCTGTATTCTGGAGGTCTGTGGTTCCTTTTTATTGTGGAGGTTTCACCCAGGTGGGTGGGGCTGGACAATTGGCTTGTCAAGGTTTCCTGGTTAGGGAAGCTTGCCTTGGTGTTCTGGTGCATGGAACTGGATTTCTTCTCTCTGGAGTGCAATGGAGTGTCCAGTAATGAGTTTTGAGATGGGTCCATGTGTTAGGTGTGACTTTGGGCAGCCTGTATGTTGACGCTCAGGGCTATGTTCCTGCATTGCTAGAGAATTTGCGTGGTATGTCTTGCTCTGAAACTTATTGGCTCTTGGGTGGTGGTTGGTTTCAGTGTAGGTATGGAGGCTTTTGGATGGTCTCTTATTACTTAATGTTCCATGTAGTCAGGAGTTTTCTGGTGTTCTCAGGTTTTGGGCTTAAGTCTCCTGCCTCTGGATTTCAGTTTTATTCTTCCAATAGTCTCAAGACTTCTCCAACTATACAGCACTGATAACAAAACTTCTAGGTTAATGGTGAAAAGATTCTCCACCATGAGGGACACCCAGAGAGGTTCACAGAGTTACGTGAAGAAAAGGAGAGGGAGGAGGGAGATAGAGATGAGCAGGAGGAGAAAAAGGGGGCCTCAAGAGGAGAGAGACAGATCTACGCAGTTCTCTGTTCCCAAAGTGTTCTCCATAGCCCAGACACCGACAGAGATTCACGGAATTGGATTGGGAAGAGAAGGGGAAGGGAGGAAATAGAGGTGTTCTGAGGTAGAAAACTGAGAGTCTAAAGTGGGAGAGAGTAATCAACACACTCCTGAATAAAAATGGGAACTGAATATTGGATTCTTAAATGTCCAAAATTTATATCACATACTGAAAAACAAAGATTAAAAATCTAGAGTAGAGGTTAGACTCTTAAAAATACAATATTAAAAACAAAAACAAAAGCATAAAAAAATTTTGAAATATATATGAATTTGGTTTAAAAATAGGTCTTCTCCTTTTTTTTTTTTTGCAAGGTTATAGTGAAATGAAAATGAAAATTAAGGAGTAATAGAGGAGTAATAGAGGACTTTAAAAGAAAATAAGAGAAAAAATAAAACAAGCAAAAAAAATTTTTTTTCCTAATGAAAAAAATAGTAAAAATATATGAAAATGAAAGTTAAGGAGTAATGGGGGAGTGATAGGGAATTTTAAAAGAAAATAAAAGAGAAAAAATAAGAAAAGAAAAGAAAAAAAGGTAAAAACATATCTAGGAATTTCTTTGGAGCTGTTGCGGTCAGTGTGGGTTCGGCTCAGTTTCAGATAGCTCCTCGTTCCAGCTTACACTTCTCGATATCTACAGGCCCCTTCCGGTGTAGTCGGTATTACCTACAGGGATTTTAATCTGTTGCACCAGTCCCTTCTGAAGCGGTTCCCTTTGTTTATTTGGCTTCTGTTTGCTGGTCTCTTCAGCGTCTAATTTCCGCCCTGACCCAGGCGGGCGGAGGTGGTCCCTTTTTCAGGTTCGCTAGTTCCGTCGCGCTGCGGGGAGGAAGGGGCACTGCTTTCCCCGTCTAGGCTGCTCAGGCTCCCGGCTGCTCTATATTGAGCGGGCCCTGCGCTGCGCGCGGTTCCAGTTTTCAGGTATTCCACAAAAGCGCGGACTCGGTTGCGCCTGCGTTTTGTGCCTTCCCCGGCCTGAGCAGCTCAGGCAGCCAGGAGCTTGATGGGTGCACTCTCCCCGTGTGCGTGCGCCTTCTCCCCTCCGCGGCCCCAGCCTCAGTCCCCGCCTGCGCCGGTTGGGTGCCCTTTGTTTAGCCGCGAACCTCCCTGCGGATGTCCACCATCCAGAATCTCAGGAAGTCTTTGGTTAGAAGCTGGAGACCTGTTTGCAGTGTGGTAGGGGATGCCGTCTTTGGGGCCGAGTTTGCCCCTTTCCCCACCCCCCTGCCTCCTGCCTCCTGCGGGGCTGGGCCGGTCCACAGCCGGCTAGCTCTTCTCTGGACTTGCTCCGTCCCTTTGTTCTGCGAAAGGCCGGCAGTGTGTTTGGCCAGTTAATTTTCTCTCTCTCTCTTGCTATACCACAGTTTTAAGTTGCTATCTCTCATTAGCTCCCTCCGACTGCCCTCAGATCATTCGGGCCTGGTCCTTACCCTAAGCAACGCCACCCGCTCCTCTCTATTCGGCCCCCACTCTCTGGTGGCGGATGTGGGCGTCTGGGGTACTTTCCTGCTGGGAGTTGCTTTTAGGCATATAATCTGTGGGTTTTACTTATTTTTCCTCCCAGTTAGGTTGCCGTCTGAGATTCGAAAACTTCCCCCAGACCTGCCAGTGAGAGGGTTTCCTGGTGTTTGGAAACTTCCTCTATTAAGACTCCCTTTCCGGGACGGGTCTCTGTCCCTAGCCCTTGTGTCTCTCTTTTTATCTTTTATATTTTGTCCTACCTCCTTTCGAAGACAATGGGCTGCTTTTCTGGGTGCCTGTTGTCTTCTGCTAGCGATCAGAAGTTGTTTTGTGAAGTTTGCTCTGCGTTCAAATGTTCTTTCGATGAATTTGTAGGGGAGAAAGTGGTCTCCCCGTCCTATTCCTCTGCCATCTTAGCTCCTCCTACCACTTCTCCTTTTAGAATAATGTAAAAAAGCTTTTACACCAAGGATATGTTAACTTCATGAATTGAAGTGAGGAAATTTCTTTTTCCAAGACGTGGAATCCTTTGAGTAACATAGACTTGATCCTTATCTGAATGTTAGTGAACATTAATTTGGGAAGCCACCTGGGCACCATCACTTAGATATTGTAAACATTAAAATTAATTTGGATCTTGCTTGTGGTGATCTTGAAACCCAGGTAATCTGGAACAACTCCTCTTTTGATGACAGCAAGAGAAGCTAGATAAAAACATTCTACTTGAAGGGATTGGAGATGTAATGAGACAGGTAAGAATTCCTGGGCTAGAGTTTGGCAGGAGTGATAAACTGAGGAGGTTAAGACTTGCACTTTGCATTGATTCTCTTACTGGGAGAAGTTGCCGATTCATTATGGGAGTTACTGAAAGACCAAAAGAGGCTTTCTTTGAAAGTAGTATGTTTGGGCTGTTTTTGACATTTTCTCTCTTTCTTTAGTTTTCTGCAGATTACCATGCTGTGTGGTCTCTCTTTACTTTCCCCGCTTGGGTTTCAAAAATTTCTTAAATCTGTTCTCGATCCCTTTCATCTATTTGGGTAAATTCTAGTGTGCTGTTTCTTCAGTGATTATTCTGCTCTATAAGTATGTCCTGTTGAATTATTGTTTTGCCTCTTCACGTATGTTGTTGTGCGGTTGTATCATGCCTAGTTGCTCAGTCATGTCCAACTCTTTGCAGCCCCGTGGACTGTAGCCCACCAGTCTCTTGTGTCCGTGGGATTCTCCAGGCAAGAATACTGGAGTGGGGTGCCATTCCCTCCTCCAGGCGATCTTCCTGACCCAGAGATCAAACCCATGTCTCTTACATCTGCATTGGCAAGCAGGTTCTTTACTAGTGTCACCTGGGAAGCCATATATTTATACATGTATACTGTACAGTTCACGGGGTCACAAAGAGTCAGACACGACTGGGTGACTTTCACTTGTGCATAGTCCCGCTTGCTTTTGTTGCTCTTCCTTTCGTATTATACACAAAAAATTGTTGCCAAGATCAGTGTCAAAGAGTTCCCAACCTGTGTTTGAACCTAGGAGTTTTATGATTTCAAGTCTTGTGTTTAAGTCTTTAATCCATTCTGAATTAATTTTTGTGAGTTGTGAAAGATAAGTATCCAATTTCATTTTTCCATGTGTGATTTATCCAGCTTTCCCAGCACCACATTGAAGGTATTATCCTTTCCCCATTGTGTAGTTTGCTTCCTTGTTAAACATTAGTTAACTGTGTATGCTGGGGTTTACTTCTGGGCTCTTAGTTCTCCTCCATAGGTCTCTGTGTCTATTTTTATGCCAAACCCATACTCTTTTGATTACTGTAGCTTTGTAGTATAGTTTGAAATCAGTAGGTGTGATGTCTTCAACTTTGTTTTTCCTTCTCCAGATTGCTTTGACTATTTGGGATCCTTTTTGACTCCATACAAATTTCAGGAATGTTGTTCCTATTTCTGTGAAAGATGCCACTGGAATTTTGGTAGGGACTGAATTGAATCTATAGATGGCTTTGGGTAGTATGGGCATTTTAACTAATACTAATTCTTCCTTTTCCTTCCTGTGTGTACTTGGCACCTTTGTCATGAATTAACTGACCCCATGCACGTGGCTTTATATCTGGGCTCTCTGCTCTGTTCCTTTGGTCTGTGTGGCTGTTATATGTTATTTGAATGCACATTGCTCACTTTATGGTTTTTTTTTTTTTGCAAATGACTTGCTACTTGTTGTTTATTTTATATTTATTTTAGATTATAGAAATGATGTGAGACAAAAAGCAAGTTTGAGCGATTTTCCTATTCAAGTTTGAAATGGGTCATAAAGCAGTGGAGATAACTTGCAACATCAACAACACATTTGGTCCAGGAACTGCTAGTGAACATACAGTGCAGTGGTGGTTCAAGAAGTTTTGCAAAGGAGACGAGAGCCTTGAGGATGAGGAGTGCAGTGACCGGCCATTGGAAGTTGACAATGGCCAGCTGAAAGGATCATTGAAGCTGATCCTCTTAAAACTACATGAGGAGTTGATCTTACATGAGAAGTTGCCAAAGAACTCAACACCAGCATTTGAGGTAAATTGGAAAGGTGAAAAATCTCAGTAAGTGGGTGCCTTACGAGCTGACAGCAAATAACAAAAATTGTCATTTTGAAGTGTCGTCTTCTCTTATTCTATGCAACAACAACGAACCATTTCTCAATTGGATGGTGATGTGATGAAAAGTGGCTTTTATATGACAACTGGTGATGACCAACTCAGTGGTTGGACCGAGAAGGTGCCCCAAAGCACTTTCCCAAGGCCAAATTTGCACCAAAAAAAAAGGTCATGGTCACTGTTTGGTGGTCTGCTGCCTGTCTGATCCACCACAGCTTCCTGAATCCCAGTGAAACCACTACATCTGAGAAGTATGCTCAGCAAATCAATGAGAAGCACTGGAAACTGCAGCGCCTGCAGCCTGTATTGGTCAACAGAACGGGCCCAGTTCTTCTCCACAACGATGTCCAACCACATGTTGCACAACCAGTGCTTCAAAAGCTGAATGAATTGGAAATGAGGAAGACAAAAGCTTTCCTCATCCACCACATTCACCTGACCTCTCACAAACTGATGACCGCTTCTTCAAGCATCTCAATAAAGTTTTGCAGGGAAAATGCTTCCACAACCAGTAGGATGCAGAAAATGCATTCCAAGAGTTTGTCAAATCCCAAAGCAAGGATTTTTACACTACAGGAATAAACAAACTTATTTCTCATTGGCAAAAATGTGTTGATTGTAATGGTTCCTATTTTTATTAATAAAGATGTATTTGAGCCTAGGAATGGCAACCCACTCCAGTGTCCTTGCCTGGAGAATTCTATGGACAGGGGAGCCTGGCAAGCTCCACTGCATGGGGTCGCAAAGAGTTGGGCGTGGCTGAGGGGCTAATAAACACACACATGATTTAAAATTCAGGGTCCAAAACTGTAATCACATTTGCACCAACCTAATATTTACCATACGTGGGTGCATGTGTGGGTGTTTGCATGGGTGTGTGCATACACGCTCAGTCGTGTTGGGCTTTTTGTGGCCCCATGGACTGTAGCCTGCAAGGTTCCTCTGTCCATGGAATTTTCCAGGCAAGAATACTGGAGCAGACTGCCATTTGGGAGGAAGTCTTCCTCTCTGTAATTGTTTTACCTCTTCTGGGCACCAGGGGGAGCCAGAACTCTTTGGTCGCCTAAATCCAGTTCTGGGGGAAAAGGTGAATTTTGCTTTCTCACCCCCAAAAGGCTGAATGCTTCTGGGTTACCCTGACACCAAGCCACTGTTCCCCACCCAAAGCAAGGGGGTATGTCCCAGAGCCCTATCTTGGTGGGTCCTGGACTCCCACCCCTTTCCCTTAAGCTAAGTTTTAACAGAAAATCTGAGACTAACACAATATTGTAAATCAACTGTGTGTGTATGTTAGTTGCTCAGTCGTGTCAGAGTCTTTGCAACCCCATGGACTGTAGCCTGCCAGGCTCCTCTGTCCATGGAGTTCTCCAGGCACGAATACTGGAGCGGGTTGCCATTCCCTTCTCCGAGGGATCTTCCTGACCCAGGAATTGAGCCCTAGTCACCTGCATTGCAGGCAGATTCTTTACCATCTAAGCAACCAGGGATTAAAAAAAAAAAAGAAAAGGAAGACTAAAGATAAAATAAAGATATATTCAGGGAGACAAGAACAGAGAGAGTCTGGCATGGAATTCACAGTAAAGAAAATACTGAAAGGTATTTTTCAGGAAAAGGAAGATCTCAGAAGGAAGGTTAGAGGAACAGGAAGGTAGAAAGAGCAACGAAACAGTGACTACGTGAGTAAATATCCATCAGTGTTAATGGTGTAGTCAGCAGTAACATCTTGTTGGGTTAAAAATATGGAAAGAATGAAAATACATGGCAACATTGGCCTGGAATTTGGGAGACAGTAGACAGGGTTAAATGTTGTAAGATTTTTGCCTTGTTCATAAAAACAGCATTTAATATTAGACTTTGATAAGTTCAGGAAGCATGTTCTAATCTCTAGGGTAGCTACTGAAAGAATATAAAAGACTGCATAATATCTAAGTTCACAGAGTAAAAAAAAAAATGGAATAATAAAAAATGATTCATCCAAAAGTAGTTAGTACAAGAGAGAAAAAGGAATATAGATCAGTGTAAAGAACTTATTAAACCGAGGTATGTCAGTAATTACTATTTACAGTATATTTAAATCCCAATATATTAATAATTGCATTATATATTAGTGGAGACTTCTATTTCTAACCAACAATAAGGAGCAGATATACTCTATCAACCGAATCAACCAAAGAAAGGACAAAATAGATGAAAGAATGGTTTTCCAAGACACAGAGAATCAGGCAGAAAGAAGTGACAAGAAATAAATGAGCTAAGCTCTCTTGTTGCCCCAGCTTGCTGCCTTGATAATTTTGGAGGTGAAGCGTGGTGGACTCCTGAGTTGAGATGGAGCCAAGAGTCAGAGGAGGACAGGGCAGCTAGTGTTTGCAGGACAGAAGACCCGGGAGGAGAGGGCTGCAGAGAAAGACCCCCTGAGATCTGCCTAGGGTCCCCCTTGAGTGTTAAGGCTCAGCTGTGATCAGTAGACGCATACAGCCGCCTGAGTTAGGAAAAGAACCGCGGAAAGCTACAGTCCCCAGTGATCATACACGGCCGGGAATGGAGGCTGTTACAACTAGCCCTGCTGGAAAACCTGAGATTCATGGGGCATTGGATAGAGTTCACAGCGGGGTTTTGCCTCAGTAGTGGGAAATATTTAATCCTAGACCAAGCACTGCTCTGGTCTACCTAACAGACTTTTAAAACGAAGACCCGGCAACTTCTCTGGCAGTCCAGTGTCTAAGACTCACTGCTCCCAATGCAAGGGACCTGGGTTCAAGCCCTGTCAGGGAACTGGGTCCCGCATGCTGCAACTAAGAGTTTTCAAGACAGCCTCCTGGTACTGACAGTCTGTTATGGTCTAGCCAACAGAGAGGTTTAAAACTAAAGTTAGAGCTCATTTAAACTGCCAAATGCTTGATAATGAACATCATCATGTTGACATCTAAAACCAGGATTTTTCAATATAGTGTGGTAAGAACTGCACCAATGTTTTCTTCATTGAGTTTCATCACGTGATAAAAATGCTGAAAATTAAAACAAGTAATTTTCTAAAAAAAAAAAACAAACAAACCAGTTTGCCTGCTGCAACTGAGAATCCTAAAGATAGACTACCCTGAGTGCTGCAACTAAGACCTGGTGCAGCTAAGTCAATAAATAGAGAAAATAAATATATTAAAAAATGACTCCTCTCTCCAAAGTCTCCCTTTCTAGACTAGAGTTGACAAAAGTTAAAAAAAAATAAGGGAAAGACCCAAAAGGATCACAATATTTCTGAAGACCTTAACAGGATCCCAGAACAAATATTTATAAGAACATAAAAATATCAACACCCAACTGGGTAAAATTCACTATATATGTCTTTGAAGCAAAAACTATCAAGCAGGCAAAAAGGTAGAGAAATAAATCAATTGAAATCAACCCAGAACTGAGATAGATGGTAGAATTAACAAAGATATTAAAGCAGTTATTGTAACTGTAATCCATATATTCAAAAGTTAAGTTGTAAAATGGCTCAAGTCAGACTTCTGTAGCTGGAATACTTTGTGAGATGAAAAACACATGGAATGGTATTCACAGCAGTTTGGACATTGCAGAAGAAATGATTAGGGGACTTGAAGACAGAGAGAAAAGAGAATTTAAAAATGGAAAGAGCTTTTGTAAGATTTAGGGCAATTTCAAGTGGCCTAATATATGGTTAACTGGAACCCTGGAAAGAGAGGAGGGGGAAGATATAAAAATATCTGAAGAAATAATTAAAATTGTTTCCAAATTTGATGAAAACTATAAACTGACACCCCCTTGAGAAGCTCAACAAACTTCCAGCACAAGAAACTGGAATAAAACTATCTTGAAGCACATCATAATTAAATTGCTCAAAATGAATGGTAAAGAGAAAATCAGCCAGAGAAAAGACATTTTACATCCAGAGGAACAAAGCTAAGAAACGAGCAGATTTCTCATCAGAAGCAATCAAAGCAAGAAGATAGTGCAGGAGCAACATCTTTAGATATGAAAAAATAAAACCCTTAGAATTCTATATCTAGGGAAAATATCTTTTCAAAAATGAGGATGAAATAAAGACCTTTTCAGAAATACAAAAGCTGAAAAAAAATTCATGAGCAGCACATTTGTATTACAGAAAATGTTAAAGGAAATGTCAGAGGTAAAATGGTACCACATAGAAATGCAGACCTACCAAAGGAATGAATAGCATCTGAAATGATAACTACATTGGTAATGTGTAAGATTTTAAAAACTATTTAAATTAAAAAATAATAACAATGTATTGTTGGCTTCATACATTTATAAAAGAAAAATGTATGGCCACAAAAGTACAAAGGTCATGAACAAAGAAATGGAAATATGCTATTGTTAAGTTTCCTATTTTATACATGAAATGGAATATCATTACCGGTAGATTGTGGTAAGTTAAAGATGTATCTACAACATTTAAAGCAACTGCAAAATACTAAGGAGACCTATAAGTCAAAAAAGGAGATAAAATGGATTTATGAAAAATTCTCAGGAAATCCAAAAGAAGGCAGTAGAAGAGGATAAGAATAGAGAGCAGATGGAACACATAGAAACCAAATAACAAGATAAGCTTACGCCTAATCAAAACTCTAATCATATTAAATGTTAGTGATCTAAACACCCAATTAAAAGTAAGAGATGTCAGATTGGATAAAAAGCAGGAACCAACTATCTTCAGTCCATAAGAAATCCATTTTACATACTGAGACACAAATAGATTAAAACTAAAAGAGTGGAATGCAATATCTATGCTAACACTAATCAAAAAAGCTGAAGTCATTAAATTAATACAAGACAAAGTGGATTTCCAAGTATCCCAAGTGTATGTGTGCTCAGTCATGTCTGACTGTTTGCGACCCCATGGACTGTAGCCCACCAGGCTCCTCTGCCCACGGGATTGTGCAGGCAAGAATACTGGAGTGGGTGGCCATTTCGTCCTCCAGAGCATCTTCCTGACTCAGGGATCGAACTTGCATCTGCTGTGTGTCCTGCATTGCAGACAGATTCTTTGTGTCAAGCCACGGCGGAAACCCCAAAGTGGATTTTAGAGTGAAGAATATTGCCAAAGACAAGGAAACTCATTTCATAATGAGGAAAGTTTCAATTCATCAACAGAACATTATCCTAAGCAATTATGCAGCTAATAACTGAGATCTGAAGGGCAGGAAGCAAAATCTGATAGAACTGCGAAAGGAAATAGAACGAAACTCAGATTTCAGCATCTCTTCCTCAACAATTTGTGAAAGCAACCAGACAGAAAATCAGTATGGATGTGGAAAACTTGAACAGCACTAGCCATTAACCTGACCGAAGTAACATTTGTGGGACCCTACCCGGCAACTGTAGAATACACACGCTCTTCACGCATACTGAATGTTTCCCGAGACTGACCCCATTGTAAGCCACGAAACGAATCTCAATACATTTGAAAAGGGTTTCGGGTCATCAAGGGGCTTCCCTGGTGCTCCGGGAGCTGAGAAGCCGCCTGACAGTGCAGGAGACACAGGTTCCATCCCCGGTCCGGGAAGATCCCACATGCTGCGGAGCAACCCAGCCAGTGCAACAGAGCTATTGAGCCGGAGCTCTAGAGCCGGCCAGCCAGTCACCGAACCCCGGAACTATGGAAGCCCGGGCGCCTGGAGCCCATGCGCTGCGACAAGAGACCCCACTGCAAAAAGAAGCCCCACACCGCAACGAAGACCAGCCACCGCTTGCCACAACTAGAGAAAGCCCATGCGCAGCATCGAAGACCCAGCAAAGCCAGAAACAAATCAATCAATCTTTTTTAAAAAAATAGGATTCAAGTCATCAAATATGCTCTTTGATAAGAATGGAACTTAATTAGAAATCAGTAACAGAAAAATCTCTGAAAAATCCCTGTATAATTAGAAGCGAAATAGCTTATAAATAATCTGTAGATCAAAGAAGAAATCGAAACAAATTAGAAAGTAGTGGGAACTGAATGCTTGTGAAAACAGATTAGATCTGTGTGATGCTATCAAAGCACTGCTTAGGGGGAATCTGATAGTTGTAGACATATAAATTAAGATGGAAGAGAGGTCTCAAGTCAATAATCTTAGCTTCTATCTTAAATCAGAAAGATAAGAGCATGTAAACAGACATAGGGGCTTCCCAGGTGGTGCAAGTGATAAAGAATCTGCCTGCCAATGCAGGAGAAGCAGGAGACGTGAGTTCGATCCCTGGGTTGGGAAGATTCCCTGGAGTAGGAAATGGCAACTCACACTCCAGGATTTTTGCCTGGAGAATTCCATGGGCAGGGGGAGCCTGGGGGGCTATAGTCCATGGGGTCACAAAGAATCGGATGCAACTGAGCACAACATTACATACATATATACATTGATGAAAACATTTATATTAGTTCTAAACTAGGAATCAAGACAAAAACTGGACAAAAACAGAATTAAAGTTGATCTTGATTCTGAAGTTAGTACATACAGACTGTCATCATTGTGCTCAAGGAAACAAAAAAAACATTGAGAAGACCCACGACAAGGTGGAGAGTTTCAAGATAGAACCGGAATTCAGAAAAAGAATCAAACAGGAATTCTAGAACTGAAAAATACAGTATCTGAAATGAAAGAACTCACTACAAGGATTTAACAAAGGACTAGATGAAGGAAAAGATAAGATTAATGTATTAGAAAACAGATCAATAGAACATAGTGAAATGGAAACAGAGGGGGAAAAAAAAAGAAAGGAAAATACAGAAAGAGGACTAGAGACATGTAAGGGAGAATGAAAGGTGTAAATTTAATTGAAATCCCAGAAGAAAGAATAGGAAAGAAGTAATACTTGAAGTGATATTGCTTAAGAAGTTTTCCAAAATTGATGAAAGACAGAATTCACAGATTTCAGGAGCTCTGAAAATCTAAAAGAAGAAAAAAAAAAATTATACCTAGACAGATCATAGCAAAACTTCCAATGCCCTCGTCCAGTGGATCTTCCCAACCCAGGGGTCAAACCCACAACTCCCATGTCTCCTGCATTGGCAGACAGGTTCTTTACCTCCAGCGCCACCTGGGAAGCCCAAGAGTAAAATTAAAAATATTAAAAGTTGCTAGAGAACAAAAGACAGATTACCTTCAAAGGGCAACAGTAAAACTGAAGTATAAAATTCATAAAAATGGTGGAAACCAGAGACAATAGAAAGGCATCTTTAAATTGCTGAAGGGCAATGCATGCTTACCCACAGTTCTATATATATAAGAATTGTTTGGGTATTCTGGGGCCCTTGAGTTTCCCAGGAAATTTAGGGTCAGCTTAGCTTTTACGGAGAAGCCAGTTGAGATTCTGATACAGAGTTCACTGAATCTGTAGGTCAGTTTTGGAATATTGCCATCTTAATAGTAGTAAGCCTTCAGATCCATGAACATTTATTTAGATTGTCTTTGATGTCTTCCATCTATTTTTTTAAAAATCATTTTCAGAGTATAAATCTTGCACTTCTGGGGTCAAGTTTATTCTAAGTATTTCATTATTTTTGATGCTGCTGTAAATGGAATTGTTTTCTTAGCTTCATTTTTGGATTGTTCATTGCAAAAAATACAATTGATTCCTATAACCTCGCTGAGCTTGTTAGTTATAATACATGTGCATCTTTAGGATGTTCTGTATACAAGATCATGTCATCTGTAAGTAGAGATAGTTGTACTTCTTCCCTTCCAATCTGGATCCCTTTAATTTGTTTTTCTTGCCTAATTGTCCTGGCCGGAGTGTCCAGGACAAGGTTGAACAGAAGTGATGAGAGTGGACATCCTTGTCTCATTCCTGACCTTAGGGAAAAGCATCCAGTCTTTCACCATCCGTGTGACACTGTTAGTCACGGTGGGTTTTTCATACTTGACATTTATCAGATTGAGGATGTTCTTCTCTGTTCCTGGTTTATATCATGCTTTTAATCATGAAACGGTGTTGATTTTTGTTGAATGCTTTTACTCTGTCTATTGAGATGATCATGCGGTCTTAAAAATTCTATTGATATGGTTCTGTATGTTAAATCAACCTGTATTCCTGGGATAAACTTAATTTGGTTATGGTACTTGATCCTTTTTATATATTGATGGATTCAATATTTTACATGTATATTAAGAGATCCTGATCTGTAGTTTTCTTGTGAAGTCTGATTTCAGTACATTATGGGGTAATACTAGCCTCATAGAATGAGTCAGAAGTGGCCTCTCTTCTTCTCTTTTTTGGAAGAGTTTGTAAAGAATTGATATTAATTCTTCCTTTAATATTTGGTAGAATTCACCAGTGAAGAAATCTAAACCTGGGCTTGTGTTTGTTGAGTTTTTTGGTGACTAATGCAACTTCTTAACTTGTTAGAGGTAGAGTCAGATTAAAAAAACTTTTTTCTGTAGCAATCTTTTAAGAAAAATTTCCATTGAATCTAACTTGTCTAATTTAATGGCGTGCAATTGTTGACAGTATTCCTTTATAACACTTTTTATTTCTGACTTGAGTAATCTGAGTCTTCTCTCTCTTTTTGGTCAGTCTGGCTAAAGGTTTGTCAACTTGGTTGATCTTTTCAAAGAAACATTTGGTTTTGTTGATTTTCTCTGTTTTTCTAATCTTTATTTCATTAATTTCTTCTGTAGTCTTTGGCCTTTTTTTTTCCCCCTGCTTGTCCTAGGTTTCGTTTGCTTTTCTTTTTCCAGTGTCTTAAGGTAGAAGGTTATTTTACATCCTTCTTCTTTTTAAACATAGATTTGTAGCCATAAATTTCACTCTGCGTTAGTGGCATCCCATGCATTTGGGTACATGGTGTTGTCATTTTCACCCCAGAGTATTTTTGAATTTCTCCTGTAATTTCTTCTGTGACTTACTGATTATTTAGGAGTATGCTGTTTAATTTCCACATATTTGTTGTGAGTTTCCCAAATTTCTTTCTTCCTTTGGCTTCTAATATCATTCCGCTGCAGTCAAATTTTGCATGATTTTATGTTTTTTTAGATTTATTGAGGTTTGTTTTATGACCTAATACATGGTCTGTCTATTCTGGAGAACGGTCCATGTGTGCTTGAGAAGAATGTGTATTTTGCTGCTTTTTGGTGGAGTGTTGTCAATGTCCAATCAATGTGGTTGGTTTGCCATGTTGTTCAAATCCTTCATCTACTTATTGGGACACATGCTTGGCAGACTGCTTTGGAGCTGGAGCTACACATAGAACACTTGGGTGTCCTTCTTCAGCCCGCTACAAGCCTCCAGCTCCCCTCCAGGGCCGACTGTCTGGGCTTCCCAGAATGACTCCCAGTGGAAGTAGCAGTAGTGAGTATCCAGGTCTCGATTCTCACCATCAGCTCAGTTCAGTTCAGCTCCGTCTCAGTCGTGTCCGACTCTGCGACCCCATGGACTGCAGCACGCCAGGCTTCCCTGTCCATCACCAACGCCTAGAGCTTGCTCAAACTCATGTCCATTGAGTCGCTGATGCCATCCAACCACCTCGTCCTCTATCGTCCCCTTCTCCTCCTGCCTTCAATCTTCCCCAGCATCAGGGTCTTTTCCAAGGAGTCAATGCTTCGCATCAGGTTTCTAACCATAGGGGGAAAATATTCAGTGTTTTACCAGTAAGAGTGATGTTAGCTATAGTTTTATTTATTTTTTTTAGACAGACTATCAGGTTGAGGATAGGAGGTTCCCTCCTTTTCCTAGTTTAATGAGAGTTTTTTTTTTTAAGTACAAAGAGGGACTTGGTTTTATCAAATTCTTTTGTGTTTCTATTGAGATGATTATTTGGTTCTCTATTTTTTCTGTTAATGCAATGAATTATGTTACATTGCTTAGTTTTTGAATGTTAAACCAACTTTGCAATTTGGGATATATCTCAATTGGTCTTGATGTATTATTATTGAAAAAATATATATCCTATTGTTTTTCTGAGTTGCTATTATTTCTTTTAGGATTTTTAATGTATATTCATGGGAGGCATTGACCTGTAATTTTTCATTTTGAAAGTCCCTCTCAGATTTTGCTAAAAAAGTTATCCTGCCTCAGAAGCGAATCAGGAAATGCTCCTTCTTTCTCTATTAAAAAGTTTGTGCAATTTTGGTGTTTTTCTTCCTTAAACATTTTGGAGAATTCTGGAGTGGAATCTCTTGACTGGAGTGTTCTCTGTGGGAAAGTTTGTTTTTTTAATTATAGATACAACTTATTTAATAGGTACAAACTGTACATTTCTTCTTGGACCATTTTTCATGTTTTTCAAATTATGTAATTACATTCATTTAATCTAAAATTTCAAGTTTATTTGCATAAAGTTGTTTCCAATGTTTTATTATTGTCTATTTAACATGGACACCTACACTGCTGTCCCTCTCTTTATTTTTTAAATTATTTGTGTCTTCTCTCTTTCTGAAACTCAGGTTTGCTAAGGGCTAGTTAAGTTTTTAATGTTTACAAAGGAGCAATTTTTGACTGCTTTTTTTCCTGCTAAATGTCTGCTTTATATTTTTTGCTCTCAACTTTTACTTTTGGAATTTAATTATTTATTTTTTACTTTCTTGATTTAATTTGATATTATTTTGGGGAGGATTAGATCATTGATTTTCAACCTGTCTTCTTTTCTAAGATGTACATTGAAGGCCTCTAAGCCCTGGTTTAGCTGAATTTCAAAGGTTTTGTCCTTGCTCTTTTTTTTTTTTTTTCTGGGGCGGGGGGGGCGGCGTGCAGTTCCTGGTCAGGCCCCACAGAGAAGGGAGCCATGGGCAGCCCAGGGCGTCTGGGAAGCAGGGGGCCGCTGACTAGGGTTCCCAGGAAGCCCTGCTTCCAGCATCAGTGTCCTTGCTGTTTTATTATTGTTCAGTTCAAACTATTTTCTATTTTTCATAGTGATTTATTCTTTGATCCACAGGTTATTTAGAAATGCATTGTTTAATTTCCAAACATTTGGTGGGTTTTAGTTATATTACTGTCATTTTTATCTAGTTTAACGTTACTCTGATCAGGTAGCATACTTTGTATAACATTATAACATTATTTTAATCACTTGAAACTTATTGAGATTTGATTTGTGGCCCAAATGTGGAGTATTTGATAAATATTCCATGTGCCTTTAACAAGAACATGTACTTGGAAGTTTCTGGAAGTGGTGGTGTGTATATGGCAATTAGGTTATTCATCATGTTGTTCTCCTAGATACTTATTTTTTTCTCCACTTGGTCTGTCAATTTCTGTGAGAGGAGTGGTAAAATCTTCAGCTAAGTTTGCAGATGCTTATTTATCTTTTTATTCCTGCCAACTTTTGCTCTGTATATTTTGAAACTGAATTATTAGGTTCATATACACTTAGGAGTTTTTAGGTTTTCCTGTTGAATCGACACTTTAATCATTATGTATTATCCCTCTTCATTTCTAGTAATACTTCTGGCCTTAAAATTTCCATTGCTTTGTTTAGTTATGGTCATTCTAGCTTTCTTCTGGTTAGTGACCACGTGGTATATCGAATTTCATCCTTTCACTTTCAATCTTTCTCTACCCCTCAATTATCCTTATACGTAGAGTGTGCATTTGGTAATACCCAGCATACAGATGGGTCTTGGTGGTCAGCCAGTCTACCATTTTTGTCTTTTAATTGGAGTGTTTATTCCGTAACATTTAATAAAATGAACTGATGTCGTTGGGTTTAAGTCTATCAACCTACTATGTTTTCTACATGTTCTGTCTGTTTCTTATTCCTCAATTGATTTTTCTTTTTCTTTTTTTCCATTTATTTTTATTAGTTGGAGGCTAATTACTTTACAATATTGTAGTGGTTTTTGTCATACATTGACATGAATCAGCCATGGATTTACATGTATTCCCCATCCTGATCCCCCCTCCCACCTCCCTCCCCATCCCATCCCTCTGGGTCTTCCCAGTGCACCAGGCCCGAGCACTTGTCTCATGCATCCAGCCTGGGCTGGTGATCTGTTTCCCCATAGATAATATACATGTTTCAATGCTGTTCTCTCGAAACATCCCACCCTCGCCTTCTCCCACAGAGTCCAAAATTCTGTTCTGTACATCTGTGTCTCTTTTTCTTATTTTATGAATAATCAAGTGTTTATACATTTGATCTATTTAGATCTTAATGTCATGATTTAAAAAAATTATAATATCATTTTAGTGGTTTCCATGGACTGGAGATTTCAGTATGAATTCCTGACTTATTGCTGTCTATCTTAAGCTAGTACATTTATCACTTCCCAACCAGTGTGAGAACCTTACAAAAGTCTAGCTCCGTTTATCCTCTTTGCCCTTTATTTTAAAGTTCCCACATTTTTTTTAACGTCTATTTTATAACCTCACAGCACATTATTATTTTTGTTTTAAACAGTCAACGTGCATTCACAAAAAATAATGTAAATATATTTTTAACCACTTAATTACCTTTTTGTATGTTCCTCACTCTTTCCTGTAATTCTGTGTTTCCATCTGGGGCTATTTCTCTTTGTCTTAAAGAAAAAGATCTCGTAAAAAAAAAAAAAAAAGATCTTGCTTCCTGGTTCTTGTATTGCTGGGCAGCTAGTGACAAAACCTCTTAACTGTGTTTTTCTAGAAATGGAAAATGTCTTTGTTGTTCATTTGCTCAGTCAAATAAACAAAGTTTATATGAGTTAAACAAAGTTTAACTCTTTCCAACTCCATGGACTGTAGTATGCCAGACTTCCCTGTCCTTCACTATCTTCTGGAGTTTGCTCAAACTCAAGTCCATTGAGTCGATGATGCCATCCAACCATCTCATCCTCTGTCGTCCCCTTCTCCTCCTGCCTTCAATCTTTCCCAGCATCAGGGTCTTTTCCAGTGAGTCGGCTCTTTGCATCAGGTGGCCAAAGTATCGGAGCTTCAGCTTCAGCATCGGCATCAGTCTTTCCAATGAATATTCAGGGTTCATTTCCTTCAGGATTGACTGGTTCAGTCTTCTTGCTGTCCAAGGGACTCTTCAGCAAGAGTCCTTTGTCCAAGAGTCTTCTTCAGTGCCACAATCTGAAAACATCAGTTTACCGTCATCTTTTTCTTTAAAAAATTTTAAAATATTGAAATAATTATAGATTTACTAGAGGCTGCAAAGACAGAACACCGAGAGCCTATGTACTCTTCAACCAGTTTCTCCAATAGTTACATCTTATATAATTTTAGTGCAAGATCAGGAAACTGACATTGGTACAAAGTATATGGATAGTTCCCTGCCATTTTATGACACCTGCAGATTCATGTAACCACTCCTGTGGTTACAGAACTGTTCCATCATCACAAAGACCTATTGGTACCAGCATCCTACCAGCTTCAGAGAAACATAGAAAGCTTCCTCCTTTTGAGTCTTTTTACCTCCATCATTTTTAACAGAATTGTCAAATATTTCTTTTACTTACATAGAAATCCACATCAGGCAATGTTATACTTTTTGGTTCTCCTATCAGACATAGTTTAGAAGTCTCAAGAAGGAGGAGAAGAAGAGAGAAGGAGACTCTGTTGTAGTTACTCACTTTTTGCTCTTTATGTTGTTTGCTTTACCTTCCTGATGTTCCAAGATTCCTCCTTTTGTTCCCTTTCTGTTTCAAGAACTTGCTCTGGCTAGTCTTTTGGGGAGATCAAGCTCTAGCAGAGTTGCCTTGCTTTAATTCCCCTCTTATTCCTGGTATACAGTCTGACTCCCCGGATGTGGTCCTCACTCCTTTACCTCTATGATGCAGTCTTTCTGCCGTCTCATCTGAAGGCCCAGGGGGTCTTCCCAAGCCCCTCAGTCTTGCTGGGGGTGAATTCCCACTTCTGTCTCCACTGTTCTTCACGGCTGGTGTTTCTCAGCTTAGCTCCTGAGTCTCCTGGATGGGTTTGCCATGATTTCTTAGAGTCTGACCCTAAGCAGTCACAGTGGGACAGTGACTTGAGGGGAATCGGGACAGAGGATTTTATGTTGACCTGTTCGTGGTCTTCTCCAGCTCAGAATCTTATCCCTTGCCTTATGTGACCTGGCCTAAGTCAAAGATGCCTCTGACCGCTGTGTTCTCAACTCACAGGGTCTTCTGCTTTGTGCCTGGACTTGCTTTCCCAGCGTTGGGAATTAGAAATGCCCCTATGGAAAGAAACAGTGGGGAATTTCTGCGGCATTCACATCATGGACTTCTCTCTCTCCTCCTGCTGGGCATAACTTTCCAAATTCTGTCTGCCTCGGTGGTTCAGCGCCTTCACATGATTGCTTCCTATTTTATCCACCTTTTTCAGTTGTTATCAGTGAGATTAGCTCTGGAAGGCCTTCTATTATCCCTTCTCTGTTAAAATTCCTTTCTAAAATTCAATGCATTATACTCTCTGATGATAAAATTTCCCCAAATTTGTCTGATGGGAGCCTCTTCTATCTGTTTCTTGTGAAATCTTGACACGCCTCCATCAGTTTTGATTGCTTCTTTCTTTTCTGGCACAAATAATTTTGACTTTTCTTGCCCCAGGGTTGTTACCAACTTCTAGGCCAGTTCAGTGGAGAGAGTTCAAAAGCAAATATTTCAAAATGAGTTCATGTTAATGCTTCTCATTTCACCCCAACATCCTTTCCTATTCCAATTTTGCATCCTCTTTCTCCTACAGGAATCCTAGTTTTCAGTGACATCCCTATGCTTACTTTCTGCTCAGTCCTACAATACACAGAAAACAGTTTAAGAATTGCAGCCTCAAATCCACTACTGATAACAAACTTTTCAAAAAAGTTCAGAATCTCTTTTAGTTCTTATGCTCACACAGACAGGGCAATGTGTTAAAAAAGCACTTGAATGATTCCTTTTTTTCTTCTATGCGGTTACGTTATCAAACTGATAATAGTTATATGTACTTGTTTCTGTGTGTACTTGATTTCAGGGTATTTCCCAAATCGTGTTGATTTAATTAATTTTATGAATGTATAAAATTCTCACAGAGTCAGACTGAGTGACTGAACTGAACTGATGAATGTATAATATATGAACATGGTTCAAAAGACAAGTTGGTTTAAAAAGGTATATTCAGAGTAGTCCCATTCCACCTCACTTTCCCTTGCTATGAGCAAATCTGAGCATTAAAAAAAAAAATACATAAAAAAAAATACATATATATAAGATTTCTACTTTTATAGCTAACCAATTTCACTGGTTTCTGTTTTATTCTTCCTATTTCTTTTGCAGATCTCCATAATTTTCTGTATTTATTTGGGGGAAATTAGGCTGTTTAAACTTCCTGCCTTTGCTGAGATAAATTTTGATAAATTGTACATTCCTAGAAAAGTATCCATTTCATCAGTTCATCTAAGTTTTCACATTTATTTTCATAGAGTTGTGCAAAGTTGTCTATTATGGTTTTTTGGAAACTCCTTTTTTGCAATATGTATTACCTTCTTACCATTTCTTTTATCCATGGCCACACCGCACAGCATGTGGGACCTGATAGTTCCAGGGATCAGACTTGTGCCCGGATGTGGTGGAAGCACAGAGTCTTAACCACTGGACCGCCATGGAATTCCCAGTCCATATTTTTCTTGATAACTAAGCACTTCTCTCTTTTGTAATTTTTTCCAAAAGATCAGGTTTTTGATTTATTAGGTAGCCCCATGGCTACTATTTTTCTTTTTTTATGGAAACTATTTTTTTTAATTTTTTAATTTTTTTTTCATTTATTTTTATTAGTTGGAGGCTAACTACTTTATAATATTGTAGTGGTTTTTGTCATACATTGACATGAATCAGCCATGGATTTACATGTATTCCCCGTCCCGATCCCCCCTCCCACCTCCCACTCTACCCGCTCCCTCTGGGTCTTCCCAGTGCACCAGGCCCGAGCACTTGTCTCATGCATCCAACCTGGGCTGGTGATCTGTTTCACCCTAGATAATATACATGTTTCGATGCTGTTCTCTTGAAACATCCCACCCTCGCCCTCTCCCACAGAGTCCAAAAGTCTGTTCTGTACATCTGTGTCTCTTTTTCTGTTTTGCATATAGGGTTATCACTATTTTTCATCTCATTAATTTCTTTTTAAAAATTGAGGTATAAGTCACATGGTGTACAGTGACCATTTAAAAATATACAATTTAGTAAGATTTGGTGTTCACAATGTTGTGTAATCATTTCTCTCTCAAGTTTCAAAAAATCCTCATCACCCCTTAAAAATACCCTGCACCCATTAAGTAATTATTTCCCATTCTGCCCTGCTCCTACGGTAATCGGCTTTTTGTCTTTATGCATTTGCTTATTTCGGATATATCATATAAAAGGAGTCAAATACTATGTGACCTTTTGTTTTTGCCTTCCTTCACTTACCATAATGTTTTCTGAGGTTCATCCAAGCGGTGGCATGCATCAGTACTTTGTTCCTTTTTATAGCCAAATATTTCATTGTATGGATAAACCATATTTAGTTTATCTATTCACCAACTGATGGGCATTTGGTTTTTTTACTTTACCTTTTGGCTGTTATAATAATGTTGCTGTGAACATTCGTGCCCAAGTTTCTGTGTGGACATATGTTTTCATTTCTCTTGGGTAGAGTCCTAGGAGTGGAATTGCTCAGACAAATGGTAACTTTGGGTTTAACATTTTTGAGAAGTTACCAGAGTATTTTACTAAAGTGGCTGCATCATTTCCATCCCCACTACCTCATCCGTCTCTGCTTTTTTAGCGCCATTATTTTTTTTATTGCACATTCTTTAGATTTACTTTGTTGTTCATCTTCTAGTTCTTTGGGGTTGGGAATGAAGCTCACTTATATTCATTGTTTCATTTTTATTGATTCAAGTATTTGCTTCTTTTAAATTGAAGTATTGCTGACTTGCAATGTTGTGTTAATTACTGCCTTGCAACAGAGTGATTCAGTTATACACATGCATACATTCTTTTTTTATATCCTTTTCCATTATGGTTTATCCCAGGAGTTTGGATATAGTTCCTACGCAGGAGGCCCTTGCTGTTTATCTGTTCTAAATGTGATAGCTTGCATCTACTAACCTCAAACTCCCAGCCCATCCCTCTCCCTCCCCTCTCTCCCTTGGCAGACACAGGTCTGTTCTCTATGTTGTTATTGTTCGGTTGCTAAGTCATGTCCGAATCTTTGTGACTGCATGGACGGCAGCACAACAAGCTTCCCTGTCCTTCACGATCTCCCACTGTTTGCTCAAACCCATGTCCGTCGTGTCAGTGATGCTATGTAACCATCTCATCCTCTGCCACCCTCTTCTCCTTTTGCCTTCAACCTGTTTTGCAGATAGGTTCATTTGTGCCATACTTTAGATTCCACATATAAGTGATATCACATGGTATTTGTCTTCCTCTTTCTGACTTACTTCACATTGTATGATCATCTCTAGTTGCAGCCATATTGCTACAAATGGCATGATTTCATTCTTTTTTATGACTGAGTAGTATTCCACTATATGTATGTACACTGTATGGACCACCATTGTCTGTTCATCTGTTGATGGACCTTTAGGTCATTTCCATGTTTTGGCTATTGTGAATAGTCCTGTTATAAACATAGAGGTGCATGTATCTTTTTGAATTATAGTTTTGTCTGGATATAGGCCCAGGAGTAGGATTGTAGGATCAAGTGGTAATTCTGTTCTTAGTTTTCTGAGGACCCTCCGTACTATTTTCCATAGTGGCTGCACCGACTTACATTCCCACAAACTGTGTAGAAAGGTTCCCTTTTCTCCACACCCTCTCTTGCATTTGTTATCTGTACATCTTTTAATGATGGCTGTTCTGACTGGTGAGAGGTGATACCTCTTTGTAGTTTTGATTTGCATTTCTCTAATAATTAGTGATGTTGAGCATCTTTTCATATGCCTACTGGCCATCTGTATGTCTTCTTTGGAGAAATGTTTATTAAGGCCTGCCCATTTTTCCATTGGGTTGTTTTTTGTTGTTGTTGTTGTTGAGTTGTCTGAGCTACTTCCATATTTTGGAGATTAAGCCTTGTCAATTGCATCATTTGCAAATCTTTTCCCCATTTCATAGACTTTTTTTTTTTAATAGTTTCTTTGCTGTGCAAAACTTGTAAGTTTGATTAGATCCCTTTTTGTTTATTTGTTTTATTTCTGTTACCTTGGAAGACTGACCTAAGAAAACATTGTTATGATTTATGCCAGGGAATAGTTTGCCTTTGCTCTCCTTTAGGAGTTTTATGGTGTCATGACATATTTAAGTCTTTAAGCAATTTTGAGTTTATTTTTGTGGTTAGTGTGGGGGTGTGTTCTAACTTCGACGATTTACATGCAGCTGTCCAACTTTTCCAGGTGTCGCTAGTCGTAAAGAACCCACCTGCCAATGCAGGAGACATAAGATGTGGGTTTGACCCCTGGGTTGGGAAGATCCCCTGGAGGAGGGCATGGCAACCCACTCCAGTATTCTTGCCTGGAGAATCCCATGGACAGAGGAGCCTGGTGGGCTACAGTCCATAGAGTAGCAAAAGAGTTGGACATGACTGAAATAACTTAGCATGCACACACATGTCCAGCTTTCCCAGCTCCATTTTCTAAGGAGATTTTTCCCATTTTATATTCTTGCCTTTTGGCCAAAGATTAATTGGCCATAGGAGTTGTTGTTCAGTCACTCAGTCATGTCTGACTCTTTGTGACTCCATTGACTGCAGCACGCCAGGGTTCCCTGTCCTTCACCATCTCCTGGAACTTGCTCAAATTCATGTCCACTGAGTCAATGATGCCGTCCAACCATCTCATCTCTGTTGTCCTTGTCTCCTCCTGCCTTCAGTCCTTCCCAGCATCAGGGTCTTTTCCCGTGAGTCAGCTCTTTGCATCAGGCGGCCAAAGTGCTGGAGCTTCAGCTTCAGCATCAGTCCTTCCAATGACTATTCAGGACTGATTTCCTTTAGGATGGACTGGTTGGATCTCCTTGCAGTCCAAGGGACTCTCAAGAGTCTTCTCCAACACCACAGTTTGAAGGCATCAATTCTTTGGCGCTCAGCCTTTTTTACTGTCCAGCTCTCACATCTGTACATGACTACTGGAAAAGCCGTAGCTGTGACTATAGGACCTTTGTAGGCAAAGTGGTGTCTCTGCTTTTTAATACGCTGTCTAGGCCTGTCATTGCTTTTCTTCGAAGGAGCAAGCATCTTTTAAACGTCACAGCTGCAGTTACTGTCCACAGGTGTGTGGGTTTATTCCTGGGCTCTTTGCTCTGTCCCAGTGAGATGCATGTCTGTTTTTGTACCAATATCACGTTGTTTTGATTGCTTTAGGTCTGTAATATTGCCTGAAGTCTGAGGTGGAGGGGTTATGCCTCCTGCTTTGTGGTTCCCCCCCATCCCCAGATGGCTTTGGCAATTCCAGGCCTTTAATGGTTCCATATAAAATTTTGGATTATTTGTTCTAGTTCTGAAAAAATGCCATAGCTAATTTGATAGGGATCAGATTGTCTGTAGATTACTTGATACAAGTATTTGAAGTCATGAATTTTCTCTGTCTTTAAAGCACCCGAAAGATGAGATGTCATTATTTTTAAAGCAATCCTGCCATTTTAGTTCGTATGTTGCCTTTCACCTGAGTGTTGTCTGAGAGGAATTTTGAATTTCCAGACAGAAAAAACAATTTTGAACATGTTTTAAATTAATTTCCATCTTAAATAATGCCTTATATTCAATGAAGTTCAATCGTGTGAGTTCTACATTATGAAAAGTATTGTGATGTGTGTGTGCGTTTTGGTGCTTGTTCCTTGGATGTTGGAGGAGAAGGTGTATTCTCTTTTATTGTGATGTTAATTTCATACAAAGCCATAAGGTCTGCCTTATCTTACTGACAACATTGCTCAGTTTTCTTGTAACGTTCCTGGCTCTTTTGTTGCTGCTGCAGCTGTTGTTTGCTTGACCGAGAGCAGTGTGTTTAGCTTCCTGTGAGTGCTGTGACTCTGTCCATTTTTCCTCCCCTCTCCTGTAGCTTTCTCTCTATGAAGGTGGTTACTGTGTCATTTGTTGCATAGGCATTCCTATTAAATCCCCTCAGGCCTAATAACACACCACCTTTGTCACATTTAATGCTTTCTGGCCTGAATTCCACCTTGTCTAACATCAGAATCGAACCCCTGCTTGTTTATTGTTTCCATTTGCTGGTCCTGTGATTTCCAGTCTTTCTAAATCACTTGGCCTGCAGCTCTGCGAGCTGATTTGAAATCTTTTCTTTCAGTGGGTGACTTAAGCCTATTCGCACTCACTGCTATGACTGGCTGGTCTCCGCTTTGCCCTCTTATTGTAGGTGATATTTACAGTATATATGGTATTACATTTATTCTATATCTCTATGTGTTCTGTATTCTTTGATCCTATTTTTTAAGGTGCACCTTCCTTTATTCTTATTTTTTTTTTCTTTTTGTAATCAGCTTTATTGAGATCTATTTCACATACTGAACATTTTATCCATTTAAAATGTGCAGTTCAATGGTTCTTGGTGTATTGCATTATTCATTTTTAAAACTTATGGTAAATATATACACTACACAATTTATCATTTTAACCATTTTAAAGTGTATGATTCAGTGGCATGAAGTACACTTATAATATTGTGCAACCATAGCCCCTATTTCCAAACCTTTTCATTACCCCAAACAGAAAGCAATAACCATTAAACAACACCCCTCATCCCCTCCCTCCAGCCCCTGGTGGCCTCTAGTGGACGTCCTGTCTCTGTGACTTTGACTGATCTCAGTACATCTTATAAGTGGAATCATACAGAATGTGTCCTTTTATCTCTGCCTCATTTCCCTCTGCATAATGTCTTTCAGGGTTTAGCCTCATTGCAGCATGTTTTGTTTTTGCATTTCATTTGCAAGTTAGCGAAGTCTATGTTTTGGTTTGATTGGCTATTTTTATTTTAGTATCTTTTACAATGTCTAATTAGCTGAGGTTGTTACTGAACTGGCATTTCTATAGGTCAGAAATGGTCAGATATTGGTCATTTCAAACGGTGCAAACTAATATTGTTTGGTTTGTCAGTGTTAAGTGACATTCGGTGTCTCCCATCTATTATTTATGTGGCAATCAGTGCGTTTATTCTGTGTCCCCCCTTTTCTCTCCCTTCTCTTCCCACTTTTAATTGCATTTTTTTTTCTATTTTGTCAGAACATGTGTGTTTTGTTTCCTCTCTGATCTCTGTCTTTGTATTAGTCTCAGATCTGTAGTTAAACGTATCTAATGCTTGCCGCTGGGCTTCCCAGGAGGCACTCGTGGTAAAGAACCTGCTTGCCATGCAGGAGACATGAGACTCAAGTTTGATCCCTGGGTTGGGAAGATTCCCTGGAGGAGGGCATGGCAACCCACTCCAGTATTCTTGCCTGGAGAATCTTATGGACAGAGGAGCCTGGAGGGCTACAGTCCATGGGGTTGCAAGAGTTGGACAGGGCTGGAATAACTTAGCACAAAGCACAAACACAATGCTTGCTGCCAGCCTTCTAGTAGATTCTCCCAGAAGGGCTTGAGAGAGTGATATTCCCTGGGTTCTTGCTGATTTGAATCTGCTTTTCACAGCCTGGATGCTTGAAGGACGGCTCAGCCTGATAATCCCTATAATTTCCCATTAAGCTCATTGAGGTGTCCACGCTGTCAGGTTAAGTTCACCATTTTTTTGAAGCCAAGTGGGATCTGCTAAGTGAGTCATTTACACTTTTCCACCCCCATTTCCTCTCTCAGCTCTATCAACTCTTGACAAATCTCATTCTTTGGACAGCCGCTCCGGTGTGGAACCGTCAAGCCTGTATTCTGATGCCATTTCTTCCACCCACATAACTTGGAAACAGACAGTCCTGTCACAGCTGCGATTGTATTAGAGTCCCCGTTTGATCATGTCATTTAATGTGGAAGTCACATCTGCATACAAACTTTTGGTACAAGAGGCTGTGAAGAATGCTGTGCACGACTTGAATCCCAGGGTTTTCCAGAACACACTCTTGATGCAGAGCTGTGGTATCTTTCATTGGTCCAGCACATCTGTACGGGACACAGCCGGGCCTCTGGAATGTACTTTCCATCTCCAAGTATTAATTTACCAGTTGCAATGCTTCATTCCCAGTAATTTGTTTGGGGACTATTTTCAAGAGCCAACCGTGTCTCCCAGTCTGTTTCCTTCAGGGATTCCAATTAACACCATTAACTGAGTCCAATTAGTGATGCATTAATATACAGATTCATCAATCAGCAATGAAAACTTTTTTTGGACTTAATAAACCTTTGGATCAGAGTTGTCTTTGTCATCTGACATGTCGTCAATTCGTTTACTAATAACGTTATCCGAAAATGTCACCTTTTCCATTTCCTTCGCTTCATTAGTCTCAGACACAGTGTTGACAATTTCCAATCAGGCTGTTAAAATGAGCGATTCTGCAATTATGTGAGTCATTTCGGCTTTAGCTCTTAATTGCTCGACCTTGTAACTGGCTCCTCGGGTTCCATCGGATACGGGGGCAATCGATCTCGGCAGAGAACTTTGTTCCTTAATTCGAGCTTGTGGATGCCGATTAAAGGTCACTGCTTTTTTCCTGCCCAACACGCCTGGTGCGTGGTGAGGTGCTGGCGAGGTCTGCTTGGCTCGCTTCCTCGCTGGATAATTCTTGCGGCCAAATAAGACATTTAGGCCGAGGGGGGGATAATTGTCAGGGCACACGAATCCCAATGTGCAACAATTCTCATTATGTTGCCTAATTAACGACTTAGACTTTTGGGGGAAATAACTGCTTGTCTTGTGACTGTGATAACTTTCCAGCTTTAATTAAAAACTTGTCAATTATGGAGGGAATATAAATACCTGCAAAAGTACAACCATGTAGATATGAAATGCTTAGGGAGACCCAAGGCCTTTGCAGCTTCTAAAGATCAATTTTTCATGGGTTTTAAGAAAAACGGTTTTCATTTTCTGCATCATTAAATGTTTAGAAAAATAAAAATTAAAATAATCATAAGCTAGGGATAAACAAAATAGAATGCAGTAAAATGTTGATTTGTTTAACAAATTTAATTCAAGGATTAAATTTCTGAGAAAGTCACAAAATGTGACTATTACCTATGTACCTACTTTATGTATAATAAAAGGCATTTGAAAAGCTAGATTTCCTGGTGTTATAATGGCTCACAATCCTTTTTAATGAATTGATTTGCTAAAGTATGTTAAATTATTATTTTTTAAACATGTAAGCATTGTTTCTTAATATCTAAAACCAAGTAACAATACATTATGAAACTTCACTAAGGATCAGACTTTGGCTCATTGTAAATATCAATTTTAAAAAGTAAATGAAAACGAAGTAGTGAGCGGGAAAATTGGCGAAGCCAGTTATGCTTTACTCAACGAATCCCAAGATTCATCATCATCAGGATAAAGAAAAAAATCCTACAGACCTCCAATGACAGAATTAAAAATTGTGAAAAATAAAAGCAAATCCAAAAGAACAATGCATATTTTCATACATCTGCAAAACAAAAGATTTCACTGATACACAGGGATGATGACCCAAGTCCCGATCTGGCCCGTCCATTAATGGGACGGCCAGGGTCCTGCCAACGGGTGTGGCCATCAGGGTGCTCTTTGGAGGAAGGGCCGTACATACACTCTTAGGAGCCAGAGTGGTAATGACTGCCTTAGGGAGCTAGGCTAGACTGAATCTAGCCTAGATTTTCCCCCTAAGAAGAGGAGTTGCTGAAAGAAAGGAACCACCTTGGCTCCTGTGGCCACTGCCATCTTGGTTCCAGTTTGCAGACAAAATCAGCGCTGAGGAGGACAGACTGGGAACGCAGAGCGGAGAGAGGGATGGAACCTGAGTCTCTGAGGACGGCACTGAACTGCTGAGTCAACCCACCCTGAAACCCGCTGGACCTCTGGATTGTCGTCGGAAATAATTCGAGTTCTCGTCACTGAAGCTTGAATCGGGGTGTTTCTGTTCCTTGTAGCCAAAGACATCTGGATTGAGGTGAACAAGCTGAATGTTTGTTCAATAGGTAAGTGGGAAATTAAATGAGAAGGAGACGATTAAGGGACTGCAGTAGGAGCTGTCTACGGCAGCTCCCCGGTGGCTTCCCTGGGGGTTCAGATGGTAAACGATCAGCCTGCAAGGCAGGAGACCCAGGTTCAACTCCTCGGTTGGGAAGATCCCCTGGGGAAGGGCGTGGCAATCCACTGCAGTATTCTTGCCTGGAGAATCCCATGGACAGAGGAGCCTGGTGGGCTACAGTCCAGGGGGTCAAAGAGAGTTGGGCACGACTGAGCAACTAAACACTCTGCCTGGAGAGAGAGCGAGCTGGAGTCTCCCTTCCCCAGGGTGGTGGCTGGTGTGGGTCCTGGTGGGTGGTAGAGCCCAGCCAGGCTGGCACTTCGCAGCAGGGATGTCAGAACGGGCCTCAATTTTCAAGAGTTTAAGGCTGGTGAGAGAACCAAACAGTTCTGCAAAGTTTTATTATGATTCAGAAAAGAGTGGCAGTGTTTTGGTGTGGGGGCGGAAGGGAATGAGTGATCACTCTTCTCCGAGACAGGTTTCATCTTCCGAACATTCGATCAGAACATGAATGATCGGCGAGTATTAAAAGCTCACCTTTAAAGGTCAGTGCACAGACAGGCGGGCTGCGTGGGCCCGCCATCCGCCTTGGGTAGCCGCGGCAGAATTCATTAACTTGTCACAGCCGTCTCAGTCTGTCAGATGTCTTTCCGCAGGACATAGGTTATCCTCAATGACTCCCCAACTGGCTGAGCCAAAATATGAAGCCACACAAGCCCGGAGAATGTGGAGTGTGGTGGAAGAGATGGCCAGTGCTTAATCCAATTCCATTGACTGTATTCTAGAACTCGACTGAGAATAACCATAGCTAGCACACACTGAGTGCTTACCCAATGCCAACACCGCGCCAAGCCCTCAATCCCTAATTTTTAGAATCACTCTGGGAGGCCTAGGGGCTGAGTTCCATCTAAAGGAAGGAAGGCTTGAGACCTCTCTGGTGGTGCAATGGATAAGAACCTATCTGCCAATGCAGGGGACATCAGTTTGATCCCTGGTCCAGAAGACTCCATGTGTGGCAAAGCAACTAAGCTCATAGGCCACAACTACTGAGCCCACACGCTCCAACTACTGAAGCCCTTGTGCCTAGAACCTGTCCTCTGCAACAAGAGAAGGCACCACAATGAGAAGCTGGCACATCGCAGTGAAGGGCAGCCCCCTGCTCTCGGCAACTAGAGAAAGACTTTGCAAAGCAACAAATAGCCAGCACAGCCAAAGTAAATAAACAAGTAACAGTAATAAAAAAAAAGGGGCTTGGATGGTTAGGGGATGTCCCCAGACATGACAGAGCTGGATGTTACCTGCAGATAGTATGGGCCTAGCATCCATAATCTTAATTGCTACACTCAACACTGGCTTTCCACAACCCCCCCCGCCCCCCCACCAAAGCAGACATCATGCTAGCCCCTAGGCAACCAGGAGAGAAGAAGTTGGTGTGTGTACGTGTGTGACAGATACACACCTTCACAACAACAACAATGATACACATAACAAGTTATCAGGAAAGAGGTAGGGGGCTCAGATCAGCTTCAGGTAGCTGAAGCAGATGCCCACCAATCACCTGTGATCAGGTGCAACAAGGGCCCCCATTCATTCCTCCCAGGGGCTGGGGAGGGTGCCCCGGAGGCTGACCAGGAGAGCGCAGGGCAGTCAAACACCTGCAAGCAAGGGGAGGTACAGGCTGGGCCCCCACATAATGCCCTCTCACTTGGGAAAGTTAAAGCTGGCTGGTCGCCTCCCCAGAGTGTCAGTTGGTACTTAACATACAGTCAACAAAAGTGATTGAAAAATCATGGTTTTTTGACTCCAACAGAAATGTCCGTTCGAGGACTTCCCTAATGGTCCAGTGGTTAAGACTCCACGCTCCCAAAGCAGGGAACATGGGTTCGATCTCTGGTCTGGGGACTAAGATCCTGCATGCCATGCAACACGGCCGGGGGGAAAAAAAAAAACGCGGGTTCACTGTGGAAATTTTGGGAAGTGCTGAAGCCTGTAAGTTAGAACATAAGGTTACTCACCACTCTCCAGGAGAGCTGAAAACCTCCTGGGCTCCCTTCTTTCTGGCTTTCTTCCCTCTCCATCTGTTTCCCTCCTGTGTCCACATTCTGTTTATTCCACCAGCATTCACTGAGCACTTACTAGGTCCCAGCCACTGCTGCTCCACAGTCAAGATGCAGGAAAGAGCAGAGTCTCTGTTTTCCTGGCTTAGGTCTAGAGAGGGAGGGGATGAAAACTGCAGTGGGTACCCCATTGCTCGAAGGGGTGGGGGCGGGGGCCGCAACTTGGGGGGGGGGTCCGAAGGAGACACGAGGGAGCCGTGGCAGGCCCTGGGAGAAGCGTGTCCGGGAGGAGGGATCTGCCTGAATAGAGGACCTGAGGAGTGGGTGTGCTTGGCGGTTGGGGGACAGCTGGTTGGGGGGGGGGCAGCCTCCGTCCCAGTTTCTGGAGCAGGGGGACAGGAAGTGGGAGAGGGGAGAAGGGAGGGGGGCCGGGCCGTTAGAGACCCGGATTTGATGGGCGCTTTGGAGACAGCCTCGCGGGCCAGGTGGGATGAGGACCACATGCGCATCTTCGAGGGAGGCAGCTTCCTCCTCTGAGGGGTCCGGACCTGCGGCGACCCACCTATGTCGTCGAGCTGCCCAGTGGCTTACAGACCCAGGGAGCAGCTCTCAAAAGAGCACCCTCGCAGCTGGAACCTGCCCCGCCTCCCGGCCACACCCACCGACCCCTGGCCACGCCCACCCACCACTGGCCACACCCACCCGCTCTGGCCTCACCCATCCTACCTCTGGCCACACCCGCCCGGCCACACCCACCCAACCCCTGGTCACATCCACCCCGCCTCCAGTCACATCCACCCCGATGGGCTCTGCGGGACCAACTGGCCTGGGATTCCGTCCTGCAGGCTCTGGTGAGTTACCATCTCCAGAACCTGGGGTTTCTCCTTATTGCTTCGTTTCTCCTGTTTCTCACCGTTTCTCCTTCTCACGCCATCTCCAGTGGCGACTGCATCTGGCCTCTGTGGACTCAATCCCAAGTTCAAGGTAACTGTCTCTGGGACCTCTCCCCTTGGATACCACTCACCTTTAATTCAGCACATGATGAATCCAGCACTCTGCTGTCCCGAAGTTTGGTCCTCCCCAGTGTCCCCTACACCTGGGAGCCACCCACGAGGTTCATCACCCCAAGGCCATCCCCACTCTGAGTCATCACTCAAGGTTTGTGTCCAGGGCGCTGGAGTCTGTTCACTCGGCTCCTTCCACCTTGGTCCTCAGGAATCCAGAAAGGGCCCTCTCTGGTCCCCCAGGGCAGCTTTCTCAAGGCACCCCCCCCCCCCGCCCCCATCCCAGGGTCCCTCTCAGTCTACAAGGAAGACACACAGGGAATTTTTAAACCACACATTTCTGATCTTGCCATCTTCCTTGAAACCTTTGAATATCAGGCTTCCCACTGCTCCTAAGATAATGATCAAAATCCTCAACAAGGTCCCCCTAGTAAGTGCTCTCGAAGTGCCCGCATAGCTTCACTCCTCAATGTAATGAATTAATCATTGCTCCTAATGCAGTGAATTAATCGTGTGTGTGTTGGTTTAATGTCTGTTCTCCACTGGAGTTCAGTTGCCTCTGCTGAATTCTCAGCGCCCAGCACAGTGACATGTTTACATGTAGAGAAACAAGCGCATAATAACCACTAACATTTTGGGTACTTACTATCTTCTAGGCACTGAGCTAAGCATTTTGTTTTAACCTCCGCAACCCTGTGAGACGTGCTGTCCTCATTGTTTCTGAGAGGACACTGAAGCACAGGGAGGTTAAGTAACTTGCCCAAGGGCACACAGGAAGGGTTGGACCCAGACAGTCTGTCTCCTAGGCCACGCTCAGCAATAAACAAAAAGATACGTTCATTCATTGTGGGAAATACCAGAAAATGCAGAGAATTAAAAAAGAGAAGTCATTCAGAGGGGACCACTATTGCCTTTTGGCAAATTTCTTCCTAGACTTTTTCCTGTGCTTAAAAGGTCTAGAGGTCCCTACAATTCTACTGAACACGACTGGCCTCATTCTGCAGTGCTCTGTAATCTGCTCTTTTCGCTGGACAGTGTGGTGAGACCATCTTTTTAAGGAATTACCGATGATAATATTTTTGCAAACTATTCATTATTTTATTTTTGGCTGCGTTGGGTCTTCATTGCTGCACGTGGGCTTTCTCTAGTTGTGGCGCGCGGGCTTCTCCTGGGGGCGGCTTCTCTTGTTGGGGAGCATGGGCTCTAGGGTGTGCGGGCTTCAGCAGTTGTGTTGCACGGGCTTAACTGCCCTGCAGTATGTGGAATCTTCCCAGACGAGGGATCGAACCTGTGTCCCCTGCACTGGCAGGCGGATTCTTAACCACTGGATCACCAGGGAAGTCCTTATAGTAATATTTTTATTCATATTCCAAGGTATGGGTGAACCATGATTTGCTCAACTCAGCAGGCCCCCTGTGAACACGAGGTGCTGGTCCACTCTGCCTGTTGACCACATTGTAGCAGTGATCGCTGGAGGAGCTAAGTGGTCCTGCCTATCTGTACTTCTTTCCCATGCTCACCTACCTCACGTGGAGGTGTGGATGCGAGGGCAGGCATGGTTTTAGACTTGGCATGGGTGGTGCTAGAGCCCTCCAGCCCTTAAGGATGGAGTGACCCGCATTCCTGTCCGCTGCCTCGAATCACCTCCTAGTGCAAAATCAAGTCCACACCTGTCCCCCCTCTTCCCCTGCCACCTGCCTGGGTTGCATTCTTGACATACAGTTATGTGGAAAAGACTTGGAAAATTGGGAAAGAACCATCATCTCCCCTACCTTCCTCCAACCCCTGCCCCACGCCATGCCGTTCCCCTCTGAGGCTCACACCTGCTGAATCACAACCCAGCAGCAGCCAGGCTCAGGAGTTGTTCAGTTGCTCAGTCATGTCTGACTCTTTGGGATCCCATGAACTGCAGCACGCCAGGCTCCCCTGTCCTTCACTGTCTCCTGGAGTTTGCTCAAACTCATGTCCACTGAGTCAATGATGCCATCCAACCATCTCATCCTCTGTTGTCCCCTTCTCCTCCTGCCTTCAGTCTTTCCCAGCATCAGGGTCTTTTCCAGTGAGTCAGCTCTTATATCAAGTGACCAAAGGATTGGAGCTTCAGCTTCAGCATCAGTCCCTCCAGTGCATATTCAGGGTTGATTTCCTCCAGGATTGGCTGGTTTGATCTCCTTGCAGTCCAAGGGACTCTCAAGAGTCTTCTCCATCACCACAGTTCGAAAGCATCAATTCTTAATGTCCAACTCTCACCTCCATACATGACTATCGGAAAAATTATAGCTTTGACTATATGGACATTTGTTGACAAAATGACGTCTGTTTTTCAATACGCTGTCTAGGTTTGTCATCGCTTTTCTTCCAAGGAGCCAGCATCTTTTATTTTCATGGCTGCAGTCCCCATTTGAAGTGATTCTGGAGCCCGAGAAAATAAAGTCTGTCACTGTTTCCATTGTTTCCCCATCTATTTGCCATGAAGTGATGGGACCGGATGCTATGATCTTAGGCTCAGGTGGCTGTCCTACAAATTCCAGGGCAGAGCATTGGCCCAGAAGGTAGAATCTGTCTTCCTGCCCCTAAATCTAGAATGCAGCCAGGATTGTGCATGTTCCATCAGAAACTACAGGTGATCTTTTTTTTCACTCTTTTCAAATCCAGAAGATTCCTCCAGCTGCTGAATTAGGACTATTAAGAAAATGTTGGATTCCTGTTAAAGATGGGACTTTGCCTTTAAAAAATAGAAAAGATTTTACAAGTTTTCAAATACCATGGAACAACTGAGCAAACTTAGCATGAAAGTGGGCCCTGAGGTGACCCCTGCTGGCCTGGTTTGAGGGGACATGAGCTTGGGGTGGAAACCGGTGGGCTGGGATCTGGGAGTGGAGGAAAAGGGGGAGGCTTGGGAATAAAAAGGAACTCCTCTCCGGAGTGAGCTTCCCAGATGGCTCAGTGGTAAAGGATCCACCTGCCAACGCAGGAGATGCGGGTTCGATCCCTGAGTCCAAAAGATCCCCTGGAGGAGGAAATGCAACCCACTCCAGTATTTTGCCTGGGAAATCCCATGGACAGAGAAACCTGCTGGGCTAGAGCCCACAGGGTCGCAAAGAGTCAGACACGATTGAGTCTGACACTTTTCCCTGAGATATCAAAACTAGAAAATGCCAGGCTGGCATGCTTGTTGGCTGTAAAAAAAAAAAAAAAAGCGGTGGTGATGGGGGGTGGGTGGGGTGTGGGTAGGTTTGGGTGCCTGTGTGACAGGCCGCTCCCCATCATACCTCCCGTAATCCTCACAGGAAGCCGCCCAGGGCCGAGTCATCGCCCTCATTGTGCAGTGGAGGAAACTGAGGCCCGGGAGACAGAGGGATGTGCCCTGGAGCGCGGAGAAGCTGCCAACCCCACCGTGAGATTAAACATGCAGGATCCGCTCTGGGCGGTGCCTGCTTTCTAGCAGCTTTCTTCTCCTCCTCTGCAGAGAGGGCTCTTGGGGGCTCAGGCTTCCCTAGAGGGAAGTAAATGTCAACTTGGCTGTGCTTAGTCGGGGAGGGTTATCACGCGCCAGATAAAGTAACTGTAATTCCTACTTCTGCCAGCAGGGGGTTTGTGTCCCCACAAGCTCTCCTCTGGCGTGAAATATCTTTATTTTGATACCAACCTAATGGATGAAAAATACATCCTGGCTTTTGGAAACAAAAAACAAAAAACAAACCACTATCTTTTCCGTTTAAAAGTAACACATACTCATTAAACACACTTAGGAAACTATAGTCACAAACTGTTCTGCTCCCAATGCCTGGAACAGGTGGTCCACAAACATCTGTTGAATAGGTGAATAAGGAGAAAAAAATAGCACGGTCTACTAATAGAAACAGTTCTGTGAACGTTTAGGTGTGTGTTTTTCTCTGAGCGTCCCCACCGCCGCCCCAGGGTTGAGATTTGTTTATGTTCATTATGGTCTCCTGGGGAAGACACTGTTTTTATCCTGTTTCTTTCACTTCCCATCATTTGACACAGGCTTCCCTCTTTCAGGTAACATTTTAAATATCTCAGTAATATCTTGGTAAGTGTGTGAACCACAGTTTATTTGAATCTTCTGTTGTTGAACTTTCAGGCTGTTTCCAGTTTTTCTCTTGATAAATGATGGGGCTGATATCATTATGCAGAGAGCTGTTTGCAGATTTCAGCTTGTTTCCTAAGGAGAAAGTCTCAGAAGAAAGATGAACTTGGTCAAAGGGTTTTTTTTTTTTTAAAAATCTGATTTCATATTTCTTAAGTATGATGCATCTTATGAAACAACTTTATATCTGTTGGGAAACCTGGTTAAGTTCTTTTTTTTTTTTAATATTTTTAAAAAATGACTTGTTCTGAACAATATCCCGAGCTTTCAGAAAACAGTGGCGGATATGAAAGGAGATTTGTTCCCTGCGAGCTCTTAGGGGGAGATCTGGCTCAGGAAACAGACACATCAGATGCGTGCATTTATCTGATGGTTGCCATGGGAACAAGTCATGTAACACAACGCTCTGGTTAGAGCACTGATCAGTAAGGGAGGGGGGAGATTGAAACAAATTAGCTGGTGTGTCAGCCAGCGGAGAGATAACAGCGATAATACAGAATGTTCTGTCTGCCCCCCTCCTGAGACAGGGGTCCGGGAACATGAGGCAGGGCTGGGATGCAGGGCAGAGAATAGAGTCATAGCAGGCTGAGGAAAACTGTTCCCCAAATCAGATGCTGGGGCAAGAGGGGGCCCCAAGACGAGACTGGGGAGCTGGGCTCCCAGGGGCAGGGGGACAGAAGGTTATTCGGGAAGCAGCTGGGGTAGACCCCAGGGTCTGGGTACCACCTGTCCAGAGAGGACCCGTGACTCCCACAGGCACGCTGCAGGGCCAGTCCCGGCCCCAGCTCTCTGCAGGGTGATGGGAATCCAGCAGCAGACCCACCCTCGCGTGTGCTTCGGGACCTCCCAGCCCGGGCACATCTGGGGATCTGTGCTTCAGCCTGGGCAGACAGCGGAGACCCAAGTGGCTGGGGCGTGACTCCAGGGTCAGATCACAGCTCGGCCACTTGGCAGGCTCCTCACCTGTAACAAGTTAGGAAAATGACGGGAATGTAGCCTTAGACCAGGACCCAGGGAATAAGGGGCGCTCAGTGGCCGTTGCTATGACAATCATCTGAATGAGAGGCAGAGTCTGATGGGAGTGAGGGAGGGTACTCACCAAGAACCGTACGTATCCTGAGGGTGGACACAGGATCAATGCGGGGAGGGGGGCTGTGTTTAAGGACCAAAGAATGGCATGGTATTTGGCCGGGGTTCCTTGGGGAGCAAGACCAGGACAAAGTGAGGGGATGAGGGACCAGCCGTTGCCGCGCCTGTCCACCTCTGACCCTGAGGAAGTGGGGAGGCGGGTAGCACTGGTTCAGGGGGCAGTGCGCATCCTGAAAGTTCTGGGATGACTTGTGGAGAAGTTGACTCAGACCAGCTGCGTTTCCCAAGGTCACCAGGCTGGGAGAAGAGGAAGCAGGTGGGGGTAGGGGTTGTCTCTCAGAGGCTGCCCAGCGTGGTTGGGGGTGGGTGGGTGGAGGCCCTCCCCAAATGGGTGTTAATTAGGACCCATTCATCAGAAGGCAATTGAGCAACATGCATCCCAAACCTGAAACTGTCCTGGTTTCTGGTTCAAGAGTCTGATTCTGGGAATCCTTCCTAGGGGAACAGCCCTAAACCCCAAGATGCCTGCTGCGGCATTATTCATGACAGGACCTGGAAGCACCCTCTCTGCCCACATCACGCAGGGCTTAAGTCAGCAACGATTCACTTCCTTGCTTTAACTCAGGTGTCCACCAAAGGTGCGGCCACTGACCCCATGCCTCGTGTTCTGGGCATGGATGGGGGCGGGGGTGGCATTCCCCCCACCCCTTGTGGGAACCAGAAGAACCTGGGCTGGCTGTCCAGTGGCCAAGGGCTCAGACCCTGGACTTGGCAAGCCTTGGTTCCAACCCCTACCCTCCCTTCCTTATTGTTGAGCTGGGCAAGTGCCTCAGTGTTCTCAACTGTAGGATGGGTGGAGGGAGCTGTGCCCACAGCAGGATGCCTGTCAGGGAGTCAGCCTCAGGAAGTGATAACCTTACCTGTTCATACTGTGTGTGCCTGGAACAGGCTCTGGGGGGGTTGTGGGGGGCAATTTGGAAACCTAGCTGTTACCCAGGCCACCGGCAGAGGAAGAGAACAGCCTTTGGCGCCCAGTACAGCTGGTGGGCTGGACTCAGCTGTGTGACCTCAGCCAGTCACCTAACGTCTCTGAGCTTCACTTGGCTCCCGTGTCAAGTGGGGATTTCTTATCTCGGGGGGGCGCTGAGCGCGGTGTGGGGGGATTGGTGCTCATAGCTCAGCAGGGAGCCCTGGCCAGCCTGACGCCAGCAGGAGCTGCATTTTTCCTTTGGTGGGGAACAGGCTCTTCCAGGGTCAGGCACCCCACTCCTAACGGACTTGGGCCGCGGAATGCATGCGTGTCGCGGGGGGCCGTCTGCCAGGCGCGGAGTAGCGGGGCGACCCGCACCCCTAGCGGGATGAGCGGCTTCTGGAAAGAGCGGCGGGAGCCTCGCGCGGCCGGCAGGGGGCAGGATGTCCCCGCGAGCCGGCCGTGTCCTCGCGTCACCCCGCCGCCTCCAGCCCCCCCGCACCTCATTAAAGGGCCCAGCGGCTCATTTCTGCGGAGGGAGCGCCGGGGGAGGGAGCGCCGGGCGGCCCTTCCCCGGGGAGCCCTCTCCATCAACGCCGGGCCCCATAATTTACATTTAATTTGTGAGCGGTTTAAGGTTTAATTTTTTAAAAACCGAATGATTCATTACCATATTAATAAATAATAACATTTATTATTCTCCTAATGAGTGTCCGACATACAAAGGCAATTACATGTCTTATGTATTTTCTCAGGAGTTGAGACAGCAGAGCGTTAATTACGGAGATTCACGCGCCGACCATGTTCTGATCCGGGGTCCTGATCCCGTCTTTGTCTCGGTCTGAACCAGCTCCCCCCTCCCACACACACCTCCCCCCAGCTTCTACAGCCCCGGGAGTTCAGGGGAGAGGGGGTGGGTCCCCCGACCCTGCTCTAGTTTCCCCAGGCCCCCAAGCCTCAGACCCCTGGACCCCCGCAGGTGCCAGGCCACTGTCCCCCCTGCCCCATCCTTCCGCGGCCCCCTCCCCGACGCTAGCCGGAGGGGGTTGGAAACCGAAGGCCTGAGTCAGGAAGGACCTGCCCTCCCCAGTTCGTGCCCCTGTGCCTGGTTCATTCCTTCCTTCCGCAACTGCCCACTGAGGGTTGGGGTTGTGGGGGTCCTCGTGGCTGCGCACGTGGGGACCCTGAGTCTCGGGGGAGAAGCTCGGGGACCCGCGTTCGGTGCGGGGCAGAGCCGGAGCTTCACGTGGTCTGTTGGCCCCTGCAGGTCAGAGCAGGCCCTGCGCAGGCCCTGAGGGCCGCGGGTGTGTGTGTGTGTGTGTGTGTGTGTGTGTGTGTGTGCGCGCGCACTCAGTAGTCTGACTCTGCAACCTGTGTGTCTATGTGTGTATGTGTATCTGTGTGTGTGAGCATGCACGCACTCTATACTGTCCAACTCTTTGCGACCCCATAAACTGTAGCCCTCCAGGCTCCTCTGTCCATTGGATTTCCCAGGCAAGAATACTGGAGTGGGTTGTCATTTCCTTCTCCAGGGGATCTATTCCAACCAGGGCTGGAATCTGTGGTCTCTTGCGTCTCCTCCATTGGGGGTCTGGGCAAGTCCACAGTGAGCCTACGCCCCTGGCTGGTTCATTGTAGCTTCCCTTCTTCCCCTGTCAGAAAGCTGTTCTTGCTGATTTTGGAAAATGTAAAAGTTTGAGATAAAGGAAAACCAGATAGCAAAGTAAGCCAGCAAGCAAGTCTCCATAGTCCATCACCAGGGGCAGCGGGAGGGCCCAGAGGTTGCTATGTCCTGGTATTTGAAAGGGCGAGGCTCCCAGGGAAACTGCCAGGAAAGGGGATACAGCTGTCCCCCACTCCCCTGACCTTAGACCCTCATCCCCTTTTGGGAGGGCAAGGTCGTCCCTGCTTGGGGCTCAGGAAAAGGAGGTCAGAAATGGAGGCCCATCCCCTGGTCTGCATCCCATAATATGGGTTTTTCATAATATGGAAAACTACCAGGAAATTCCCCCACCTCGAGATCACCAGGCATTTGGGTTTGTATCCATCTGGGACTTTTTCTGTGCAAATGCTCAAAAACAGACTCTCTTCCCCCAATAGGCAGGAGATCGTACTCCACATGCAGTCTCCTATCTTGATTCTTTTTTCACTTATGTTTTATCACAGGCATTTCCCTATGTCAGAGAGTCAGTCTTGAAACACCAGCGTTTGCTCAGCTGTGTAGTATTCCACCGGCGTGCTGGGCTCCGCCGGGCCCTGCTGTCTTCTGGACCTTTCCCCTTTCACAGCAACACTAGAGTAGCTGTCCTTGTGCGTAAGGATTCCTCTGTGGGAATCCTTGATTACCTCCTTAGGGTCCATTCCTAGAAGTGGCATTACTGGGTCAGAGGCACCAGTGCCTTGAAGGCTGCTGGCCCCCTCCACCAGCGTGCCTGCCAGCGGGGCACACCCATGCACACTCCCAGGGCCCATGTCATAGCTCCACCCTTGGCGCCCTCACCAAAGCTGACTGAGTTATCACCTGATGAGCTCTTTGCAGCACAAACCATTTTCAAGGTGCTGTTCTACTTGTCCTTTCACCGGCTTATCCTGGGAAGCCTGGAATCTAGGCAGGCTGGTCTCGTTCTCACTACTTCATAGATGGAGCGACTGAGGCGACTGAGGTCAAGTGCATTTGGCTCGTAAGACTTTAGAGTCTCTTTTAGATCTCAGAGGTCATTAAGGCCTCCTTATGTTTCAGATGATGGAGAAAGACTCAGTGAGCTGTGACAGGGAGAGCACTGTCTCTGGAGTCTGTCTCTCCACCTACCCAATCACTCATCCATCCATCCATCCATCCACCCATCTAGCCACTTACCCACCACCCACCCATCTACTTATCCATCCATCCGCTTACCTACCCATCCACTCATCTACTTATCTAGCCATCCACCCATCCATCCACTTACCTACCCATCCACTCATCCATCCACCCATTCATCCACTAACCCACTCAGCCACCTATCCATCTACCCATCTATCCACTTACCCACCTATCTACCCATCTATTTATCCATCCACTGTACACTCATCTATTCAATAAATATTTACTGAAAACAAGCTTTGATTTAGGCCCAGGTACAGGGAACTTTACATGAACAGCTCAGGCTCTGGCAGAGAAGGCAGACCAGAATGAAATGCCCATAGCTGTGATGAGTTATCCGCAAGGCGTGGGTTAGGTTGTTACAGAAGCACATGACAGGGAAGCCAGAGCGAGCTGGGCAGGGGTCAAGGGACCCTTCCTGAGAAGGATGAAACCTGGTCCCCCAATGGCACACAGTTTGTGACCTTGGGTGAGTCCCTGCGTCTCCCAGCCTGCTTCCTCCTCTGTGTCAGGGAGGAGCCAAGCCTTGGCTTTGCTGTGGGCTGGGAGGCCGGTTGGTTAGGACAATGAGGGTGAAGGGGCAGGTCAGGGGGTGAATGGGAGGTACATTTGGGTGCTGCTTATTCTTGAAGAGTTAGAACTAACTAGGGGTCAGTGCCAAGTACCATCTTGCTCAATCCACACAGAGCATTATTGTTATTAGTAGTACTACTACCTTCTGAATTTTTTTTTCAGCAAAGCAAAAAGTCTATGATCAATTATGATTATATAAATCATCAGGCAATGTTTATTGAGACCAGAACTATTTCACAAACAAACTAGTCTTAATTTGGTTATATTTGGTAAAAAACGAGGGTAATCTAGGAAGGAAAAGATGTTTCAGTGAATGTTAAATTCCAATTTGTTAATGGAGGTCTGCATCTACTAAGAGTCATTTTCTGGATAGTTCTCTGCTGTTATGGCTGTTGTTCAGTCCCTAAGTCCTGTCTGACTCTTTGAGACTCCATGGACTGCAGCACATCAGGCTTCCCTGTCCTTCAGTATCTTCCAGAATTTGTTCAAACTCACATCCATGGAGTTGGTGATGCCATCCAACCATCTCATCCTCTGTCGTCCCCTTCTCCTCCTGCCCTCAATCTTTCCCAGCATCAAGGTCTTTGCCAATGAGTCAGTTCTTCACACCAGGTGGCCAAAGTTTTGGAACTTCAGCTTCAGCATCAGTCCTTCCAATGAATAGTCAGGACTGATCTCCTTTAGGATGGACTGGTTTGATCTCCTTGCAGTCCAAGGGACTCTCAAGAGTCTTCTCCAACACCACAGTTCAAGAGCATCAGTTCTTCGGTGCTCAGCCTTCTTTATGGTCCAGCTCTCACATCTGTACATGATCACTGGAAAAACCATAGCTTTGACTATATGGACTTTGTTGGCAAAGTAATGTCTCTGCTTTTTAAAATGCTGTCTCGGTTTGTCATATCTTTTCTTCCAAGGAGCAAGAGTCTTTTAATTTTGTGGCTGCAGTCACCATTCACAGTGATTTTGGAGCCAAATAAAATGAAATCTGTCACTGTTTCCACATTTTCCCCGTCTATTTGCCATGAAGTGATGGGACCAGATGCTGTGATCCTCATTTTGTGAATGCTGAGTTTTAAGCCAGCTTTTTCACTCTCCTCTTTCACTTTCACCAAGACGCTCTGTAGTTCCTCTTCACTTTTTGCCATTAAAGTGGTGTCATTTGCATATCTGAGGTAGTTGATATTTCTCTTGGCAATCTTGATTCCAGCTTGTGCTTCATCCAGCCTGGCATTTCACATGATGTACTCTGCAGATAAGTTAAGTAAGCAGGGTGACAGTATACAGCCTTGACATACCCCTTTCCTAATTTTGAACCAGTCCTTTGCTCCATGTCCAGTTCTAACTGTTGGCTTCTTATCCTGCATACAGATTTCTCAGGAGGGAGGTAAGGTGGTCTGGTATTTCCATCCCTTAAAGAATTTTCCACAGTTTGTTGTGATCCACACTGCCAAAGGCTTTAACATAGTTAGTATAGCAGAAATAGATTTTATTTTTGCAATTCCCTTGCTTTTTCTATGATCTAGGGGATGTTGGCAATTTGATCTCTGGTTCCTCTGCCTTTTCTAAATCCAGCTCCTACATCTGGAAGTTCTTGGTTTACATACTCCTGAAATCTAGTTTGAAGGATTTTGAGCATAATCTTGCTAGCATGTCAATGTAAAATTTAATTAAACTATTAAAGGGCACTCCAACTTTGTTACTGAAGCTTATCTCAGTAATCTATCTTTGGACAAAAATCAGATGCCTCATGACCTGCAATCAGGACTAGAAAAAGACATGATTTAAGACACTGTCTCTGACTTGGCACTTTGTGAATTTTTATCATGGGCCAGGCATTATGCTGTCATGTATTAATCCATTAAACCCACCACCAGCCCAGTCGAATAGGCAGAAATCGCCGTACCCACTTTAAAGACAAGACCACTAAGGCACAGAGTGGTGAGGTAACTTACCCAGGGTCATGCACCCAGGAGGTGGGCGATCTGGAATTTGAACTAGGCAGCCCGATACCAGAGCGTATGCTTTTGACCCTATAGAGATGTATGCTCACTTCCCTGTTCTTATTGCAGGAACATACATTGTACACATGAGGAAACCTAACGTTCCCAGGGATCCAGTGAATAATTCAGGCCTATGGGACTCCCAGTTGGCCCTTTTCAGGCCCTACCTGCCCTGAGTCACTAAAATAGCACCTGTGGGGCCTCCTCCCCCACTTTCGGTGTGAGATGATGTTTCTCCTTACTCCACAGGCACTGGGATCTGCCAAGCATACCCTGAGCTCACAAGAGACGGAAGGGAAGTGCAGACAGACTCAGGGACAGAGATTGAGCTGTGTGGTTTTGCACAAGTGTCTCACCTTCTCTGAGCCTTCCATTCCTAAGGGTGATCCAGGGAAACCATGGGTGTGAAAGAAAGGGATGAGAGGGAAAGCACCAGAAACATCAACCGAAACTGTCATTCACTCACTCATTCAATGAACATATATTCTATGTTCGTATATTCTATGAACATATATTCTATGCCCTACTGTGCACCAGGCCCCTTCTAGGCACTGGGGTTCCAGGAATATTTAATAAGAAGGTCAGGATCATGACCTCAGGGCACTGACAGTCTTGAGAGGGAGGCAAACAGTGATTGAACAAATAAATCATTACCTAACATGATGTGAAGACTAAGTAATATGAAGAAATTCAGGGTGAGGGGGGACTGAGAATAATGGGAAGGGAGGTCCTAAAGGTGCTGAAGAGGTGATGTTTAAACATTGAATAGTGGGGGCAAGTCACATGACTGTCTCCAGAGACAGCATCCCAGGCAAGGAACAGCAAGTGCAAAGGCCCTGAGGCAGGTGTTAATGTAGTGAGTTTGAGGAACACCAAGGAGGCCGATGAGGGGACACACAGTAGCAGGAGATGAGGTCAGGGTGGGGTTAGGGGTTAGATCTGGTTTGGCCCTGGGAGGAGGACTGTGGAGTAAGCTGGAGTGACTGGGATGTCCCTGGTGGGCTTTGAACAGAGCAGTGAGTTTAATTTAATTAATCCTAATTTAATCCTAGTTCAGATTTAATCCTTATTAGGATTAATCCAGTTTAATGCTAATTAAACTCAGGATTTCAGAATGCTTCTGGATGCCCGAGGAACAGGCGGTGGGCAGGTGGGGGAGGGACACTGCAGTGATCTAGGTGAGAGGCAGCAATGGCTTAGACCAGGGGGCTGGTCGTGGGGGGTGGGGACTGGCAGGATGTGGGTAAACCTCGGGCACAGAGGAGACAACAGAACTACATGATGGGTCGGAGGCTGGGGTGAAAAAAAGTCAAGGGCAATCGACTCCCAAGTTTGGGTCTGAGCCCTGGAAGGAAGATCATGTCATTTGCTGAGATGAAGAGGGCAGGTCGGGCAGGGACAGGAGCTGGTGATGCTGGGTTAGGATGGACCTGCCCACTTACTGTTCCACCAGCTGTCCGTCAGGCAGGTGGCCACTCACATCTGGAGCTGGGTGGGGGGGCGCCATCCTGGAGGTGGAAAACAAAAGCTTTTCCCAGAGCTCGGGACAGTCACTCCTTCCTCCCCGTCTTGCTCTGAGAGCCAAGAGTGACCCCTAGGCTATCTGTATCTTGTTCTCATGTCCACTTCACTCCTGCTTCCGAGTGATGGCCCTGTCGCCCCAGAACTGTCTTTCTAAGTCACCCATTTGACCAGATGCCTCCCTGCCTAGCACCATCTATGACGCCCTGCTGCCCGTGAGCAGACAGGCCCCCAGGGCCCCTGCCCCTTCTCCTATCGCTGCCCTCACCACTCTTGGCCGCCCATTTATGCTCTGGCCAAACTTCCTAGAGTCCCCCCCACCCCCCCACCCCACCAACACCCAGACTCTCCTTGCGTCCAACACTGCTGTCCCCTCTGTCCCCTCCACCAGGAACTGCACCCCCATACCTCCCCACACGCACCTTCTACCTGGCTCTGAGTGTACCATCTGGGTGGCCAGCGCAAGGGACATCTTCCCCAAAGCTTAGCTCCCTCATCTGTAAAATGAATGTACCTGCCTCACAGGTGCTGGGCGGCATCAAGTGGGTGATGCACCTGGCTTGGGTAGGACAGTGTCTGGCACATGTGCCAAATAAATATTAATGTACAAGAACACAGAGTTTAGGTGCCACTTCTTCCTGGAAAGCCTACCTGGTTGACTGAGTCCCTCTTCGGAGGCCCCAGCATTTTTCACACTTCATGTCAGTGTCTGGTTGACTTTCATTTCGGGAGCAACCCCAGGGTGGCGTCTGATTCTCTTAAGCCTGGTCAGGGCTGGCACAGAGCAGGGTGAGAGAAAGAATAATACAAATGGCCGAATGCCCTGTCCTCAGAAGTAGACAGGCTGTCCATCCACTCCCATGACTCTCTCAAAGAATGGGGACAGAGGTCTTACACCTCTGTGCCCATGAGGATGCTGGGGTCCCGAAGGGGTAGGGAATGGGCCCACCAGCTCGCAGCCAAAGGTCTCTGGCTCCAGGTCCAGCCTCACAGGTTGGGCTAAGACAGTGCCTCAGATGCCCGCCTGCAGGATGGGGTGTGGCTGGGCTTTGGGAGTCCAAGATGGCCAGTGCTCTGCCCTTCTGCCCGGGGTGACACAGAGCTTCCCAGAGGAGGACATGGCTGAGCCCGGCCTTGAGAAAGCAACAGAATGGGCCAAGCAGTGAAGGAGGAAGGGCGTTCCAGGAACAGAAAACTGCAGGTGCAAAGCTGTGGAGGTAGCAGGTGGGGCAGTCACTTGATTGACTGGAGGGAGGGTGACGGTCTCCTGATTGGCTGGAAGGAGAGTGAGAATATCCTGATTGGCTAGAGGGAGCATGAGATTCTCCTGATTGGCTGAAGGCAGGGTGAGATTCTTCTGATTCGCTGGAGGGAGTGTGAGGGCCTCCTGATTGGCTGGAGGAAGTGTGAGGTTTACTGATTGACTTTGAAGCTGTCCCTTGCCCCCAGGGCCTCAGGTGCAGGGAAGCTGGAGGAACAGCATCCATCAGACATGTTGATGTGCCTTTTCCACCAAATATCCTGTTCTTCCTACTTTCTCAGACCTCACAACAGTAAGAGGGCGTGTTGCTCCCCCACTTAACGGATAAGGGAAGCAGGGCTGTACATAGTGTGAGCAGGACTTTGGGAAAACACGCCTTTTGGGGTGGAGGTCCCAGGTCTTCCCACTCAGATCCAAGAACCTCCCGTCTCTCTGTGTCTTCACCGCCAACGGTGCTGGGCCAGGTAAGGATTCCAGGACTCCCTGGAGCCTGCTTGCTTTGGAACTGACAGCCCACCTCGCCTCTGGGTCCCTGATGCTGTCTGCTTACTGCTGACGGTGACCCCAGGGGTGCTGGGTCCTCCACGCCCCACCCCCCCCAACGTGACCCGGTGAGGATGGGCCTTCCCCATTCTCCCAGAGGTTGCTGATGCTCTTGGTTGATGGTGACCCCAAACGCAAGTCATGCCCACACAGGGCAGGAAAATGGGAAATAATAGCCTGTCTTCTGGGCACGTTAATTTCACCACTGGGAACTCTGCAGCCAAAGCAGTGTAAACGCCGCCTCAAAGCGCGCCTGGCTGCCGCGGTCCTGGACGTGTCCTCTTTTTGCGCCCTCCCGCGTCCCAGGGTGGGTGGGGGCCGGTGGGTGGGTGAGAAGAGACGTACTATACATGCAATGCATGTTGAACCCTCCTCCACACAGCCTGAGGCAGACCTCGGGAGCATGATGTCCCCACTTGGCCTGGGGCGGGAGTAGACACGGGTGGGAGGGGCCTGGTGGTCTTGCGGGCACTGGTCTCTGAGGTCCTTGGCGGGGGTGGTGGCGGCATGTGGTGTGGGGCCTGTGGACAGAGCGGTTGCCAGCACAGGTGGCCCAGGTTAGATGCCTGCTACCCTTCCACCCTTCTCACACGCGGAGGCTGGAGCAGAGAGGAAGGACCAACACCTGGGCTCCCGCTGTGGAAGCTGGGCCTCGAACTCTTCCTTGTGTTGGATGTAAATGAGCATGATCCCAAAGGAGAGTGTCCATGCCATTCTGATGGCCTAGTTTCAGGTGAGCTCACGAAAGAAAGAGTATGCTGCGGCTAGAGGTGATCAAGTTGTCAGGCTTCCTTCCTAGACGGGGGCCTGGCCATAGCCCTAGAATACTTCTTAGATGACACGCCCAGGGTCCACTGGGGCATCTTGTCTACCCCCGCATGGCATGGCAGTTGGGTGGAGGGTTGGAGAGTGCTCCAAATGGGAACAAGGGCTCCCGAAAGTCTCAGTCTGGGCTTGGGGCACCTGCCTGGATGGCCCTGCCAGCCCTGGCTTGTCCCAGACATCACAGGGGGCACCTGGATGTTTTTGTGGGAAGTTCTGTAACGCTTGGCTCCCCCCGAGACCTGAGGCCTGGTCCGGGGCCCTGCTGGCTAGAGTCTAAGAGGGCTCGGAGATGGTAAGTGCTTTGCTGGAGCCGCACAGCCTGCAGGTGGTGGAGCTGGTGCTTGTGTCCAGAGCTGCTGGAGAAGATGCTGGAGAAGACGCTGGAGAGCGTTCCTAGCCCCAGTGAAAAATTTCAGCACCAGAGAGGTGCTGATGGGACAGTTATTTATGGAGGGGGTATGAGAGAACCCCTGGCACATTTAAAACCATTTCTCAAGCAGCCTCAGTCCTGACTTCTCTTTTGGGCTGTTTCAGAGCCCAGCTGGGGACTGGCTTGTCTGAGAAGCTAATTCTGACTACAGTGTTAATAGCTGAATGTGCCATCTGTGTGCTTGGTGATGGGGCCTTTCAGCCTTTACCTGAGGAAATGTGGGCAGGATGGAGAGGCCCGAGACCCATGTGTGACTCCTTGCCCCCCATTCCGCAACCTGGAGGCCTCTGTAGATGGCAGTGGGCTGCCCGGGACCCCAGTGTCATGCCTTTTGAGCCTGATTTGGGCTGTTTCCTGGATTGATAGGGTCCTGACCATTTGTCAGATGGCAGCATCCAGAGTCCTGTGCAAAGCCCCCCCCCCAGCCTACAATCTGGGGTCCCTGGCCCTGGGAGCCTCACTTCTAGGTCTCTCCTCCATGTCATGCCTGGGGGTCCCTGCACCCACCTCCCTTTGAGGTGTTTCACCCCTCTGGGACCTGCACAGAAATGAGAATAGCAGGATCACAGTGACCTGCTCCTTTCAGGCAGACAAGCTGTCTCAAAGGAAGCTCACCCAAGGCCCTTGACCCACAGCTCCCCATCTTGAGCCCTGGCTGAGAGGTCATTTTTTTTAGTTTATTTTTTAATTTAGGTCCAATCGCTATGCAGTGCAGTATTAGCTTCTGCTGCACACCAACATGAAGGTCGATCACAGAGCGCGGAGCTGGGCTTCCTGTGCTAGCCAGCAGCTTCCCACTAGCTATCTGCTTTGCACACGGCAGTATGTATATGTCGCTGCTACTCTGTCAGGTTAATCCACCCTCTCCCCCCGGCCACTATGTCCACAAGTCCGTTCAGCTGAAGGGTCTTGTGGATGCACACAGTGCACATCGTGGCTCCCACTGGCTCAAATCATTCTGGGCAGGATGAGTCCAAGCCGTGTAGAAACCTGCAGGCAATGTCCTTGTGCTCTGGCTGGAGGGGACTGGGGAAGGTCCCTGGGAGGAAGGCCAGACGGGGGCAGCCCAAGGCCCACAAGCGTGCCCTGGGGCCTGCACTCTCCGTGGGGCTTACCCGACCCTGACTCTCACCTCCCCCGGGAGCTGTATCTTCACCTCTGACCCCCTGGGGAGGGTGGCCCATATTCCTCAGACACCCCAAGTCCCAGCCTCAGCCTGCCACCCTTGCCCATCCCCATTTCCAGAGCTTCCTTGAAGTTATGTCCTGGCCCCCAAATTAACCTTAGCATCTGCCACTGTTTTTTCAACCACCCGAGTTGAGAGGACACTTACAGGGGAACAGGGCGTCCAAAGATGGGAACCACACACGGGAACAGTCGTGTGTGTGTCAGGAGGTGGAGATAGGACCACTGGGCCGTTTGATTCAGTCTCACAGCTCTCTGGGCTGGGTCTGTCCTGCACTCCTCAACTCCTAACCCGTAGGCCCAGGAGCCCCAGCTGCTGACTGTCTAGCCTGCTCTGTGTCTTGGGCAAGCCCCTGGTTGGGCCTCAGGAAGTGCTTTCTCCACTTCCCCTCCCCGCCCCCCCCCCCCCCCCCCCCCCGACACACATCCTGGCTTCTCAGCTTAGCTGGCAAACGTGATGCCTTTGGCTTCCTGAGCGGGTGGTCCCCGCTGCTGCTGTGTGAAGGACTCTGGGCAGAGGTGCGGCTCCTCCCCACAAGGCGCTGCCCTTTTCCCTCCAGGTGTCCCCTGATCTGTTCCCCCTGGGAGAAGATACAGGGGCCTGGGGCCCCCTCCTCCCCACTGTGGTCAAGGTGCTCCCTTCCTGGCCCTGACTTTATTTTGCCCCGAAGTTTCCTGCCTGGACCAAGCTTCAGCCTCTTGGCAAGCCCCAGCCGTGGAGCTCGGCCTTCCAGGCTCTGTTGCTCAAGTCGGCCAGAGAGAACGTCCTGTGATGTGAATAAACATGACATCTGCCAGATAGATGGTTTCACTTCTTTCTCCTCAATCACTTCATTTCATTATTTTTTTCCTAATTACAATGCCAGGACCTTCAGGATAATGTTGAATAAAAATGGGGAGAATGGACCTCCCTGCTTTGTTCCCAATCTTAGTGGGGGGAAGTGTCAAAATCTGTGTCAATATTATTAAGTGTGATGTTAGTGTATGTTTTTCTTAGGTCAGATCTAGGGAGATTCCCTTTAGTCTCTAGTCATCAGGTATGGGTGATAGGTTGATCATGTTTTAAAGGTTCTCCTTTCTTCCTTTAATAAGGTAAATTACAATGACTTCAAAGGTTAAAATAGCCATATACTCCTGGGATAAACCTCCAAGGCCTACTTTATATATTATTGGATTCTATTTGCTATTAAGAGTTTTTGTGTTTATGTATTCACGAGACATGTGCGTGCATGCTAAGTCGCTTCAGTTGTGTCTAATTCTTTGCGACCCCGTGGACTAGAGCCCACCAGGTTGCTCTGTTCATGGGATTCTTAGGCAAGAATACTGGAGTGGGTTGCCATTTCCTTCTCCAGGGGGTCTTCCCAACACAGAGATTGAACCCCCGTCTCTTACATCTCCTGCATTGAGAGGCAGCTTCTTGACCACTGGTGCTACCTGGGAGGCCCTTCATGAGAGACACTGGTTTGTAATTTTCTCTCTTGTTTTGCAATGTGCTTATGAGGGTTTCGTATGAAGATTATGCCACCCTGCCTCCTGGCAAAAAGAAGTGTTCCCTTTATCCTCTATTTTATGAAAGAGTTTGTATAAATTTGGTACTTCTCCTTCCAATGTTTGATCAGTTCAGTTTAGTTGCTTGGTCGTGTCTGACTCTTTGCGACCCCATGGACTGCAGCACGCCGGGCTTCTCTCTCCATCACCAACTCCCGGAGCTTGCTCAAACTCATGTCCATCAAGTCGGTGATGCCATCCAAACCATCTCATCCTCTGTCGTCCCCTTCTCCTCTTGCCTTCAATCTTTCCCAACATCAGAGTCTTTTCCAATGAGTTGGTTCTTCACATCAGGGGGCCAAAGTATTAGAGCTTCAGCTTCAGCATCAGTCCTTCCAATGAATATTCAGGACTGATTTCCTTTAGGATGGACTGGTTGGATCTCGTTGCAGTCCAAGGGACTCTCAAGAGTCTTCTCCAACATCACAGTTCAAAAGCATCAATTCTTCAGCACTCAGCTTTCTTTATAGTCTAACTCTCACATCCATACATGACTGCTGGAAAAACCACAGCTTTGACTAGATGAACCTTTGTCAGCAAAGTAATGTCTCTGCTTTTTGGTATGCTGTCTTGGTTTGTCATAGCTTTTCTTCCAAGGAGCAAGTGTCTTTTAATTTCATGGCTGCAGTTACCATCTACAGTGATTCTGGAGCCCAAGAAAATAAAGTCTCTTATAATTTCCATTGTTTCCTCATCTATTTGCCATGAAGTGATGGCACCGGGTGCCATAATCTTAGTTTTTTAAGTGTTGAGTTTTAAGCCAGCTTTTTCACTCTCCTCTTTCATCAAGAGCTCTTTAGTTCTTTGCTTTCTGGCAAAAGGGTGGTGTCATTTGCATATCTGGAGTTATTGATGTTTCTCCCGGCAATCTTGATTCTAGCCTGTGCTTCATCCAGCCTGGCATTTTGCATGATGTACTCTGCATATAGGTTAAATAAGCAAGGTTACAATATACAGCCTTGATGTACTCCTTTCCCAATTTGGAACCAGTCCGTTGTTGCATGTCTGGTTCTAACTGTTGCTTCCTGACCTGCATACAGGTTTCTCAGGAGGCAGGTAACATGGTCTGGTATTCCCATCTCTGTAAGTATTTTCCACAGTTTGTTGTGATCCACGCAGTCAAAGGCTTTGGTGCAGTCAATAAAGCAGAAGTAGATGTTTTTCTGACTTCCAGGAAGTCAGGAAGTCTCTTGGTTTTTCTATGATCCAGCAGATGTTGGCAGTTTGATCTCTGGTTCCTGTGGCCTTTTCTAAATCCCACTTGAACATCTGGAAGTTCATGTATTGTTGAAGCCTCGCTTGGAGAATTTTGAGCATTATTTTGCTAGTGTGAGATGAGTCCAATTGTGTGGTAGTTTGAACATTCTTTGGCATTGGCTTTCTTTGGGATTGGAATGAAAACTGACCTTTTCCAGTCCCGTGGCCACTGCTGAGTTTTCCAAATTTGCTGGCATATTGAGTGCAGCACTTTCACAGCATCATCTTTTAGGACTTGAAATAGCTTATCTGGAATTCCATCACCTCCATTAACTTTGTTCGTAGTGATGCTTCCTAAGGCCCACCTGACTTCACATTCCAGGATGTCTGGCTCTGGGTGAATGATCACGCCATCATGGTTATCTGGGTCATGAAGATCTTTTTTGTATAGTTCTGTGTATTCTTGCCACGTTTTCTTAATATCTTCTGTCTCTGTTAGGTCCATATCATTTCTGTCCTTTACTGTGCTCATGTTTGCATGAAATGTTCCTTTGGTATTTCCAATTTTATTGAAGAGATCTCTAGTCTTTCCCATTCTAGTGTTTTCCTCTATTTCTTTGCACTGATCACTGAGGAAGGCTTTCTTATCTCTCCTTGCTATTCTTTGGAACTCTGCATTCAGATGGGTATATCTTTCCTTTTCTCCTTTGCCTTTAGCTTCTCTTCTTTTCTCAGCTATTTGTATGACCTCCTCAGACAACCATTTTGCCTTTTTGCGTTTCTTTTTCTTGGGGATGATCTTGATCACTGCCTCTTGTACAATGTCACGAACCTCTGTCCATAGTTCTTCAGGCACTATCTAGCAGATCTAATCCCTTAAATCTATTTCTCACTTTCACTGTATAATCGTAAGGGATTTGATTTAGGTCATACCTGAATGGTCTAGTGGTTTTCCTTACTTTTTTCAATTTAAGTCTGAATTTTGCAATATGGAGTTCATAATCTGAGCCACAGTCAGCTCCCGGTCTTGTTTTTGCTGACTGTATAGAGCTTCTCATCTTTGGCTGCAAAGAATATAATCAATCTGATTTCAGTATCTACTGTCTGGTGATGTCCATGTGTAGAGTCTTCTCTTGTGTTGTTGGAAGAGGGTGTTTGCTATGACCAGTGCATTCTCTTGGCAAAACTCTGTTAGCCTTTGTCCTGCTTATGTACTTCAAGGCCAAATTTGCCTGTTACTCCAGGTGTTTCCTGACTTCCTACTTTTGCATTCCAGTCATCTGTGATGAAAAAGACATTTTTTTTTTTTTGGTCTTAGGTCTAGAAGGTCTTGTTGGTCCTCATAGAACCATTCAACTTCAGCTTCTTTGGCACTAGTGGTTGAGGCATAGACTTGGATTACTGTAATATTTTTTTTTTTTTAAATATATTTATTTATTTTATTTATTTATTTGGCTGTTCCCGGCCTTAGCTGCAGCATGTGGGATCAAGTTCCCTGACCAGGGATTGAACCCTGGCCCCCTGCATTGGGAGCACAGAGTCTTAGCCACTGGACCACCAGGGAAGTCCCGGATTACTGTAATATTGAATGGTTTGCCTTGGAAATGAACAGAGAGCATTCTGTCATTTTTGAGATTGCACCCAAGTACTGCATTTCGGACTCTTTTGTTGCCTATGAGGGCTACTCCATTTCTTCTAAGGGATTATTGCCCACAGTGGTAGATATAATGGTCATCTGAGTTAAATTCACCCATTCTGGTCCATTTTAGTTCATTGATTCCTAAAATGTCGATGTTTACTCTTGCCATCAATATAATTCACCAATGAAAACATCTGGGCCTGGAGTAGAGTGGAGTATTTAGATTTTCTATTTCATTCTGTGTTAATTTTGGTAAGTTTCATTTTTCAAGGAATTTGCCCATTTCATTTAAGTTGTTGAGCTTGTTGGTGATAAAGTTGTCTGGTGATAATCTCTTTTATTATTAATTAATTTGGCTGGGTTGGGTCTTAGTTGTGGCACTCGAGATCCTTGTTGCAGTGTGTGGCCTTCTTCCTCTCATTGTGGCGTGTGGGCTCGTAGCTGCGGCTCAGACTCTCCGCTTGTGGTGTGTGGGCCTGGTTGCCTGAGGCATGTGGGGAGTTAGTTTCCTGACTGGGGACTGAACCTGCATCCCTTGCATTGGGAGGCGGATTCTTAACCTCTGGACCACGAGGGAAGTCCTCTTTTGAATTTCTAGTATTGGTAATTTGTACCCTCTCTCTTTTCTGTGGTCAGTCTCACTTTTGTTCATCTTTCCAAAAAACCATCTTTTGACCTGTTAATTTTCTCTATCGTTTTCTACTTTGTTAATTTCTGCCCTTTTATGATTGCTTTCCTTCCACTTCACTTCACTTTGCACTTCTTTTTTAGCCTCTTACTGTGTAACATTAGGTCCTTGATTATATTCTTGTCTTCTTTTCTTTTTAAGCATTTAAAGCTATATTTTTCCCTCTAGGTACTGTTTTAGTTGCATCTTGTAGACGTTATGTATTTTCATTATCATGCAGTTCTTGTGACTCTTTGATCTGTTGGTTATTTAGAAATGTGTTATTTAATTCCAAAATATTTGGGGATTTCCTAGATATTGTATTCTTATTGGGTTTAATTCTATTGCTGTCAAATATTCTCTGATTTTGGTCCTTTTAGATTTATTGAACCTCATTTTATAGCTGAGCATATGGTCTACCTTGGAAACGAACAGAGATCATTCTGTCACTTTTGAGACTACATCCAAGTACTGCATTTCGGACTCTTTTGTTGTCTATGATGGCTACTCCATTTCTTCTAAGGGATTCCTGCCTGCAGTAGTAGATATAATGGTCATCTGGGTTAAATTCACCCATTCCAGTCCATCTTAGTTCTCTGATTCCTAGAACGTCGATGTTAACTCTTGTCATCTCCTGTTTGACCACTTTCAATTTGCCTTGATTCATGGACCTAACATTCCAGGTTCCTATGCAATATTACTCTTTACAGCATCGAATCTTGCTTCTATCACCAGTGCCATCCACACCTGGGTGTTGTTTTTGCTTTGGCTCCATCCCTTCGTTCTTTCTGGAGTTATTTCTCCACTGAGCTCCAATATCGGGCACCTACTGACCTGGGGAGTTTATCTTTCAGTGTCCTATCTTTTTGCCTTTTCATACTGTCCATGGGGTTCTCAAGGCAAGAATACTGAAGTGGTTTGCCATTCCCTTCTCCAGTGGATCACATTCTGTCAGACATCTCCACCATGACTGGAATGCACAAGTAAGAAGTCAGGAAACACCTGGAGTAACAGGCAAATTTGGCCTTGGAGTACATAATGAAGCAGGGCAAAGGCTAATAGAGTTCTGCCAAGAGAACGCACTGGTCATAGCAAACACCCTCTTCCAACAACACAAGAGAAGACTCTACACATGGACATCACCAGATGGTTGACTCTGAAATCAGATTGATTATATTCTTTGCAGCCAAAGATGAGAAGCTCTATACAGTCAGCAAAAACAAGACTGGGAGCTGACTGTGGCTCAGATCATGAACTTCTTATTGCCAAATTCAGACTTAAATTGAAGAAAGTAAGGAAAACCACTAGAGCATTCGGGTATGATCTAAGTCAAATCCCTTATGACTATACAGTGAAAGTGAGAAATAGATTTAATGGACTAGATCTGTTAGAGTGCCTGATGAACTATGGACAGAGGTTCGTGACATTGTACAAGAGGCAGTGATCAAGACTATCCCCAAGAAAAAGAAACAAAAAAGCAAAATGGCTTTTTTTGTCTGAGGAGGTCATACAAATAGCTGTGAAAACAAGGGAAGTGAAAAGCAAAGGAGAAAGGGAAAGATATTCCCATCTGAATGCAGAGTTCCAAAGAATAGCAAGAGAGACAAGAAAGCCTTCCTCAGCAATCAATGCAAAGAAATAGAGGAAAACACTAGAATGGGAAAGACTAGAGATCTCTTCAAGAAAATTAGAGATACCAAGGGAACATTTCATGCAAAGATGGGCTCAATAAAGGACAGAAATGGTAGAGACCTAGCAGAAGAAGAAGTATTAAGAAGAGGTGACAAGAATATACAGAAGAACTGTACAAAAAAGATCTTTACGACCCAGATTATCATGATGGTGTGATCACTCACCTAGAGCCAGACATCCTGTGAAGTCAGGTGGGCCTTAGGAAGCATCACTACGAACAAAGCTAGTGGAGGTGATGGAATTCCAGTTGAGCTATTTCAAATCCTAAAAGATGATGCTGTGAAAGTGCTGCACCCCATGTGCCAGCAAATTTGGAAAACTCAGCAGTGGCCACAGGACTGGAAAAGGTCAGTTTTCATTCCAATCCCAAAGAAAGCCAATGCCAAAGAATGCTCAAACTACCGCACAATTGCACTCATCTCACATGCTAATAAAGTGATGCTTAAAATTCTCCAAGCCAGGCTTCAGCAATACATGAATCGTGAACTTCCAGATATTCAAGCTGGTTTTAGAATAGGCAGAGGATCCAGAGATCAAATTGCCAACATCCTCTGGATCATCAAAAAAGCAAGAGAGTTCCAGAAAAACATCTATTTCTGCTTTATTGATTATGCCAAAACCTTTGACTGTGTGAATCACAATAAACTGTGGAAAATTCTGAAAGAGATGGGCGTACCAGACCACCTGACCTGCCTCTTGAGAAACCTGTATGCAGGTCAGGAAGCAACAGTTAGAACTGGACATGGAACAACAGACTGGTTCCAAATAGGAAAAGGAGTATGTCAAGGCTGTATATTGTCACCCTGCTTATTTAACTTATATGCAGAGTACATCATGAGAAACACTGGGCTGGAAGAAGCACAAGTTAGAATCAAGATTACTGGGTGAAATATCAATAACCTCAGATATGCAGATGACACCACCCTTATGGCAGAAAGTGAAGAAGAACTAAAGAGCCTCTTGATGAAAGTGAAAGAGGAGAGTGAAAAGGTTGGCTTAAAGCTCAGTATTCAGAAAACTAAGTTCATGGCATCCAGTCCCATCACTTCATGGCAAATAGATGGGGAAACAGTGGAAACAACGCTGACTTTATTTTTCTGGGCTTCAAAATCACTGCAGATGGTGATTGCAGCCATGAAATTAAAAGATGCTTACTCCTTGGAAGGAAAGTTATGACCAACCTAGATAGCATATTAAAAAGCAGAGGCATTACTTTGTCAGGTCTGTCTATTCAAGGCTATGGTTTTTCCAGTGGTCATGTATGGATGTGAGAGTTGGACTGTGAAGAAAGCTGAGTGCCAAAGAATTGATGCTTTTGGACTATGATGTTGGAGAAGACTCTTGAGAGTCCCTTGGACCGCAAGGAGATCCAAGCAGTCCATCCTAAAGGAGATCAGTCCTGGGTGTTCATTGGAAGGACTGATGTTGAAGCTGAAACTCCAATACTTTGGCCACCTGATGTGAAGAGCTGACTCATTGGAAAAGACCCTGATGCTGGGAAAGATTGAGGGCAGGAGGAGAAGGGGACGTCAGAGGATAAGACTGTTGTATGGCATCACCGACTCAGTGGACATGGGTTTGGGTGGACTCTAGGAGTTGGTAATGGACAGGGAGGCCTGGTGTGCTACAGTTCATGGGGTTGCAAAGAGTCAGACACGACTGAGTGACTGAACTGAACTGAACTGATATGGTCTACCTTGGTGAATGCTCTTGAAAAGAATGTAAACTCTGTAGTGGTTGGATGTAGTAATCCATAAATATCAGTTAGGTCAAGGTGGTTGATAGTACCTTTCAAATCATCTCTGTCATTTATGCATGAACTGGACATGAGTTGAGTGAATTCTAGGAGATAGTGAAGGACAGTAAGCCAGGCATGCTGCAGTCCACGGGGTCACAAAGAGTTGGACATGACTTACCAACTGAACAACAGCATTATTCTATCGGTTACTGAGAGAGTGGACTTAAAATATCTAATGAAATTAAAGAGTTGTCTACTTATTTTAATTCTGTCATCTTTTGATTTATATATTTGAAGTTGTATTATTGTATGAATACACAGTTATGTTTGTTATGTCTTCCTAATGAATTAACCCTTTTATCTCTGTGAACTGGTCCTAATTATTGCTAGTAAAACCCTTGGTCTTGGAGATTTATTTTATCTATTGGCATTTTTAATTATAACTTCTTATATTTTAAAATATTTAATAGTTGCTCTATGTGGTAAAATATACATTCTTAACTTTTCACAGTTTACTTAGAATAAATAGTTTATCACATCATTTAAAACCTAGAAATCTTGCAACCATATATGTCCACCATCACCACCCTATCCTTTATGTGATAGTTGTTGCACGTAATATGTCAACAAATGTCGTAAACCCCACAAGAAAGTAGGATTTGCTTTCAAACGTTGCAACTACTTCTAAAATAGTCAAAGGATTTAAAAAACATTTACTAGACATGTATCATTTCTGGTAAATATATATCATCTTTTGGTAAAATTCCTCTAATGGCAGAAAGTGAAGAGGAACTAAAGAATCGCTTGATGAGTGTGAAAGAGGAGAGTGAAAAAGCTGACTTAAAACTCAGCATTAAAAAACCAGGGTCATGGCATCTGGTCCTATCACTTCATGGCAAATAGAACGGGAAAAAGTAGAAGCAGTGACAGGTTTCCTTTTCTTGGGCTCTAAATCACTGCAGAGGGTGACTGCAGCCATGAAATTAAAAGACACTTGCTCTTTGAAAGAAAAGCTATGACCAACCTAGACAGGTATTGAAAAGCAGAGACATCACTTTGCTAACAAAGGTCCATCTAGTCAAAGCTGTGGTTTTTCCAGTAGTCATGTATGGATGTGAGAGTTGGACCATAAAGAAGGCTGAGCACTGAAGAATTGATGCTTTTGAACTGTGGTGCTGGAGAAGACTCTTGAGAGTCTCTTGGACTGCAAGGAGATCCAACCAGTCCATCCTAAAGGAAATCAGCCCTGAATATTCATTGGAAGGATTGATGCTGAAGCTGAAACTTCAGTACTTTGGCCACGTGATGTGAAGAGCTCACTGGAAAAGACCCTGTTGCTGGGAAGGATTGAAGGCAAAAGGTGAAGGAGATGACAGAGGATGAGATGGTTGGATGTCATCACCAACTCAGTGAACATGAATTTGAGCAAACTCTGGGAAATAGTGGAGGACAGAGGAGTCAGGTGTGCTACAGCCCATGGGGTCACAAAGAGTCGGACATGACTTAGCAACTGAACAACAACAAATGTGTAATTTCTTGAGGCTCTTTATTCCCTCCTGAAGATCTGAGTTTCCATTTTGTATCATTTCCCTTCAGCCTGAAGAACTTCTTTTAGGATCTCTTGCAGTACAGGTGTGTAAAGTATGAATTCTCTTAGTTTTCTTTGATCTGAAAATGTTCTTATTTCACCTATGATATAAAAGAATATTTTATTTGGATTTGTATCTGAGTTCTGAGTTGGAAGTTTCTTCTTTCAGCATTTTGTAAGTGTTATTCTACTGTCTTCTCATCTCCCTATTTTCTGATGAGAAACCAGTGATCATTTGAATTGTTGTTCTATTGTATGTAATGGTGGTTTCTTCTGGTCTTTTATGATTTTTCTCCTCTGTTTTTCGTCTTCTGCAATTCTGCTGTCATGTGCTTGAGCCCCTGCCCCCCCTTTTTTTTCATCCTGCCTGTGATCTGCTGAGCTTCTTGAATCGTTAAATTTTTGCCTTTCACTACATTTGGAAAATCTTGAGTGTTTTTTATTTTTTCTTCCTCATTTTGTCTACCTTCTCTTTTTGTGACTTCAATTACACTTAAGATTTGGCCTTTTGATAATCACTCCATGGGTTCCTGAAGAACTCATTTCTTTTCAATCCTATTTCTTTCTCTTCTTCAGAGTGGATAATTTCTATTAATCTAGAATAAGTAAGTTTGAGGTTACTCACTCTTTCCTCTTTTATTCTGTTATAATTAATGAGACAATATTTTTACATCATTATTAACTAATGACTATGGTTCACTCAGACATCATTAGTTTTTACCCAATGTCTCTTTCTGTTCCAGGATCTTGTCCCACCTATTTTTCATGTCTCCTGAGTATCTTCTTGGTTGTGAGAGTTTCTCAGACTTGCCTTATTTTTGATGATCTTTTTATTAGCAGGTTAGTTTATTTCTCTTCCTTGGTTTTTATCTCGTTGCAACAAAAGCTTGGAACAGTGGACCAAAATGTGCAGGACAACAGACAAGTTATAGCTCCATTCAGCTCAAGCAAATAGATCTTTTATTAGTCTTGATGGAATCTTGCTCATCTTTCATAGCCAGCTCTTGGCTTGCCCCTTTTATATATCCAGTCTCTTTCAATGGTTATGGTCAGTGCAAAGGAGGGCTTGCACCCACCACCAGTCAGTGAGAGGGAATGCAAAGGAGCATATGCTCAAGGCTGATTGACAACTATGTTACATAACAGCAAGTTCTGTTGTTTATGTCTCCCATAATTCCATCTGTTATAATTAGATGTAGAACATTTATGAGCCCTTAATAGACTGCTAACTGCCTTACTGCCTAAGGTTTCTTGGGGAAGCCCCTGTGGTCATTTTGTATCCATTGTGTGCCTAGGGCATGTTCAGGAGTGGAAAATCTCTGTGGCTATTTGTAGCATATCTGTGAACTCTGCTGTCTGGGATGGAGTTTAGAGATCTGCTTGCATCCCTTTCAGCCAGGCCTCGCCTCCTTGCTCATGTCTAACTTCCTACCTACCTATCTATTTTTGGGGAGAACTGGTTAGGTGTTTTGTAGAATGAGATTTTTCTGATGTCTTCCTGAAGATTATACTGGATTTATTAGTTTGGGGAGGAAAACTAGAGATGAACTGCCATTCTCATCACATCATATCAAGAGTACATTTTTAGTTAATTTTCATGAAAGGTGTAAAGTCTATTTCTAGTTTCTCTCTCTCTTTTTTTTAATATTTGACTGTTCAGTTGTTCTAGCATCATTTGATGAAAGAGTAAACTTTCTCCATTGTATTGCCTTTGCTCCTCTCTCAAAAGTCAGTTGACTGTATTTGTGTGAGTCTGTTTCCGTCCTCTCTTTTCTGTTGTACTGACGTGTTTGTTCTTTGACCATACCAGGCTGTCTTGATTATGTAGCTTTATAGCATATCTTGATGTCGGGTAGTATCTGTCCTCCAACTTCGCTCTTCTTCAGCAATGCTTTGGCCATTCTGGGCCTTGTGTTTTCATATAAACTTTATTCAAATTTTCTATTTATTTTGTAATTGAAGTATAGCTGATTTATAATGTTATGTTAGTTTCTGGTGTATGGTAAAGTGATTTAGTTATGCATATCCATGCATATTCATTTTCACATTCTTTTCCACTGTGGTGTGTTTTCATATACACTTTAGAATCCTTTTTTCAGTATCTACAAAGTAGCTTGCTAGGATTTTGATTTGGATCATGCAGATTCAGTAGATAAAGTTGGGAAGAATTAACAAGCAGTCAATCCTAAAGGAAATCAGTCCTAAATATTCATCGGAAGGACTGATGCTGAAGCTGAAACTCCAATACTTTGGCCACCTGATGCGAAGAACTGACTCACTGGAAAAGACCCTGATGCTGGGAAGGATTGAAGGCAGGAGGAGAAGGGGGCAATAGAGGATGAGATGGTTGGATGGCATCACCGACTCAATGGAGATGAATTTGAGTAAACTCCGGGTGTTGGTGATGGACAGGGAGGCCTGGTGTGCTGTAGTCCATGGGGTTTTGAAGAGTTGGACATGACTGAGTGGCTGAACTGAACTGAACATCCCCAAATATTGAGTAGTTAGAAGTAATTGTTTAACACAGAATATCCACCATTTATTTAGGTATCCCTAGATCTCTTCATCAGCGTTCTATAGTTTTCTACATATATAGATCCTGAATATGTTTTGTTAGATTTATGCCTAGGTGTTTCATTTTTTGGTGCCATTGTGAATGATGTTGTGTTTTTAATTTCAAGTTCCAATCGCTGGAACTTCCCTGATGGTCCAGTGGCTGAGACTCTGCATTGCCAATGCAGGGGGCCTGGATTTGATCCCTGGTCAGGGAACTAGATCCCACATGCCACAACTAAAAGAACCCACATGCCACATGAAGATGGAGGATCCTGTGTGCCACAACTAAGACACAGTGCAGCCAAATAGATAAATAAATCCTAGGCTTCCTGGTGGCTCAGCTGGTAAAGAACCTGCCTGCCAATGCAGGAGACACAAGAGATTTGGATTTGATCCCTTGGTCGAGAAGACCTGCTGGAGAAGGCGTTGGCAACCAGCTCCAGTATTCTTGCCTGGAAAATTCCATGGACAGGGGAGCCTTGTGGGCTATAGTGCATGGGGTCTCAGAATCAGACAGGACTGAGTGCATATGCACACCCACACAAATAAATAAAAATGAATATTAAAAATTAACACATGCTCATCCAAATTAAAAAAAATTTCAATTGTTTATGCTTTCATAAGGGAAGCAAATGACTTGTATTTTAAAATTGTATCCTTTGACCTTGCTATACGTATTTATAGTTCCAGGTGTGTGTGTGTGTGTGTCTGAATTCTTTGGGGTTTTCTTTATATTATAGATAGTCATGTCAACTATGAACAAAGACAGTTTTATTTCTTCCTTCACAGTCTATACATTGTACTTTCCTTTTCTTAGAGCAATAGCTGAAACTGCCAGTATGATGTTGAACAGGTATAGTGAGAGGGAAAATTCTTGCCTAGTTCTTAATCTTAGAGAGAAAGCATTAGTTTCTCACTCTTAAGTATGATGTTGACTTTTTTTGTTTTTGGTAAATGCACATTAACAAGTTGAAGCTCCTCTCTATTCCTAGTTTGTTGAGAATTTTTAAAAATCACCATGAGTGTTGGATTTTTTCAGATGCTTTTTCTGCATGAATTAATGTGGTCATATAATTTTTCTTCTTTACCCTGTTGATGTGATGGATTACATTAATTGATTTTCAACTTCAGTTGATTTCAATTAGCTGAACCAGTATTGCATACCTACAGTAAATACCACTTGATCGTGGTATATGGGCTTCCCCGGTGGCTCAAGTGGTAAAGAGTCCTCCTCAGTGCAGGAGACACAGGAGATGTGGGTTTGATTCCTGGGTCAGGAAGATCCTCTGGAGGAGGACATGGAAAACCACTCCAGTATTCATGCCCGGAGCAGCCATGGACAGAGGAACCTGGCGTGCTACAGTCTGTGGGTCTCAAACAGTTGGACATGGCTGAAGCGATTGAGCACTCACACCCTTAGTATTTCATTCTTTTATGTATTATTGGATTCATTAGATGATCTTTTACGATTAACTTTACTTTCATGAGACACATTCTGTTGTTTTCCATTCTTATAATATTTTTATTTGATTTTAGAATTAGGATAATCCTGGCCTCATGGGTGAATTAGGACGTATTCCCTCTGCTTCCGTTTTCTGGAAGAGACCATACAGAATTGGTATCATTCCTTCCTTACATGTTTGATAGAATTCATCAGTGAAATCCTCCACGTCTGGTGTTTTCTTCTTTGGAGGATCATTAATTACTGATTCAATTTCTTCAATAGGCATGTCTATAGAATAGACTTATTTCATTTTTCCAACTTGATTGCGATATAACTGACAAATAAGAATAGGCTGGTTTAGGTGATCTTGTTCTCCTTAGGGTGGACAGAGGAGCCTGGTGGGCTACAGTTCATGGGGTCGCAAAGACTTGGACACAAAGACTTGGACGAAAACAACAAAACATTCTCCTTGTGTGAATTTTGGGAGGGAGACGTGTCTTTCGAGAAATTGGTCCATTTTATCTAAGTTGTCATATTTGTGGATACAGAGTTTTTCTAGTATTCCTTTATTATCTTTATTCTTTTAATGTCCATGAACCAGTTGTGATTAACTCTCTTTCATTTCTGATATTAGTAGTTTGTGTTTTCTGTCTTCTTTTCTTGGTTAGCTCTGCTAAAGGGTTTATTAATTTTATTGATCTTAAAGAACCAGCTTTCATGTTGCTGATTGTCTCTACTATTTTCCTGTTTTTGATTCCATTGAGTTCTGCTCTAATTTGTTATTTCTTTTCTTGTGCTTGTTTTAGGCTTAAATTGCTCTTCTTTCTCAAGCTTCCTAAGATGAGTGCTCAAATTACTGATTTTAGGTGTTTCTTTTAAAAATTTTTAAAAAATTAAATAATTCATATGCATGTTTTAACCTTTTTATTTTGTATTGGGATATAGGTGATTAACAATGTTGTCATAGGTTCAGGCGGACAGCAAAGGGCCTTGGCCATCCATATGCATGTTAGATGTTTCTTTTATAATGCTTGCATTTAATGCTGTATACTTCTCTCTAAGCATTACTTTCACTGCGTCCCACAACATTTGGAAGTTGTGTTTTTATTTTCATTTAGTTAAAAGTATTTAAAAGTGCCTCTTGAGACGTCTTCCTTGACCCCTGTGTTATTTAGACTCCTGTGTTGTTTAATCTCCAAATATTTTTGGACTTTCCAGGTATCTTTCTATTGTTGATTTCTTATTTAATGCCATTGTGGCACGAGATGAAACATTTATGACTTCCATTCTTTATTTTTTATTTATTTTTTTACCATATGATCATATCATTTTTATTTTTTTTTACTTTAGATACTTTATTCTTCCTAGCCATCCTCCAGAAAGGTCAAGAGTTGTTTAGTCCGTTCCTAAGTTGCTTTCTTACACAAAATCCATGTCTCATTTTGGAAGCAAAAAAGATTTTCCTCTTAGGTTGTAGTTTCCCTGTATGCCTTGGATATTAGGATGTCTATAAAATCATCATTCTTAGATTTTAATTTGGGGGATCCTTCAGGATGCTACAGTCCTAGAGGGCAGAGCAGAGGTCATGGTTTCTGTCTTTACTTTCCCTCTTTTAGTTGGCATTTGTACATGAAAAACAAATAGGAAGAAAATCTGGGTATTTAGTGCATATCTCCTGCCAACAGAACTGGGCAGCCATTTTATAAATCTGAAAATTACTACTATCAGCCTTCAATGCATTCCTTCATTTTGGTGGAAAGATTTCTTTATTTCCACCAAAATGACTTCCATTCTTTAAAATGTGTTAAGGTGTGTTTTATGGTCCTGAATGGGGTCTGTTTTGGTGAGTGTTTCATGTGAGCTTGCAATGTGTGTATTCTGTTGTTGGCATATTCTAGAAATGTCAATTAGATCAAGTTGACTGATAGTGCTGTTCATGTCAACTATATCCCTAACTGATCTTCTGTATGCTTCATCTATCGATTACTCAGAGTGGTACTGAACTCTCCAACTATAATGGCAGACTTGTGTGTTTCTCCATGTAGTTCTGCTTTATGCATTTTGATGTCCTATTGGTAGGTGTATACACAATAAGGATTATTATATCTTTTTGAAGAATTGATCCCTTTACTATTATGTAATGTCTCTGTTTATCCCTGATAAATCTCCTTGCTCTGAAGTCTGCTTTGTCTGAAATTAGTAAAGCTATTTAGCTTTTTTAAAATTTATATTAGCCCAGTATATCTTTCTCTGTTCCTTTGCTTTTAGTCTATATGTGCCATCATATTGAAAATGGGTTTCTTGTTTATATCAAACAGTTGGGCCTTATTTCTTTAATCTACTGTTTAATTGGTATATTTAGATTATTCATATTTAAAGTGACTATTGATAGAGTTGGATTAATATCTACCATATTTGTAACTGTTTTTCTTCTTTGTACTTGGTCTGTTTTTTTTTCTTCCCCTCTTTTTCTGCCTTCTCTGGTTTTAACTGAGCCTTTTTAAAAAGCATTTTTATTTGTTTGTATTTATTTCTGACTGTGTTGGGTCTTTGTTGCTGCGTGGGCTTTTCTCTAGTTGCAGCAGGCAGGGGCTACTCTCTAGATGCTGGGTGCAGGCTTCTCTTTGCAGTGGCTTCTCTTGTTTGGGAGCATAGGCTCTGGGACACCTGGGCTTTAGTAGTTGTGGTTTCTGGGCTTAGTTGCTTGGTGGTGTGTGGGATCTCCCCAGATGGGGGATTGAACCTGTGTATCCTGCATTGGCAGGTGGATTCTTTACCACTGAGCTACCACAGAAGCCCCTGAACTGAGCATTTTTAATTGTTCCGTTTTCTCTCCTTTCTTAAGCATGTCAATTATGCTTTTAAAACATTTTTGGGGTTCCCCTAGAGTTTGGAATTTCCATTTATAACTAATTTAAGTCCGTGCTCAAATAACATACTTTGTCACATGTAGTAAAATTACCTTATAATGGAGTATTCCCAATTTCTCCCTGCTATAGCTTTTAAATTATCTGGCATTAATTTCACTTATTCATGAGCTATTAACACAAAATATGTTATTAGTATCATTACTTTAAATAAACATTTATCCATCAGCTTAACTAAGAATAAGAAAAATAAAATATTTTATTTTACCTTTTAAAAATCCTCCTCTGATACTTTTCCTTTTTTAAAGAAAATGTCGTTTCAAGTTTCTGACCTATATATTTTTTTCCTTCTTTTTGAAGAACTTTTTAGAACATTTTTTTTTTGCAAGGCAGGTCTGGGGATGAATTCCTTCCATTTTTATTTGTCTGAGAAAGTTTTTGTTTCTCTTTCATTTTGGGAGGGGGTACATCCTGCTGCCTGTGGGATCTTAGTTCTCCAACCAGGGATCGAACCGGCACCCCCTGCAGTGGAAGCACGGGGTCTTAACCACCAGCGCACCAAGGAAGTCCCGCTCCTTCATTTTTGAAGGATAATTTTGCTGGAGATAGAGTTACAGGTCGTGGGCTTTTTCTTTGAACATTTAAATATTCCATTTCACTCTTCTTGCTTGCTTTCTGAAGGGAAGTCTGATGTACTTCTAATCCTTTTTCTTCTCTAGATAAGGTGTCTTTTACCTCTTGCTTCTTTCAAAATTTCCTCTTTTTCTCTAGCTTGAATATGAAATGTGTAGGTGTAGTTTTTGAGATACTTTTCCTCCTTGGTGTTTTCTGAGCTTCTTAGATCTGTGGTTTGCTATCTGTCATTCATTTTGGAAAGTTCCCAGCCATTATTACTTCAAATGCTTTTTCTCCATTCTCTATTCTTCTTGTGGTGTCACAGTGATGGGCATGCTTCATCTTTTGAAACTGTTTCACAGTTCTTGGATGTTCTGTTCTCTTTTTTCCATTTTCCTTTTTGCATTTCAATTCGGGAAGTTCTTTTGACATGTTTTCCAAGCTCACTGATTCTTGTCTTGGCCACAGCCAGTCCACTTGATGAGTCTGTCAAGGGCATTCTTCATTTCTTTTATAGTGTTTCCAATTTCTAGCATTTCCTTTTGATTTTTTCTTAAGAGTTTCCATCTTTCTGCTTACAATAGTTATTGATTATTGCATGTTGTCTACTTTTTTTCCCCTAACGATCTTAAGAGTATTGAATCATAGTTACTTTAATTGCTTTATCTGATAATTCTGAAATCTACGTCACAGACAAATTTAACAGGCAAGTGATAAATGAAAAGAGTATACTTTCAACATCTAATTGGACCAGGGATTAATGTCTAGACTATACAGAGACTATAAGAAAAACCCTGGAAACTGCTGGGAAAATTTGGTTCAGTTCAGTAGCTCAGTTATGTCCGACTCTTTGTGACCCCATGGACTGCAGCATGCCAGGCTTCCCTGGCCATCACCAACTCCTGGAGCTTGCTCAAACTCACATCCATCGGTGATGCCATCCAATCATCTCATCCTCTGTCATCCGCTTCTCTTCTTGCCTTCAGTCTTTCCCGGCATCAGGTCTTTTCCAATGAGTCGGTTCTTTGCATCAGGTGGCCAAAGTATTGGAGTTTCAGCTTCAGCATCAGTCCTTCCAATGAATATTCAGAACTGATTTCCTTTAGAATTGACTGGTTTGATCTCTTTGCAGTCCAAGGGACTCTCAAGAGTCTTCTCCAACACCACAGTTCAAAAACATCAATTCTTTGGTGCTCAGTTTTCTTTATGGTCCAACTCTCATATCTGTTCATGACTACTGGAAAAACCATAGCTTTGACTATGTGGACTTTTGTCAGTAATGTCTCTGCTTTTTAATATGCTGTCTAAGTTGGTCATAACTTTCCTTCCAAGCAGTAAGCATCTTTTAATTTCATGGCTGCAATCACCATCTGCAGTGATTTTAGAGCCCCCCAAAATAAATTCAGACACTGTTTCCACTGTTTCCCCATCTATTTGCTATGAAGTGATTATACCGGATGTCATGATGTTAGTTTTCTGATGTTGACTTTTAAGCCAGTTATTTCACTCTCCTCTTTCACTTTCATCAAGAGGCTCTTTAGTTCCTCTTCACTTTCTGCCATAAGGGTAGTGTCATCTGCTTATCCGAGGTTATTGATATTTCTTCTGGCAATCTTTTTTTTTTATTAATTAATTTTAATTGGAGGCTAATTACTTTACAGTATTGTAGTGGTTTTTGCCATACATTGACATGAATCAGCCATGGGTATACATGTGTCCCCATCCTGAACCCCCCTCCCCCTCCCTCCCCATCCCATCCCTCAGGGTTGTCCCAGTGCACCAGCCCTAAGCACCCTGTCTCATGCATCGAACCTGGACCGGCGATCTATTTCACATATGATAATATACATTTTTCAATGCTATTCTCTCAAATCATCCCACCCTCGCCTTCTCCCACAGAGCCCAAAAGTCTGTTCTTTATGTCTGTGTCTCTCTTGCTGTCTCACATATAGGCTCATCATTACCATCTTTCTAAATTCCATATATATGCATTAATATACTGTATTGGTGTTTTTCTTTCTGACTTACTTCAGTCTGTATAATAGGCTCCGGTTCCATCCACCTCATTAGGGCTTCCCTGGTGGCTCAGAGGTTAAAGTGTCTGCCTCCAATGCGGGAGGTCCGGGTTTGATCCCTGGGTTCGATCCCTGGGTTGGGAAGATCTCCTGGAGAAGGAAATGGCAACCCACTCCAGTATTCTTGCCTGGAGAATCCCATGGTCCGGGGGAGCCTGGTAGGCTACAGTCCACAGGGTTGCAAAGAGTTGGACACAACTGAGCGACTTCACTTTTCACTTTATTTCTTTCATCCACCTCATCAGAACTGATTCAAATGCATTCTTTTCTCCTGGCAGTCTTGATTCCATCTTGTGCTTCATCCAGCCTGGCATTTCACATGATGTACTCTGCATATAAGTTAAATAAGCAGGGTGACATATACAGCCTTAATGTACTCCTTTCCTAATTTGGAACCAGTCCATTGTTCCATGTCCAGTTCTAACTTGCTTCTTGACCTGCATACAGATTTCTCAGGAGGCAGGTAAGGTGGTCTGGTATTCCTGTCTGCTTAAAAATTTTCCACAGTTTGTTGTGATCCACAGAGTAAAAGGCTTTGGCATAGTCAATGAAGCAGAAGTAGATGTTTTTCTGGCATTCTCTTGCTTTTTCCATAATCCAGCAGATGTTGGCAATTTGATCTCTGGTTGCTCTGCCTTTTCTAAATCCAGCTTGAACATCTGGAATTTCTTGGTTCATGTAATGCTGGGTGGTCAAGAATAGCTAGCATTTGCATAGGGATCACTGGGTTCTAAGACACTTACACAAATGTAAGAGCAGAACGTATATGACCTGTGAGAATCATGAGGAGTAGGTCTTGGATGGGTGGTGGTGGGTATTGAGAAGGGCTCTCTGGAGGTGATGGGTTTTGAAGAATGAATAGGAGTTTGCTAGGGAAGTGAGTGTGGTGAAGGCATTCTGGGCTGTGAGAACAGCCTGAGCAAATGTGTGGAGAGAGTGGTGTGCAAATCAAAGTTCTCACAAATACATGAGAGACAGTGGCAAGAGATATCGCCAGAAAGGCAGGCTGAGGAGTGACAGTGTGATCCTGCAGGCAGTAGGGAGCCACAGATGGTTCTTGAGCAGGTGCATAGTGGAGTGAAAATGCTAGTTATGGACACAAGGGGGACAGTCAAGGGGCAGAAGTTCTCCGCAAAGTGGCCCGACAGAGGTTGTCTTCAGGTCTAGGTGGTGGTGTCACGAAGCAGGTAGAACAAGCGCGACTCTGTGACTTGGCACAAGGGCTGTGGGTGGAGCTGGGGGCTGTTCTCAGGCCTCTGGCCCAGAGTACTGGGCAGACGGAACTGCTCGTCAGGAGCGTGGAGGGACATGGAGAGCTGGCAGGGATGGGTCTGAGGACAGGGTGGCCAGGGGCTCCGGTGGGGGTGGGCTGCTGTCCATGATCTGGGCACTGGAGGATGGGAGGGAGGTCTTCGGGGGACTGTGTAAGGGTCACCTAGACTTAGTAGGTGATGGAGGCTGAGGAGGTGGGCAGCAGGCGTGGCTGGGGATATAAGGCTTCATGTCCTGGGCTCCGTGGCCACATCAGCTCTGTGACCTGGGCTTTGGGCTCTCTGTGACGACCGGCTCTGAGGCTGGTACCGCTGTCCGCCACTTACTGGGCCTGCGGTGGGGTGGGATGGGGTGGGTTAAGCCCAAGCAATGAGGTCCTGCCTGGAACAGAGGCCTGGAGCTCTGAGCAGCCGGAAGATTTGGGGGGAGGCCACCAGGCCCAGGCCCACCTCCTTGGAGAGACAGGAGAGCAGGGGCCCACCCTAGGTCTTCGCCACTTTCATGCTGAGAGGGGGGCCTGGGCTCTGCTCCAGGCGCCCCCTGGGTCCCCCTGCCCTCCCCAGTGGAGGCTAGGGCGGCCTTCCGAGCCTGTCCGCTTGAGCCAGAGTTGTCACGAGGAAAGTTTTGATTTCCGCCTTGGTCTCTGTCCTCCCCCCTGGCCGTTCCCTTCTGCAAACCTCAGCGCTCCCTGCCCACCACCCAGAACCTCCCTCAGTCCATGTTTTCTGCTCCAAGAATGAGAAGGCCCACTCTTGAGGTTTGCCTGTTTGGCCTCCAAGGAGACCTGCTTTTTCTGCCTCTTCAACGCCTCCCCCCACCGCCCTGCTTCCATTTGCCTCTTTGCTGAAACAGCTGAGGTTGTCTCAACTCTGGACCGTCACCCCTGCTGTTCCCACTGAGGACAGAAATGTTGAAACCTTCAGGGATAAACTGACCAGACTTGTTCTCTGTGGCCCATGTGGACAGAGCCAGGACTGGGGCGAGAGTGGAAGAGTTATAGAGTGGACCTAACTCAGCCAAAGGAAAAACTATCTATCTGTGAGAAATGTGTCAGAAGGCTGTGTGCCTCCAGGCCCTCAGAGGGATAAGATCTTTGCCCCTGGAGGAGTGAATGGAGCAGGGTCTGCAGAGGAAGGGTCCAGGTGATGGGAAGGCCTGGCTTTCACCTCTGGGTGGGGTGGGGTGGGGTGGGGTGGCCCCACATCTGGAACCTGTGGATTTGCCGCTTCTCTAGGTTGAACCCAGGGACTTGGGTCTCAGAACTGGAAGGACAGGGTCCTCCTAGGAGGACCACAGTACTACCCCAGTCTACCAGCATCCTGACCCAGAGTCCCCAACTTCCTTCTTCACAATTCCCTCCCCTCTCCCTGTTTTCCCCAGAAAAAATTGAATAGCTAGAATCCCATAATGTAGGTAAGACGTGGGCTTTCTGATGGGCTGGGAGGGAGAAGAGCTGCTTACCTTGCCTTTTCCACAGGCCACTCCCTCTGAAAGGCTCCTTGGTGGAAACTTGTACTTCAGGGCCGGCCTGGGACAAAGGCCCTTCCCCCTCTGGCTGAAGACCTGCCTTCCCCTGGTGCCCCCATGCCCACCCTACCTTCCAGCCTTACCAAGCATCCCCTTTCTTATTATCCCACACACTTTTCCGCTTCAAATATCCAGTCCCGTTCTGCCTACTGGATGAACTCCTACACATCCCTCAAATCCCAGCCTGCTTTCTCCCTCTCTGGTAAGCCTCTGCTCCTATGTGTTAATTTTAATTTTTCCCGTGAGATCCCCCTACACTAGATCTACAGCTCTCCTAGAGCAGGCATTGCTTGGTGTCGTCATGATGGGCCCATGTGTCTGCTGTCAGCAAAGGACCACGTTAATACTTCTCTGAGTGTCCCTGGTGCCCTGAAGCTGCTGGGGCTGGAATGGTCTGGGGAGGGCAGGTGCTTAGAGAATATTTATTGATTCAATACATGGCTGGCTGGCTGGCTGGCCGGCTGGCTGGCCTGGCTGACCTCAGGCAGTGGGCCTAGAATGCTGAGCTCCAGGAGCAGATTTCTGTCCCTGGCTCCCCAGGGGCAGCGGGCACAGCAGTCATTGAGTAGGTGAGGGTCACATAGGTGCAGCTTCCAGCCCCACCCTGCCCTCGCCAGGTCCCAGATCTGCCTGCCCTGGTTAATAGGGCACAGCCCTGAAGAGAAGGAAACACTCCAGGGCCTTTCCAGAGAAGATTTAAAAGGTGCTTAGCACCCAGCTGAGTTCTGTCCTCCAGAGAAGGAAGGATTGAGAAGCGTTTGCTGTGAACCAAGTTCAGAGAGGTGGCCTAGTGATAAAGAACCTGCCTGCCAATGCAGGAGACATAAGAGACCCAGGTTCCATCCCTGGGTCAGGAAGGTCCCCTGGAGAAGGAAATGGCAATCCTCTCTAGTATTCTTGCCTGAGAAATCCCATGGACAGAGGCTCCTGGCGGGCTACAGTCCGTGAGGTCATAAAGAGTCGGACACAACTGAAGCTACTTGTGTGTAGTGTGTTAGTTGCTCAGTCATGTCTGACTCTTTGCCCAGAGGGACAAGGGGCCCCCCAGGACCCTGAGCTGTGGGAGGAGCTGGGAGGTGGTGGGGTCTGTGCCTCCCGACAGTCCCCTCCTCACGCAGAGGCTGGGGGTCAAAGGTCTGCCCAGGACTGGCTTGCAGAGGCGCTGAGCATAGATCCTCCTGACCCCAGGCTCCCTGTCCACCCCTGGCTGCCAGGCTCTCATGCAGGATGGGGGTGGGGGTGCCTGGACACACGGCCAGGATGGACGCATCCATTGCTTGCATGTGACATGTGGCTGACTGCAAGTTGGAGCAGGACCCCTCAGCCCAGAAAGTGGGGACGCTTTAGGGGTTGGGGGTCCGACAGGGGAGCTGAGTGCTGAGTGGGGAGGGTGCCAGCCTGGTGCTCCCCGCCCACCACCCTGCGCACACACAGCACCCTCCTGGGACACCTCCTCCCTCAGGAGGCCCAGAGGGTGCATGGAGCTGCCGGCCTCCGTGGGTACCTGCCGGGCCCCCTGTGTGCAGGAGGAGGCTGGGACTCAACCAAGTTTGTGCAGGAGGAAGGGGCAGCCTGGCACTTTCCATGTACAGACCTACGATTCCTGGGGTGCAAGGGGCGCTCATCCAGGGGTGTCCGGGCTCCTGGCTTCAGTCCTCCGGGGTGCTCCCCAGCTGTGCATGCTTGACAGTCACCTCACCTCTCTGAGCCTTCTATCACATGTCCTGGGACCAAAGTATTCCCACCTCCCCTGACCACCACGTAATGGGGCTACAGCCTGGTGTCAGCTGGGGCCTCACTCGCTCCTGAATTAGACGACCTGGGAAGTGAATAGACATGCAAGATGGACAACCTGACTGTGGGTCCCTGGGTGAGTCACCCATCTGCTGGAGCCTCAGGCTCCTCTCCTGTAAAATGGGCATGCAGCCCTGCCCTCTCTGGGCCCTGGTGGGGCCAAGGGCCTGGCATGGTGCCAGCCCCATGGCAGGGGCTCTGGGTGTCTGGCATGATAAGTAGGAAATGTCAGGAGTGGGAAGGAGCTAGTCAGTGAGGGTCAGGGTGGCCTGGAGGGGTTGGTCTGGGGCCGGGTACCAGGGCCCCTAAACATCATTGTACGGTGAGACAGCTGTCTTTGCCTGGAGGCAATGGGGAGCCATCACAAGCTTAATCAGGGTGGTGGTGATGCCCTCAGATTGCCTTGCTGGGGGGAGAGTGGAGACCATGAGATGGGAGGGGATGGACTTGGCAGCCAAGCCCAGGGTGATGGAGAGGAGGGTGTGGCTTTGAGAGAGGCACAGAAGGGCAGACACTAGGAAGATGGATTTTCCAGTCTGCTGGTCTCTGAATAGTGGTACTCTGGGTTGCTAGCTGTGTGATCTTGGCAAATTGCTTAACTTCTTTGAGTCTCACTGTTTTTCAGTTGTAAATCTGGAATTGTGATGTTGTTTTTCTGGGGGGCAGGGGTGGTCCATGAAGAAATATGGGTGAGGAGAAACACCAAGAAATTGGCAGCTGTGGTTATTTTTAATGGTTGGGGCTTAACTATTGAGACTCACAGGTACTGGCCTGGGAGGTGAGGGGTAAGAGTGACCATCAGTCGAGATGGTTTTTCAGTTGGGACACAGAGTGGGCTGCATAGGACAGACTCAAAATAACTGACTAAACGGGGGGTTTCCCACGTGACGCTACTGGTAAAGAATCCTCCTGCCAATGCAAGAGACACAAGAGACTTAAGTTTGATCCCTGGGTCAGGAAGATCCCCTGGAGAAGGAAATGGCAACCCACTCCAGTATTCTTGCCTGGAAAATTCCATGGACAGAGGACCCCAGAGGGCTACAGTCTGTGGGGTCGCCAAGAGTCAGACACAATGAGTGACTGAGCACATATAACACACACAGGGTGGACATTTATTTCTCTCCCATAGACGTCTGGGTTGTAGGGCCAGCTGTGCTCCGTGAAGCTGTCATGGCCCCTGCCATCCCTGGCATCTTGCCCTCATCTGCCTGGTCCAGGGTGGCTCCCATCTGGTCTGCATTCCCCGGGATGAGGGGAGGAGGAGAGGGAAGGTGAAGACCCGTGCTGTCTCTTTAAGAGCATGACCTGGAAGTGGAACATAAAGTTCACTTTGCTCACATCCCATTGGCTAGAAATTAATCACACAGCCACGCTTGGCCACAAGGAACACTGGGAAATGTAGTCTTTATTCTGGGTGAGCGTATGCCTGGCAAAAATCAGGGGTTCTATAGGGTGGAGGGAAAAAGAGAGCTGGATGACTCTACCAGAGACAGGACATGTGAAGAGAGGGGTAGATTGGGGTGCTGACAGTGGGAGATAGTTCCTTTTGGGCTGGATCAGTCTGAGGAGAAGAGAATTTACTCCTGAGGTCTCTGTGGCTGCACCATTGTGCCTCCACCCCTGTGTTGTCCTTTCCTCTTGACCGTCTTGCACACACATCCTCTTGTATCGTATGACACATGTGAGTCACGTTGGAGAGCCACTCTCCAGGTGGGAACCCCTTATTTGGTGCCCCTGGGGCTGGGCTGGGTTATCTCTTATTTACTCTGTGGTCCTATCTTGTGCCCACTCTAGTGACTTTTTAATTTCATTTTAGGGGGTCATTTCCTGGGGCAGAGTCCCCAGTGCAGGGCGGACAATGACAGACTTGAGCTAAGTCCCCTCATTGCCCCTGACTGCCCCACAGAGTCGTGTGGCTGCCAGGGAACCCTGAGATCCTCTGCTTGCCTCGTCAGGTCCAGGGGCTTAAAGCAGAGAAGCCCTCAGTCTGCTGGAGACAGGGCTGTCTTCGTTGCTCGGCATGGAATCCCCAGCACAACTTTCTGTTTCTCTGTCTCAACCTGGAAGTGTGCACACGCCTAGTCTGCAGCCAACAGCTTGCACTCCTGGGAGCCACGAGACCCTGACAGGGCTCCATACCATGGTCAATATAAATCTTAAAACACACTGCATGTCTTTTTTGCTTTGGCAGCTAGGAAGCTCCATGCCAACATGGGAGTTGTAGGAATTGTACCCTTAACTGACTTTCTGCTCTCCTTTCTTTATCTACATCTTTATTCTTCTTGTTTTGTGTTTTCTGACTTCATAGGTGCTTGGGGACACAGAAGGTAAGCTTCATTTGCTTATCTACAAGATGGGGAAAAGCCCATCTGCTTGGGTTCTTCTGAGGATCACAGGAAAGGAGGGTCCTCTGCTGAGTAGGCTGGAGGGGGCTGTTCTGCTGATGTTGGGGTTTGGTAAAGCCACACTCAGCTGTGGACTCCAGGGAGCCGCCTCCTTTGTGAGCGCCTGCAGCTCTTAGGAATGGGGCCAGGGATGCGACCCAGAAATGCTCCTGGTCCTGGGGGCTGAGTCCTGATACCCCCCCTTCCCCGAGAGAGTCAGCTCTGTGAGGTCCAGCTTGGGACCGAGACACGGTGTCTCTCTTGTTTCTTTCTCCTCTCCCTGCTCCTCACCCCAGATCCCTCCTCTCACCGAGAATGCTGATGGCGGGGCTCCCCGATCCGGGGCTCCAGACAACCTCTTCCCCTTGCCCCCCACCTCCTCCTGGATGCCCTCAGGCGTCTCCATCTGACTGGGCACCAGTGAGTGGGCAGGATCTCCCTCCCCCTGGGCCTCTGGAAACCCAGAAATGAGGGCAGCCCAACTTTCTGGAAAGGCTAGGATGTCCTGATATGTGTAAATTTCCCATAATAGACGCCTTATTTAATGGAGATGGGGCTGGGTGGGCACCTTCCCTCCTCTGCTTTGTGAAGATCTCAGGGTGCCCGTGAACACAGGCAACCCCAAAGCTGTGGCTTCATGGAGGAGAAGAGGGCTGCTCTCTGGGTGTGCAGGAAGCAGGAATCTGCGACTCCGCACGTGAGCTCTGGCCTCTGACTTCAAGTGCACCCAAGTGGGGCCACTGGAAGCTGTGGAAGAGCTGGGTCCACAGGGAAGGCCGGGGAGACACCTGGGGGGCAGATGTGAGTGGAGGTCATCCTTGTTCAAGAGACACCTTGGGGTAGGGGAGGGGCGCCCGGCAGGCTGGGGGCGGGCGGGTCAGAGACCCGAGCCCCACTGTCCTTTCCCCCTTGGCTGCCGTATTTTGTTCGTCTTGGGTCCCAACTCTGCAGAGCAGTGAGGCGTGCCCTCAGATATAGGACACTGGCCGCATGCTCTCATCGGCCACGGAGGACCCCCCAGCGTGGGCCCGCAAGCCGTGACCTGGCCGGTACGGATCTTCAAAGGGGGTGGCCCTGGGGCGCCCCATGCCCGGCCTCCTCCGCCTGTTTCGTGTCCCGGGTCAGGTCTCTGGTCCAGGACCTCGCTGCTCTGGCTTGACCGCTCCCCGCCAAGGGCGCGGCACACAGGCGCGCGGTGACGGTACAGGCAGTGGGCGCCGTGGGGTTAAGCTGGTCCGAAAGTCGGCTGCGTCACAAAGGAGCTCTTCCCGGACTCAGGTGCAAACACTGCAGCGCCTCCAGCTCTGTCTCATGCCTGCCCTCCTGCCCTCAACACACGTCCCTCGGAGAGCCCGGCTACCCCGCGGCTCTCGTATCCCTCACCCCATCACTCGGAACCCCGCTGACCCGCCAGTGTGGAGCTCTGGGCTTGCAGGGTAGCTGCCCGGGGACGCCTTCACCTGAGTGACCCAGGAACCTGAGTTTATCCGCCCCGCGCGCCGTGTGTGCCCTCAAGTCAGTGTCACTGCCGCTTCCACCAGGTACCAACCTGACATCGCCCGCCCCGTCTCCTTCCGCAGCGGACCCGGCATCTTGACCCGGATCGCATGCTCTCGGTGCTTCCAATGCGTCTGCTCTCTGTCCTCTGCTCTGGCCAGGAGGCCATCATTCCTTTCTTTTTTTAAAAAAGAAAAATTTATTTATTTATTTGTGGCCTGCTGGGTCCTCCTTGTTGCCGCTGTGGTGTGTGGGCTTCTCACTGCAGCGGCTTCTCCTGCTGCAGGACACAGGCTCTGGGTAAGTTGCGGGGCACAGGCTTTGTTGCTCCATGGCACGTGGGGTCTTCCTGGACCAGGGATCGAGCCTGGGTCCCCTGCACTGGCAGGCGGATTCTTTGTCGCTGAGCCACCAGGGAAGCCCGTCCTGTCTTTATTAGGACCACATAGTTCTCTGGGGGTTGTTTTCCCAAACTCCAGTGAGATCTTTTCCTGCCCCGGGTGCCTCTGCTCAATGGAGTCCTTCGGGGCCCACGGTGTAGCTGGGACGTTCGCCGTGGAGCCTGCTCCTGGTGGAGCCCTACCCAGAGCTGGCGGCATCTGCGTGACCCAGCACGTGGGTGGAGCGGTGTCCGGGGTGGGGGTGGGGTCGCGGCTGTGGGGAGCGGGGGTTGCTGCTTCTAGAATCTAAACCACCAGGCGTGGTGCTTCCTTTTTTGTCATGGGAAGCGCACGCTGCAATAGTCTGTCCTTTGCTTTGGAGGGGTGGTCCAGAGCGCCCCTGACTGCTGCCTGTAAGAAGGGGGGAGGATGAGGCAGCCCCCGAGCATGTGTGTCTCACCAAGGCCTTTAGTGGTCTGGCTCCACCTTGCTCATTTGGCCCGATCAACTCAGTGCGGTTGATAAACTGATCCCTGTGGTTTGCTGTGGACCGGGACACAGGCTCTCTGGTCTGTATGATGACTGGGGCCAGGGGAGCTGGCCTGCCCCCGGGACTGTAGATGTATATTGTCGCTCTTCCCATGGGGATGCGCATTCTTTCTTTCTTAAAAAATATGTTTGTATTTGGCTGTGCCAGGGCTTAGTTGCAGCACATCGGATCTTCAGTCTTTGTTAGGGCATGCAGAATCTTCAGTTGTAGCATGTGAACTCCTGGTTGCGGTATGTGGGATCTACTTCCCTGACCAGGGATCGAACCCCGGGCTCCCTGCGTTGGGAGTGTGGAGTCTTAGCCACTGGACCTCCAGGGAAGTCTTGGATGTGCGTTATGCTAATCCTTCTTTTCGCTTGGGTTAGGAAAGGATGCATTTGCTCAGGTGGTTGCATACCTGGTCCCTGGGACTGTGTTCATCTGCTCTGGCAGAGACTGCTCCCCCCTCCCCGGCCCGGGCACAGCCCTGTGACCCAGGCTGGCCTTGATGGAGCCTATGGGGGGTTTGTGTCATCCTCCAGGACCTTCAGGAGTTGCCCTGAGGCATGGTGGGACTAACACGCATCCTTTATCTCCTTGAAGGTGGTACTGATCTCCGTCGCCTCCTTTCCTGGGATGTGATGCTGTTTCTGATTTGTGATGTTGGCTAAGGAGGGGTCGGTTTCAAAGCCTTCCAGTCTCTCCCATTGCTCTCACCCCAGAGAGCAGAACCAATGTGGAAAGGGCACCAACTGCTAAGTATGCTGACCCTGGGTGTTCATTTGGGGGTCAGAAAATTCACTTCTTGATGGGTCTGCAGAGCCTGTGGTTCCATGTAAGGTGGACTTCGGATGGGACTGCCCTTATTACCTGATGTTTGTAGGTCCCCATCTAGCAGGCACCTTCATGAGGCATCACGTTCCTGGTGTCCAAGCCAGTTCAGGCCCAATGTCCAACAGTCCTCCAAATGTTTGGGTGTTCTGCATTCCCCCTTGGGTTATTAGCCAATTAGATGGACAAGGTCCCTTTTGGAGGAGCACCAGGGAAAATACTGCCACATGTACTTTCTGGTATATTGTGGAGTCCTTCCTCCTTGGGGATCAGCCGACTCTTCAGTCATTGAGTCCCGAGTCTAAAGGTTGAGTCAGGAATGGGAGCCGGGCTGCAGCATGTCAGCAGCTCCTTTGGCACCGTTTCTGTTTGCTTATCCCTGTTTTCCTTAGACCTTAATCATAAAGTTGAGATCACTAGGCCACATTTCACATTCTTCTTTTCTAAACATATGCAATGGGCTTTCCTGGTGGCTCAGTGGTAAAGAATCCACCTGCTAATGCAGGAGACATAAAAGACTCAGGTTCGATCCCTGGGTTGGGAAGATCCCCTGGAAAGGGAAATGGCAACCTACTCCAGTATTCTTGCCTGGAGAGTCCCATGGACAGAGGAGCCTGGCAGGCTACAGTCCATGGGGTTGCAAAACAGTTGGACATGACTGAGTGTCCAAACCTGCCTACTCCCATCCTGGGGGCCCAGGGGCAGGTCCTGATGGCATTTCCATTCAATGGCTGGATGAGCTGTTAAGAGGCTGGGAGAGCTGGTGGAGGGGGTCTTACCTAACCTGTTGATTCCTTTCCTGGATTAGAAGGAATAGGGCTGAGAAATCAATTAGTTAAAGAAGGACTGACTCTCTTCCCCAGCTCCCCCTTAGTGAATTTGCAGGCCGACCACGCGGGCAAGACAGTGTTTAGAGAAGATTGGGAAAGTCAGCAGGCCTGCACGCCGTGGAAAAATAATGAAGAATCTGACCTTCTGCCTTAATGATTAACTGAGATGGCAGCCCGCTTTCCCTTTAGAAATCGTCACGGCTGAGCAGAATCTTCAGCGAGGTCTCTGCATGCAAGTCTCTCATTTCCCCAGATTGCCGGCTTTTCTGAATAAAGTCCTCGCTTCTCCACCGAAGCCCACCCTTCGGGTTATTGGCTGTTGAGCGGGGCGAGTGGCTGACCCTGCATTTGTTTACAAAGGTATCATGACTTTTCATTGCCGGGTCCTCCCCCAGCCGTCGGTCCATCTGTACGTGATTTCTTCTGTTGGCGCCACCTAAGAAGTGCCCTTGTCTGTCCCGTCTCCTTACTCTCAGTCGGGATGCCCTGCAGGCCTCACCCTGTGGCCAGCCTCCAGCCTGGCTGCTCACCACGATGACTGCAGAGCCCGGGCCCCTGGGGGAAAAGGGCCGCCCCCTGGCCTTGCGTGCTTGGGTCCCACTTCTCCAGGGCCATCCACGGGCCGGGCTCGTGACAGCCTGTCCTGCCTGCCGTCAGCCCTGGCTTCTTTACGGAGAACGACCACCCGGAATGTCGTGGTCGTGCAGAAGCCCCTTCGTCTCCGCACCCCTTCTGCCCTCCTGGCCTTTCCCCAGACCTCTCTGGCCTGGCAGCGTGTCCACTCCAGGTGCCCGTTTCTCGAGCCTTCGAGTCCCTTCACCACCACCCGCCGTAGCCGTCCCGCCTTGTCGGCTTTGACCAGAGTGGCTGTCACCGGTTCTGGCTCCAAGAGTCCCCCTGGGTGTCTGCACCGTGTCCTGGGGTCCCTGTTGGAGTTGACCCTGCCTCTCGGGACAGGCTTCCGAGGGAGCCGGCCTCCCCCAGGCACCTCTGCGTTCCCGCTGTGATCAGCCAGGAGCCCCCTGGGGCCCTGGGGCCCTGCCACTGCGGTTCCCCCGGGGCACAGTCCTCCCTTATCCGCACTGTATCCCTGACTCTCATCAGAGGCCCGGGGGGCAGGGTGGGGTGCGGGCTGCCTGGAGGGGGACAGCCCCATGCCTTGTCCCCGTCTGCTGGTAGCTCCTACTTGGGGCCACGTCCAAGGACCTGAGGGCTGAGTCCCTGGGAGTGAGAACTCAGGGTCCTTGCTTTTTTTTTTTCTGGCTCCAAATCCTAGCAGGCAGGACCTTTGTTCCCCGGCCAGGGTTCGAACCCGTGCCCCCTGCAGTGGAAGCACGGGAATCCTAACCCATGGACTCTCGGGGAAGTCCCAGTTTTCCCAGCTTTGACATGACAGCCCCACGTTGGTCAGGTTACATCTTCCTTGAACTTCAGCCACTTAGACTCCTGGGCTCCAGGCTTGGTCTGCAGTGTCCCTCTGACCTGCTCTCCCGGGAGGGGAGAGCCTCAGCGAGGCTCCCCAGGGTTCACACGGGCTTGCCGTGGCCCATCATTCAGCGCAGCTTTTGTCCCCAACGTGACTCGAATGCGTGAACCCCAACACTGACACCCTCAGTGCTTCCCCACCCCGTTCTCCCCATGACTTTGCACCTGCTCCCCCGCGCGCCTGCCACCAGCCGGGGGCCTCAGTGCCGGGCGGCGGTGGGGGGGTGGGAGGGACCCTCTTTCTTGTCTTCTGGGGCTGTGCCTGGTGCCGACTGGCTAGGGTTGGCTCCTGGAGGTCGATGCTGAGATGGGTGTGGGTGCCAGATGCTTATCAGGGTTGGCACCTGTGCAAGGGATGGGGAAGAGGTGGGTTTGGAGCAAGAGGCAGGCCCTGGATGTGGGCTGCCTGGAGGTGGGGCTGGAGGAGGGCGCGGTCCTTCGTGGAAGGAGAGTGAGGGGTCCTGTCACCTTGGTCTCTCTGCACACGCCTTCCACCAAGTCCACTGGCCACCACTCACCCACCTGGTGTCCGCTCTCAAGGTGGGCGCTCTCCTGACGCCCCGCAGCGGGTCCTCCCCCGTCGAGGCTCCTGCCACGCTGAGCCACACGTGCTGGGTTGGCCTTGACCATCCTCTCCCCGATCACAGTCATCCTGATGGTCTTGTTGCCTGTGTCTCCAGAGCTGAGCATGGGAGGGGGCGCTCAGGGAACAGTGCTGAATGCGGCTCTGAGCATCCGCTCTGGGCTGGCTGCGTGGCCTGCATGATTTTATTCACCTTTCACCGAGAGCAGGTACAGGTAGCCCCATGTGGTCGTCGTTGTTCTGTTGCTAAGGCATGTCTGACTCTCTGTGGACTGCAGCACGCCAGGCTTCCCTGTCCTTCACCGTATCCCGGCGTTTGCTCAAACTCATGCCTGTTGAGTCGGTGATGTCATCCAACCATCTCACCCTCTGTCGTCCCCTTCTCCTCCTGCCCTCAATCTTTCCCAGTATCAGGATCTTTTCCAATGAGTCGGCTCTTCTCATCAGTGGCCAAAGTATTGGAGCTTCAGCTTCAGCGTCAGTCCTTCCAATGAATATTCGGGGTTGATCTCCTTTAGGATTGGCTGGTTTGATCTCCTTGCAGTCCAAGGGACTCTCAAGAGTCTTCAACACCACAGTTCAAAGGCATCAATTCTTTGGCGCTTAGCCTTCTTTATAGTCCAACTCTCACATCCATACATGACTACTGGAAAAACCATAGCTTTGACTATACGGACCTTTGTTGGCAAAATGATGTCTCTGCTTTTTAATACGCCATCTAGATTTGTCATAGCTTTTCTCCAAAGAGCAAGTGTCTTTTACTTTCATGACTGCAGTCACCATCCTCAGTGATTTTGGAGCCCAAGAAAATCCTCACATTACAGATGGGAAAACTGAGACCCAGACCTTCCTGTCACAAGGCCACCACCCACAGCAGTCACAGAGGCCAGGTTAGGCGCCCAGGTTCCCCTCTTTGCAAATGGCCCCTTGACTCATCCCTGGGCCCAGGTGTCTGTCTTCAGGAGATGCTGCAAACCTCAGCCGCAGACTATCTTTGAAAGACCCCCGAGCCCAAACTGGATTTATCCCTGCGGTCCCAGTGCAGGAGGAGCCACCCACGGAGGGGTTTGGTCCTCCCACTGGGGACCGTGGTCTGGACGCAGGAATATCGGTACCTTTGGGATGACGCACTGGGTTTTCTGCGGGGTGGAGGATGAGGATGAGGCCTGGTGGCCTGTAGGGGATCTGACCTCTGTGTCCCCTGACGCAGCCCCCTGGTGGAGCTGGCTTGCAGGCTGACCTCCCCTCCTGGATCAGCCACTGCCCCCGACCTGGCCCCCACAGCCGGTGGTCTCCGGCACAAAGCGCTTCCCCTCCCGGTCACGTGCCTCCTGTCACCCCGTCTGGTCCTGCAGAGAGGCTAGCTGACTTGGTTCCAGAGGCTCCATGGACCCACCCTGACCCTCCATGGTTCTTGGCTCCCTCCCGGTGCGACTTTGAACAAGTCTCTGCAGCTTCCATCTGTAAACTGGGGCCAGTAATGCCTGTTCCACTGAGAAAACCCTGAAAAAATTCTCAGGCTAGGGCTGTTCCAGCCGATGGTGGTGCCAGTACTGTAAGAGGGGAAGGTGCGATTCTTTGCAGGGAAAGAGGTTTGCCTGGGAAGAGTGTAAGTACTCCTTTGCCCTGAAATGGGAAGGGGGTGTGGGGTGCTGAGCCAGTGCTTTGGAAGTGGTGGATGTGGACAGACAGGAGGCTGCTACGGAGGCTAAAGCCCCTCTCCGGTGCCCCAGAGCCTGGGGTTAAGTGTTGTCCTTTCTAGGCTTTAAAACCCATCCTCCACCCTCGCTGGACCGGGGGTGGGGAGGCGCTCAGAAGGGCAGTGAGGTGGCCGCTGGCTGCTGTCCTGTGGGTATGGCTCACCAGTGGCCTTGCAAGCCAGCTCTCTTCCCAGGCCCTCATTTTCTCTGGCTTGGGAAACTGAGGTGCAGGGAAGTGAAGTGAAGTGAAAGTTGCTCAGTCGTGTCCAACTCTTTGCAACCCCATGGACTATTCGGTCCGTGGGATTCTCCAGGCCAGCATACTGGAGTGAGTAGCCTTTCCCGTCTCCAGGGGATCTTCCCAACTCAGGGATTGAACCCAGGTCTCCCATGTTGCAGGCGGATTCTTTACCAGCTGAGGCACAAGGGAAGGGGTCCAGGGAAGCCCTGCACAAGCCTTACCTTCCTCAGCTGTAACCTGGGGATTCAGAAGGGCCTGCCTTCCAGGGCTGCTGAAGGAGACGACACACGTGCCCGGTGCATGGCCGGCCCTCTGGGGGTCAGCTGCTGGTGTAAGCATGACTTTTGTTGTCATCGCACGCGTCACTTGTGCAAAAGGAAGGCCAGCCTTGGTGGGGACGTGTGTACCACACTCCTCCTGGCCTCCGCGTGGGCACGCAGACCGTGGCAGCTGTGCTGCTGAGACGTTGGCCGACTGACCCGGGTGCTCACCCTGCGTGTGCGTGGTCACTGCCGGCAACAGCCCAGCGGGGCGCTGCGCACCCCCGCTGCAAGGGGCACGGCCCAAGGTGGGGTGGGGGCTGGCGCGGGGGCGTAAGATGCGCCCGTTGGAAACCCAGCCACGGTTCGAACCAAGGAGACAGCCGTGCAGATGGGTCTTCCAAACCCTGAGCCGAATGGAAAAAGTAAGAGAAAGCATATGAGCTACTACGCAGCACTGTTTACGTTAATTGAAATGACATGCAGACAAAACATAGAGGACCAGTCTGCCTGAGCACACGCCGTCAGACGGTGTCCGGGAAACACTTGGAAGGGCTGCCCTTTGCTGAGGTGGAAGGGGAAGGGAGGAAAGGGCCTGGAGACCGAGCAGCAAGCCAAGGACCTGCGTGTGGATCCGTGATGGACCAGGTGCCGTCAACTGGACAGCAGCTCCACCTTTTGCGTGCGTGCTAAGTCGCTTCGTTCGTGTCCGACTCTTGCAGCTGAGATTAAAAGGAAAGTGAAAAAAGAGAAGAACAGAAGGAAAGACAAGTTCCCAGTTTGATGTGCTCCGTGAAGGCCAGAAAGAGATCCTGGCCCACGTCTGAGGTGGGGCAGTCACTGAGGTGCCTGGAGAGCCCAGGGGTGGCCCGCAGACACTGCCCACCACCGGGGAAGGACACGCTGAACCCCGCTTTTTATAGTGACAGCTCTTTCCCTCTGTGTCTTGTCTCCAAGCGTGGGGGTTTTTCTTGAGACAATGGCTCCCATTTTACAGAAGAGGAAGCTGAGATCTGGGGTGGATGGGGTGGCCCGAGGTCACCCCATCCACGAGGGCGGGCGGGGAAGGGGCTCTTGCCCGTGGATGACTCAGAAACGCTGAGCTCGCCCAGGGCCCAGAGCTTGCCAGGCTTGGACGAGCCCCGGCCAGCCAGCTCCCTGCCTCCAGCTCTTGTCCGCGCCCCCTTGGGACCGCCGAGCATTCATCTGACTCTAGGCAACCAGCATACCCAACAAAGCCCGACAACACACGCATGTTTTCCCCTGCGGCTCAGTGTACGGGCACAGCGGGTATTTACAGCAGCCCGGAAACGCTGCTCCGGCGCCCAGGCCTCTGGCGTCACTGCTGAGGACGATTCGACAGTGTGGAGAAGGCCTTTAGCAGCGATTGCGTTTATCGTATTAGCATTCTTGGAAGATGACAAATCCCCGTTACCTAAAGCAGCCACGTGACTGAGCCCCATGCCCGCTCCCCAATCTGGATAATCCTTCTGGATTCTACTGAACTCCCCCAACACCCCTGCCTCCCGACGCCCCTGCCTCCCGACGCCCCTGCCTCCTGACACCCCTGCCTCCCGCCTCCAAGGCCTGTGTTTGAGCTCCAGCAGTTGGCCAGAAGACGTCCAAGGTCTTCTCCAGGCCGTGCAAGGCCCTGCAGTGGCCGCGTCTGCAGAATGTCACTTCATCTCCCCCAGGCCCTCCCCACCCGCAGGTCCCAGGCCAGTGGTTCCTAGCACAGGGCCAGTGAGGCTGGGGGCAGGCCCCCCGCCGGCTCCCCTCCGCCCCCAGGCCTTTGCCTGGGGTGTTTCCAGACGCTTCTCCTAGGCCGAAACAGCCCGATGCACCTGCAGGCCTCGTTCACCTGTCCCCCCACGCCGGGAATAGGCCGGTGCGTCACAGTCTCTCCCAACATTCGCGGGCACAAGGTGACTTCCCAGGGGTGCGGCGAGGCCCTTTCTGCTTTTGAACTTGTTCCAGGGCTGCCTGCAGCTGGAGAGGAGGAAACGGGCAGGGGTCCTCCAGGGGCGGGGGAACAACCTGGGCACAGCCAGGCAGGGACGCTTCGGGGGCCCCAGCCTAGGATGGGGTGGTGGGCATTGTGCTTGGAGCAGGCGCCCCCAGGGCAGAGCCGGAGACAGAGCTTGGGTGCCAGACTCTGTTGGGGAAGGGGCCCAGGGGGGGGAGTGGGGCTGGGGGTACAATGGGAGAGGGGAAGCCCCCACCTCGGGGGCGGCTGCTCGGGCCCACGGGGCTTCGGTGAGGTCTTAGGATCGAGGGCCCCCAAGTCAGTTCAGTTCATTCACTCAGTCGTGTCTGATTCTGCGACCCCATGGACTGCAGTATGCCAGGCCTCCCTGTCCATCACCAACTCCCGTAGTTGACCCAAACTCATGTCCATTGAGTCAGTGATGCCATCCAACCATCTCTCCCCAAGTAAGGGGGGCCAGTTCCCTGCTCTGACTTGCGGTGACCCGAGGTTGACTCCAGGGTGCTCACTGTTCCCAACTCTGAGTTGACACGTGTCATGCCAAGTGGAGTGGTGCCAGGAGGAGGTCACGGGGTCTCCCAAGGTGAGATGCCTTCAGGAGGCCCCAGTGCAGGCAGGCTGAGGCCTGCATGGGACTCGTGACCGCAGCTGTGACCCCCGGGTCTTGAGTCACCCAGGACAGGTCCCATCCTGCCCCATGCTTTATTGCAAAAAAAAAAAAAAAAAAACAAAACAAACCAAAAACCCACCTCCTCTACTGTAGAAAATTTGGAAAATATGAAGAGTGTAGAAAAGGTTATTAAAAATCTCTTCATTTCTTCCTGTTAATGCTTCCTTGTTATTTCTTTTCAACCTTTTTCGTCTGTGTACATGTGCTTCACACATAGGTATGTGTGTGTGTGTATGTCTGAGACCATGCAGATTTTGCTATATTGATCATAGATTTTATGCAGCTTTATTTTTCCCTTACTAACAGTTTCCACTTCTGATTCCACTTTCTCTTTGATGCTCTGGGTGCCTACTGGCCGGCCGTCAGCACTGGCCTGCTGTCTGAGACCTTCCCACTGGCCAGTCCTACAGAGACGCTGTGATTCTGGCTCACCGTGAGTGAGGCTTTGCTGTCGCTGGTTAACACATCCCCCCGCCCCCCCTGCCACCTCACCAGGCGGCAAGCTCAAGGGCTGAGTGCCATGGCAGATAAGCGAGAAAAGGTGTCACGTGTCAAAATTAATTCTTGGCACAGAGCAGGTGGCAGAATGTTAGCTCCTCCCACCCACCGGCCTCGAGAGAATAAAAGGAGTGTAACTGCTTCCACATGGCAAAGTGGGTCTCACTGATTCTCCCATCTTGGTGTCCAGCGTGAACCTTGGCATACAAGAGGGACTCAATAAATGTCTATTGTCAGAGTAAGCACTTGTTGTTCAGTCGCTCAGTTGTGTCCGACTCTTTGCCACCTCATGGACTGCAGCACACCAGGTTTCCCTGTCCTTCACCGTCTCCCGGAGCTTGCTCAAAGTCGTGTCCATTGAGTTGGTGATGCCATCCAACCATCTCATCCTCTGTCATCCCCTTCTTCTCCTTGTCTTCAATCTTTCCCAGCATCAGGGTCTTTTCCAGTGAGTCAGCTTTTCTCATCAGGTGGCCAAATTATTGGAGCTTCAGCTACACCATCAGTCCTTCCAATGAATATTTTGGGTTTATTTCCTTTAGGATTGACTAGTTTGATTTCCTCGCAGTCCAAGGGACTCTCAAGAGTCTTCTCCAGCACCACAGTTCAAAAGCATCAATTCTTCAGTGCTCAGCTTTCCTTATGGTCCAACTCACATCCATACCTGACTACTGGAAAAACCAGAGCTTTGACTAGATGGACCATTGTCAGCAAAGTAATGTCTCTGCTTTTTAATATGCTGTCTAGGTTTGGCATAGCTTTTCTTCCAAGGAGCAAGCATCTTTTAATTTCACGGCTGTGGTCACCATCTGCAGTGATTATGAAGCCCAGGAAAATAAAGTCTGTCACTCTTTCCATTGTTTTCCCATCTGTTTGCCATGACGTGATGGGACTGAATGCCATGATCTTCATTGTTTGAATGTTGAGTTTTAAGCCAGCTTTTTCACTCTACTCTTTCACCTTCATCAAGAGGCTTTTTAGTTCCTCTTTGTTTTCTGCCATAGGGTGGTATCATCTGCATATCTGAGGTTATTGATATTTTTCCTGGCAATCTTGACTCCAGCTTGTGCTTCATACAGACTGGCATTTCGTATGATATACTCTCAGTTAAGTTCAGTTGCTCAGTCGTATATGACTCTTTGCAACCCCCATGGACTGCAGCATGCCAGGCCTCCCTGTCCATCACCAACTCCTGGAGTTTACTCAAACTCATGTCCATCTAGTTGGTGATACCGTCCAACCACCTCATCCTCTGTCATCTCCTTCTTCTCCTGCCCTCAATCTTTCCCAGCATCAGGGTCTTTTCAAATGAGTCAGTTCTTCTCATCAGGTGGCCAAAGTACTGGAGTTTCAGCTTCATCATCAGTCCTTCCAACGAATATTCAGGATCGATTTCCTTTAGGGTGGACTGGTTGGATCTCCTTGCAGTCCAAGGAACTCTCAAGAGTCTTCTCCAATACCACAGTTCAAAAGCATCAATTCTTCAGCCCTCAGCTTTCTTTATAGTCCAACTCTCACATACTGGAAAAACCATAGCCTTGACTAGACGGACCTTTGTTGGCAAAGTAATGTCTCTGCTTGTTAATATGCTGTCTGGGTTGGTCATAACTTTTCTTCCAAGGAGTAAGTGTCTTTTAATTTCATGGCTGCAGTTACCATCTGCAGTGATTTTGGAGCCCCCCAAAATAAAGTCTGTCACTGTTTCCCCATCTCTTTGCCATGAAGTGATGGGACCAGATGCCATGATCTTAGTTTTCTGAGTGTTGAGCTTTAAGCCAACTTTTTCACTCTCCTCTTTCACTTTCATCAAGACAATGAACTCTGCATATAGGTTAAATAAGCAGGGTGACAATATACAGCCTTGACGTACTCCTTTCCCAATTTTTGACCAGTCCATTGTTCTACATCTGGTTCTAACTGTTGCTTCTTGACCTGCATATAGTTTTCGCAGGAGGCAGGTAAGATGGTCTGGTATTCCCATCTCTTTAAGAGTAGCCATTGCCACAATGTATCAGACAGACTCTTTGTTGCCAACATCAGGAACAGAACTCAGATTGACTTAAACAAAAAATGACTTTCCAAATGAGGAAGTCCATGTGCAGCCTGGCTTCAGGAATAGCTGGATCCAGGAGTTCAACCCATGTCAATGGGACTCAGTGTCTCTTTTCATCCCCGTGCTTGCTTCTATCTTGGCTCTTTGAACAGACGGGGACAAGAAAGCCCTAAAACTCAATTTTTGTTATAGAGGAGAGACCTCTCACAATCTGTATGTAGATTTCCATACAGCAAGTCTCCAGGAAAAATGGAAGGCTGGGCCTGGGTCATGGACCTTGTTCTGTGGCTGGCAGGGCTCAGCCTCCTAGAGCCACACCGAACGTTTTCCCTATAGGAAGAGGGATTCATTATGAAAGGAGGGGTAGGAGTGATGGACAAAATGAAAACCACATCCACTACCTATAGCTCTGTTAGGGCACAGATGGTTGGGATGGGATAGCAGTAGATTTCTCTGAGGTGTCTGTAGTGGCGAGCCCTAAACCCAGTCCAGCGCTATGAAGTAAGTCATCACCGTCCCCAAATCCCACCTGCAGCTGACTGGTTCTGGGGAGTCAGCTAACCAGCTCTGCTGGGGGCCTCTGGGAAATTCCCTCCTCCCCCAGAGTCGCTGGGGGAGAGATGCTTCCTCTCTCCTATTTCTTCCTTGGGCCTTGTCAGGCCTGAGTGTGACACCAGAAGGGCTGCCGCTGTCTGGCCCCCAGCTCTGAGGGTGTAAGAGCAGGAGGCGGCGGACCTGGGCCCCTGGGGGCCTCCCCCCAAGGGGCCCTCATCTTGCCATGGAGCTCTCCCTGTTGCTGGCTGATGGTCAGGAAACCCATTTGAATAAGAGTCAGCTGTGATTTAAAAAAAAAACACAAAACTATCTTAAAACTCAACATTGAAGAAACTAAGATTGTGGCATCCAGTTCCATCACTTCATGGCAAATAGGTGGGGAAAAAGTGGAAAGAGTGACAGATTTTATTTTCTTGGGCTCCAAAATCACTGTGGACACTGACTGAAGCCATGAAATTAAAAGCCGATTGCTCCTTGGAAGGAAAGCTATGAGAGACTTAGATGGCATATTATCAAGCTGAGACATCATTTTGCCAACAAAGGTCTGTATAGTCGAGCTATGGTTTTTCCAGTAGTCATGTACGGGTGTGAGAGTTGGACCATGAAGACTGAGCACCAAAGAATCGATGCTTTCAAATTGTGGTCCTGGAGAAGGCTCTTGAGAGTCCTTTGGACTGCAAGGAGATCAAACCAATCCATCCTAAAGGAAATGAACCCTAAATATTCATTGGAAGGACTGATGCTGAAGCTCCAATACTTTGTGGTCACCTGATGCAAAGAGCTGACTCACTGGAAAAGACCCTGATGCTGGGAAAGATTGAGGGCAGGAGTAGAAGGGGGTGACAGAGGATGAGATGGTTGGATGGCATCACGACTCCATGGACATGAGTTTGAGCAAGCTCCGGGAGATAGTGAGGGACAGGGAATCCTGGTGTGCTGCTATCCATGGGGTCGCAAAGAGTCGGAAGGAATTAGCGACTGAACAACAACAACAGCTGTGACTGGAGGCCGAAACCGCTCTAATTGATATCAGTTGTTGTGTTTTCTATGGCACCGAACAGAACTGAGATGTATATTGCACAATTTGCTAGTTGAGTTCATGAGCCTTTGACAGCTCCATCGCATATCCGGAAGTTGTAAAACTGTTTCTCCTCTGGGAATGGGGCTGTGTGTGGAGGGTTTTTGCTGCACAGATGGGGTCCCCAAATTACCCATTAGAGTTGTGTAAAAGGAACATTCCTTACCAACTCTCGTAGAATTGCACAGATGCTGAAACCCACAGACCTAATAGAGCTGCAGCCTACCCTTCTCCAGGGTTCTGGATTATTTATGCTCAGGGGAGACCGAGAGGCTGGGTGACATGGAAAGCTTGATCTTGTCAAGGGCTCAGCTCACACTGAGAGGTCACTGAAATAACTGTTGAATTGATGGTCTTCCCCACTGCTGCTGCTGCTGCTAAGTCGCTTCAGTCGTGTCCGACTCCTTGTGACCCCATAGACGGCAGCCTACCAGGCTCCCCCGTCCCTGGGATTTTCCAGGCAAGAACACTGGAGTGGGTTGCCATTTCCTTCTCCAATGCATGAAAGTGAAAAGTGAAAGTGAAGTTGCTCAGTCGTGTCTGACTGTTAGCGACCCCATGGACTGCAGCCTACCAGGCTCCTCCGTCCATGGGATTTTCCAGGCAAGAGCACTGGAGTGGGGTGCCATTGCCTTCTCCAGGTCTTCCCCACTACAGACCATGAACTGTTGGACTGGGTGGATGGATGGATAGATGAGCGGGTGGATTTTGGATGGTTAGAGTCAGGATGGTGGAATTTCCTGATTTGGGGAAGCAGGTGTTCAGGCTGGGCTCTCGTTCTTTCAAGGAAGCCCAGCATTTTTGCCTGTAGTCCAGGAAGGCATGGGTTTCCTAGGTAGTTCAGTGGTCCCCTACACCCTGGGCTCTAGCAACTCTCAAAGAGGGGGCAGTGAGGATTCTGCGTGCCAGCTCAGGCCCCAACAACCTCACCCAGATCCTCCCGAGGCCCTGCTCTAGAAGGCTGGGGAGGAGGGAGTGGGAGGAGGGGAGAGTCAGGGGCAGGGATGCGGTGCCTGGGCAGACATTCCCCCTGCCCACTGAGTCCTGAGCTCCTGATTCAGGGCAGACTTCTTCCAGGAGTAAATGCCAGGACAGGGAGCAGGAATCAGGGAATTGTTTATGAGGTTCAGGATAGAGAAACATAGGCAGACTCAGCGACACGGCAGGGAAAATGCCAGGCAGGATGTCTGTGTGAGAAATTAGATTTCGTGGTGACGTTAGGAAATGGGGCTCCAGGGTCTCAGGGTCTCAGCATCCTACAGCCCCGGGGGGCGGCCTGCGTTCTGTGGGAATGGCTCCCGCCGGGGTCACACTGCATCGCTGAGCCTGCAGAGGTGGCCCCGTCATCCTCGGAGGGAACTGAATGTGGAAGCCTGGGGCTGTGTGTGTAGGCGTGTACGTGTGTGTGCACGAGGGTGTGTGTGCCTGGGCCTCTGGGTAGAATGTCCCACATGTGCACACCTGCCCGCGTGCCGTCCGTGCTTGCTTGCGTGTGCGTGTGTCCCGTACACAGCAGTGAGAAGATGCACCTGAGGGGTCCAGGCCTCCAAATCCTCCTGGGACACGGCACCCTCACAGCCCGCTCCAGCAGGGTGGCTCCACACTCAACAGAGACGCTCTTCAAGGCTCTCAAGGTGCAGATCTCAGCTCCACCCACGTCTGAGTAACCAGAGTCCTCTGCACCCTGCGCCGGGAGTGTTTCTGAGCTTCGTGGAAGCAAGAAGCCATGCTGGACGCCGCCAGGAGGACCCAGTCAGTGCTCCCACCCCTCCCAGGCCACAGAAGAGGACAGTTTGGGAGAGAGGATGGGATACGTTTGGGGCTGGGACGGGGGTGGCCTCTGCCATCAGCTCCAGCTCTGGGAGGACCTGGGTCCCTGCCATCCCACCCCAGTGGCGCCCTCTGTCCAGGACATCTGACCGATCCCCCGTGTACTGGGTCCTGGGGATCCTCTCTCCTCGGGGACCCTGTAAACCACTGCCCTATTTCTCATCACTGTCTTGGAGCCCTGGCTCTCCCTGACTCAGTTTCCCCAAACTTCCAGGCTACAGCAAGGCACCCAGGCCTCTGTACAGTTGCTGGATACCCACCATGCCCTACCGACTGCAGCCAGAGGAACCTTCTAGTGGGTTATGATCAAGCCCCATTTAGACACCGGGACATCTCACTAAGCGGCCAAGGCAGGCCGTCCACCACAGTAATAGCTAACAACCTTTAGTGAGCTTGGCCACGTGAGCTGAGTGTACTGGGAACACCCGCAGTCACTTGAGTAGTGAGGTGCCACTTTCAGTCCTATTTTCCAGAGAAGAAATCAAATAACAGAGAGGTTAAGTCACTTGCCCAAGGTCACAGAGTCACGGAATTGGAGCATAGATTTTTTTTATGGTTTATTACAGGATATCTGGGCTTCTCAGGTGGTGCTAGTGGTAAAGGACCTGCCTGTCAATACAGGAGGCATAAACGACACAGGTTTGATCCTTGTGTTGGGAAGATCCCCTGGAGCAGGGCGTGGCAACCCACTCCAGTATTCTTGCCTGGAGAATCCCATGGACAGAGGAGCCTGATGGGCTACAATCTATAAGGTCGCACAGAGTCGGACACAACTAAAGCGACTTAACACATATGCACAGGATATCAAACATAATTCCCTCTGCTATGCAGCAGGTCCTTGTTGTTTATCCGTTTTATATATAATAATTTGTATCTGCTAATCCCAAACTCCTAATTTATCCCTCCCCACCTCTTTTTACCCTGGTAACCATACATTAGTTTTCTAGGTCTGTGAGTCCATTTCTGCTTTGCGAATAAGTTTATTTGTGTCATATTTAGGTTGTATCATACTTACATCACATGCAAGGGATGTCATTGAGATTTGCCTTTCTCTTTGTGACTCACTTCACTTCGTATGATCATCTCTGTGTCCATCCATGGTGCCGCAAATGGCACTGTTTCATTGTTTTTTATGGCTGAGTGGTATTCCACTGCGGGGCTTTGCTGGTGGTTCAGTGGTAAAGAATCCACCTGCCAATGCAGGAGACAGGGGTTCAATACCTGGACTGGGAATACCTGCCAGAGAAGGAAATGGCAGCCTGCGCCAGCGTTCTTGCCTGGAAAATCCCACGGACAGAGGAGACTGGCAGGCTACGGTCCATGGGGTTGCAAAGAGTCAGACAGGACTGAAGCAACTCAACAACAAAGTGTTCCGCTGTATGTACAGATCACGTCTACTTTACTCGTTCATCTGGTGATAGACGTTTAGGTTGCTCTCCTGTCTTGGCTACTGTAAATAGTGCTGCTATGAAAATTGGGGTGCATGTACCTTTTCGAATTAGAGTTTTCTCTGGATATACTCCCAGGAGTGGGATTGCAGGATCCTATGTTAATTCTATGTTTAGTTTTTTTAAGGACCCTCCGTACTGTTCTCCACGGTGGCTGCACCAATTTACCTTCCCACCAAGAGTGTGGGAGGGTTCCTTTTCCTCCACACCGGCTCCAGCCTTTGTCATCTGTAGACTTTGTATGATGGCCCTTCTGACTGGTGTGAGTTGTAGTTTCGATTTGCAGGTGGAGCATAGATTTGAATTTATATCTGAACAACCCAGCTATGCCCCCATCTCCTGCCCCCTGAATGTGTCCCGACTCACAAACTGCAGCCCCATTTCTTGCCCTCCCTCTCCCTTCCACCTCTCCAAGAGGTGCGCCCTGTGACCATCCCATGGGGTGAAGCCACCTATGACGCTGTCCCTCCTGGGCTCCAGGTGAAGACTGCTCTGACTGAGGAGCCTGCTTCCCGTCTACGGGAAACTGACTCCGCCAGAGGCTGACACCCAGCGCCGGGCCAGGCACAGGCGCCCAGGAAAAACCAGGCGGGATCAGGCTGACCCTGAGCAGTCTCCAAGGAGGCGAGTGTGGACGGACAGAGAAACGTCCTGCAGCCAGGAACTGGTCCCCGGGGCACGCCCACCTTCCTGCCCTCAGGGTGTGCACCCCAGTTCTTTTCTTAGACTCTCCCCTTCTGGTTATATGAGATGGGATCTAGGAGCCCCCCAGACTCCCAGGCTTATCTGTGTATTGATGGGAGGTACTTATCTTCACAATCAAGTGGTAAAGAACCCACCTCCCAATGCAGGAGATGCAAGAGACTCGGGTTCCATTCCTGGGTTGGGAAGATCCCCTGGAAGAGGAAATGGCAACCCACTCCAGTATTCTTGCCCGGAAAGTCCGCATGGACCGAGGAGCCTGGCAGGCTACGGTCCATGGGGTCGCGGAGAGTTGGACAAGGCTGAGTGGCCGAGCGCAGCGCAGCAACACCGGTCTCCATGAAGACGGCACGTCGTGGCTGTGGGAGCAAAGCTGGTGTGGAAAGAAAAGCTCTGTCTTGAAAAAAAAAAAAATTATATCAGAGCATGCTTGATAAAGAATGTTGTGTTAATTGCAGGTGTACAACAAAGTGCTTCCATTATACTTACGCGTGTATCTGTCCTTTTTCAAATCCTTAGAAAAGGCCCCTTACACTCCATCAGTGAGGGGAGAGGAAACCCCCCCGTGATGGCTCCTTCCCGAATTCCGGGGATGTCACTTCCACTTGCATGAAGCTGGCCCTTCGGATGGATGCAGCCCCTGGGTGACTTCTCTGCCTCCCTCCTGCCCTGCAGCTTTAGAAAATCCCACCTGTGGGTGGTTTAGCCCAAGTGCTGCTGCCCATGAGGGGCTTCAGGCACGCAGAGCCGTGAGCGGGGGTCTGGGAACCGGGGTCGCCTCCTGGTAGGTGGGCGACCCCCCTCCTCGGCTCATGGATGAGGGGCTCGAATGCGTTTCTCTTGGAGCCTCCTTCTGCTCAGGCATCTAGACTATTTATAACTCGAGGAATTATTTGCTGATACCCGCCGGCTGCTTTTCTTTCTCAAGTGGCCTGTGTAATATCTAAAAAATGAAAGGCGATAAAAAAAAAATAGAGAAAGACTCCTTCTGTAAATGATTTATTTCCTAGAGGTGTCATGGCAATTGCAAACACTTCTGGAATCCGGAAGCTTTTAGACCTGGGCCATATTGTTCAGATCAGGTCTCACTGAGAGACGGGACTTCTCTGGAGTGGAGGGAGGGGTTGTCTGTGAGCAGTAACCCTGAAGGCACAAAACAGCAACACCCGCTCCCGGCGCTGAGTCCGGGCACAGTCACACCCGTCTTGCTTCATCAACTCCAGCACCAGAACCCTCTGATGTAGGTGCTACTTTTACTATTTTTTAACAAAGAAAATATTATTTTTTACAAATAAGATATACATATGTATATTTTAAACTTTATTTGTGTTGGTCTATAGCCAATTAACAATGTTGTGACAGTTTCAGTCGGGCAGCAAAGGGACGCAGCCACACATGTACATGTATCCATTCTCCCCTAGGAGAAGGCGGGAGGAGAAGGGGGTGACAGAGGATGAGATGGTTGGATGGCATCACCGACTCGATGGGCATGAGTCTGAGCACGCTCCAGGAGTTAGTGATGGACAGGGAAGCCTGGCGTGCAGAGAGTCAGACACGATTGAGCAACTGAACTGAACTGACCTGACTGTCCCCTAAACTCCCTCCCCTCCAGGCTGCCACATAACACCGAGCAGAGTTCCCCGTCCTCTGCTGTCGGTCCTTGTTGGTGATCCATCTTAAATACAGCAGTGTGGACTGTCCATCCCAGACTCCCTGAGTATCCCCTTCCTCCATCCGTCCCCTTGGCAACCAGAAGTTCGTCCTTTAAGTCTGTGAGTCCATTTCGGTTTTGTGAGTAAGTTCGTTGATATCATTTCTTTTTAGATTCCATCTATAAGGGATGTCATATTTACAAATAGAAGAATGCTTCTTACAAATCAGGAAACTGAGGCCCAGGGAGAAAACAGCGCTTCCTTGGTCACACTGTTCCTAAGTGGAGGGGCAACCTGCAGGCGGCAGTGACTTGACGGCGAGAGGTCTGGCCCTGGGAGGTCCCAGTTCCGCCTCTGCTGCTTCCCGGGTGGCCTGAACCCCCACACTTCATGGCTGGAAGCCCTGCTGCAGGAAGCCTGCTCCCCGGGGCTCTGTGCTGTTGGCTACTGGGGGGCAGCTGCAAGGTTGTCTGTGGGCCGAGACCCCAGGTCAGGGTCTGTGGCCCTCCTCCCGAGCGCCTGGGGCTGCCCTGTCTCCTAAACCAGGACACCCAGCTCTCTAGGAGCTGCCTTGGAGACATGCCCCCGCAACAGGCTTGAAACCAAGAGCACGTGTTTCCAGCCGAGAGGCTCCCTGAGGCCCCTGGAGCAGCAGATCTGGGCAGGGGAAGGGGATGTCAGCGCTCAGGATTTGTGCCCACCCCTTGCACAGATGGAAACACAGTCTAGGGGAGGAAGGAGCTCGTCACACTGATGTTAGAGGTGGCAAAAGATTGCGTGACCAACCCAGGATTCTATTTATTCGTTTACTATTCTAGATATTTCTTATTTTAAATAATTTTATTTTATGTCTTTATTTATTGGCATGTGGGATCTTAGTTCCCTGACCCAGGATGGAACCCATGCCCATTGCATAGGAAGCATGGAATTTTAACCACCGGACCTCCAAAGAAGTCCCTATTCTAGATTAGAAATATCCCCTAGATTTTTTTTTTTTTTTTGAAGTGCAAATTTTTTTCTTTTTTTTTTCCAGTGGGTTTTGTTATACATTGATATGAATCAGCCATGGATTTACATGTATTCCCAATCCCGATCCCCCCTCCCACCTCCCTCTCCACCCGATTCCTCTGGCTCTTCCCAGTGCACCAGGCCGGAGCACTTGTCTCATGCATCCCACCTGGGCTGGTGATCTGTTTCACCATAGATAGTGTACATGCTGTTCTTTTGAAATATCCCACCCTCACATTCTCCCACAGAGTTCAAAAGTCTGTTCTGTATTTCTGTGTCTCTTTTTCTGTTTTGCATATAGGGTTATCGTTACCATCTTTCTAAATTCCATATATATGTGTTAGTATGTTGTAATGTTCTTTATCTTTCTGGCTTACTTCACTCTGTATAATGGGCTCCAGCTTCATCCATCTCATTAGAACTGGTTCAAATGAGTTCTTTTTAATGGCTGAGTAATATTCCATGGTGTATATGTACCACAGCTTCCTTATCCATTCATCTGCTGATGGGCATCTAGGTTGCTTCCATGTCCTGGCTATTATAAACAGTGCTGCGATGAACATTGGGGTGCATGTGTCTCTTTCAGATCTGGTTTCCTCAGTGTGTATGCCCAGAAGTGGGATTGCTGGGTCATATGGCAGTTCTATTTCCAGTTTTTTAAGAAATCTCCACACTGTTTTCCATAGCGGCTGTACTAGTTTGCATTCCCACCAACAGTGTAAGAGGGTTCCCTTTTCTCCACACCCTCTCCAGCATTTATTGCTTGTAGACTTTTGGATAGCAGCCATCCTGACTGGCGTGTAATGGTACCTCATTGTGGTTTTGATTTGCATTTCTCTAATAATGAGTGATGTTGAGCATCTTTTCATGTGTTTGTTAGCCATCTGTATGTCTTCTTTGGAGAAATGTCTGTTTAGTTCTTTGGCCCATTTTTTTATTGGGTCATTAATTTCTCTGGAATTGAGCTGCAGGAGTTGCTTGTATATTTTTGAGATTAATCCTTTGTCTGTTTCTTCATTTGCTATTATTTTCTCCCAATCTGAGGGCTGTCTTTTCACCTTACTTGTAGTTTCCTTTGTAGTGCAAAAGCTTTTAAGTTTCATTAGGTCCCATTTGTTTAGTTTTGCTTTTATTTCCAATATTCTGGGAGGTGGGTCATAGAGGATCTTGCTGTGATTTATGTCGGAGAGTGTTTTGCCTATGTTCTCCTCTAGGAGTTTTATAGTTTCTGGTCTTACATTTAGATCTTTAATCCATTTTGAGTTTATTTTTGTGTATGGTGTTAGAAAGTGTTCTAGTTTCATTCTTTTACAAGTGGTTGACCAGTTTTCCCAGCACCACTTGTTAAAGAGGTTGTCTTTTTTCCATTGTATATCCTTGCCTCCTTTGTCAAAGATAAGGTGTCCATAGGTGCGTGGATTTATCTCTGGGCTTTCTATTCTGTTCCATTGATCTATATTTCTGTCTTTGTGCCAGTACCATACTGTCTTGATGACTGTGGCTTTGTAGTAGAGTCTGAAGTCAGGCAGGTTGATTCCTCCAGTTCCATTCTTCTTTCTCAGGATTACTTTGGCTATTCGAGGTTTTTTGTATTTCCATACAAATTGTGAAATTATTTGTTCTAGTTCTGTGAAAAATACCGTTGGTAGCTTGATAGGGATTGCATTGAATCTATAGATTGCTTTGGGTAGAATAGCCATTTTGACAATATTGATTCTTCCAATCCATGAACACGGTATGTTTCTCCATCTGTTTGTGTCCTCTTTGATTTCTTTCATCAGTGTTTTATAGTTTTCTATGTATAGGTCTTTTGTTTCTTTAGGTAGATATACTCCTAAGTGTTTTATTCTTTTTGTTGCAATGGTGAATGGTATTGTTTCCTTAATTTCTCGTTCTGTTTTTTCATTGTTAGTATATAGGAATGCAAGGGATTTCTGTGTGTTAATTTTATATCCTGCAACTTTACTATATTCATTGATTAGCTCTAGTAATTTTCTGGTAGAGTCTTTAGGGTTTTCTATATAGAGGATCATGTCATCTGCAAACAGTGAGAGTTTTACTTCTTCTTTTCCTATCTGGATTCCTTTTACTTCTTTTTCTGCTCTGATTGCTGTGGCCAGAACTTCCAACAGTATGTTGAACAGTAGTGGTGAGCCCCTAGATATTTTTATCTAAAGCTATCACCACCAACCACCATTCGTTGAGTCTTGGCCCTCTGACAGGTACCTTCTATCCAAACCCAGGCAGTGAGGCAGGCATACCACCCCATTTCACAGAGGAGGAAGACTGAGGTCTGGGGAGATGATAACTACCCGTGCCTTGAGATTTTCATCCCGAGCTTGTGCGGATGTGCTGGGGGCTTCCGAAAGCGGAGGCCCTTGTTTCATCTTGTCCCCACACCCGGCTTATCCCTGAGGCCCACCCAGGACCCCGCTGGAGTCTTGAGCCCCGGGCGGCTTTCTTTCATCCGAGGAGATGCGGGGACCACTTTATTCGCCAGTGGCAGAGGCGGAAGCAGTGCACGCTCACGGTGCAGCTCAGTGGCCCTCCCCCCAGGTTTGGAGAGGTGGATTGAAAATCCCCCTTACCCACGGCTATATGTGGTATAACCCTAGTGCAGGGTGCCTGGGGGTGCAGAGTGGTCTGGACCAGTGTCAAGGGTGTGGTGGAGCCACGCTATCTGGGGGCCCCCAGGGGTTGTGGGCATTTACCTTCCTTTTCCTTTGACTCCTCCAAGGGCGGGTGCTGGAAGCTTGTAGAAATGAAGTCTTGGGGAGTGTGGTCCGTATTTTGGACAGGAAGTGCCAGCCCTGAGGCGGGGGCTAGAGTAGCCCAGCCCATGGTCACTTGGACGTGATGGGGGTGACGTTCAGGTACATTAGACAGGGTAGGAAATGAAGGGAAGCCCACCCCTGGGAGCCTGACAGCCTGGGGTGGGATCCCGACTCTGCCTGTTGCTAGTAGGGCAATGGAACCTCAGTCTTCCCACCTGCAAAATGGGAATTATAATCAGGTCTTCTTCAGAGTGTCACTGTTAAGATGCTTTTAGGGAGTCTGTGCAAAGTGGTACCTAGAGGTGCTCAGCCGTTACGTGTCGGCTCCTGTGCGCCTGTTCCAGCCAGGCCCTGGATCCGGAGGGTCCCCAGGGAAGGCCTCTCAAGAGATCAATGTCACCCCATCTCAGGCCCCCTAGACACTGAGGACTTATTTATCGTTTCACCTGTTAACAAGTGAAATGCTGTAGGGTGGGGGAGGGGGCGTGTGCTCTGCTTTTCATGTTAAATTATGAAAAATACAGAGAAAAAAGTAACCACGACCATGGCCGGTTTCAACACATAGCAACCTTTGTTTTTGATTCTTAAACACGAAATCAACATTAATTACAGCCAGATCCCCTTTGCCCTCCTTCAGAACCCAATCCTCCACCTTTCCCCAGAGAGTATGCCCTTTTAAAGTCCATCCGTCTCTCCTGCACGTGTGTGTGTGACCTCACTGCGTCTGTGTGTGCGTATCCCTAAGTTTATCTTGGATCATTTGTGCACGTTTCATATACACGGTGTGGTTTTGTACACGCCCTCCGCCACTTGCTTTTTCCAGTCCACACCATTTTTGGGGATGGGGGCTGTGTTGAGTCTTCATGGCCCCACGCCAGCTTGCTCTAGTTACGGCGAGCAGGGGCTACTCTCTAGTCGCAGCCCGTGGGTTTCTCATCGCGCCGGTGTCTCTTGTTTCGGAGACAGGCTCCGGGGCGCACGGCCTCAGCACTTGTGGTGCGTGGGCTTAGTCACCCTGTGAAATGTGGAATTCTTCCCAATCTGTGTTCCCTGCATTGTCAGCTGGACTCTTAACCCCTGGGCCACCAGGGAAGTTCCACACCATTTTTTAAAATTGAGATACAGTTCACATAACATAAAATCAACCTTTTTAAAGTGGATACTTGAGTGACTTTTACTGCATTCGCAGAGCTGGGTGGTCGTCACCTTTATCTCCCAACACGCCAGTGAACCAGTCCTGGGTTCTCTGTCTGGGCACGTTTCCGTGTTGACAGCCTAGGTGGGAAGGGGTGTGGCTTCCTCTCCCTGGTTCCCAGTGAAGACGCAGAGTTTCCCAGTGCTGTTATGACAAAGGACCTCAATCAGGGGCCTAAATTAGGGACATCACCAGATGGTCAACATTGAAATTAGACTGATTATATTCTTTGCAGCTGAAGATGGAGAAGCTCTATACAGTCAGCAAAAACAAGACCAGGAGCTAACTGTCGCTCAGATCATGAATTCCTTATTGCCAAATTCAGACTTAAATTGAAGAAAGTAGGGAAAACCACTAGACCATTCAGGTATGACCTAAATCAAATCCCTTATGACTATACAGTGGAAGTGAGAAATAGATTTAAGGGACTAGATCTGATAGAGTGCCTGATGAACTATGGACAGAGGTTCGTGACATTGTCCAGGATACACGGATCAAGACCATTCCCATGGAGAAGAAATGCAAAAAGGCAAAATGGTTGTTTGAGGAGGACTTACAAATAGCTGTGAAAAGAAGAGAAGCAAAAAGCAAAGGAGAAAAGGAAAGCTATTCCCATTTGAATGCAGAGTTCCAAAGAATAGCAAGGAGAGATAAGAAAGCCTTCCTCAGCGATCAATGCAAAGAAATAGAGGAAAACACTAGAATGGGAAAGACTAGAGATCTCTTCAAGAAAATTAGAGATACCAAGGAACATTTCATGCAAAGATGGGTTCGATAAAGGACAGAAATGGTATGGACCTAACAGAAGCAGAAGATATTAAGAAGAGGTGGCAAGAATACCCAGAAGGACTATACAAAAAAGATCTTCATGACCCAGATAATCACGATGGTGTGATCACTCACCTAGAGCCAGACATCCTGGAATGTGAAGTCAGGTGGGCCTTAGAAAGCATCACTACGAACAAAGCTAGTGGAGGTGATGGAATTCCAGTTGAGCTATTTCAAATCCTGGAAGATGATGCTGTGAAAGTGCTGGACTCAATATGCCAGCAAATTTGGAAAACTCAGCAGTGGCCACAGGACTGGAAAAGGTCAGTTTTCATTCCAATTCCAGAGAAAGGCAATGCCAAAGAATGCTCAAACTACTGCACAATTGCACTCATCTCACACGCTAGTAAAGTAATGCTCAAAATTCTCCAAGCCAGGCTTCAGCAATATGTGAACCGAGAACTTCCAGATATTCCAGCTGGTTTTAGAAAAGGCAGAGGAACCAGAGATCAAATTGCCAACATCCTCTGGATCATCAAAAAAGCAAGAGAGTTCCAGAAAAACATCTATTTCTGCTTTATTAACTATGCCAAAACCTTTGACTGTGTGGATTACAATAAACTGTGGAAAATTCTCAAAGAGATGGGAATACCAGACCACCTGACCTGCCTCTTGAGAAACCTCTATGCAGGTCAGGAAGCAACAGTTAGAACTGGACATGGACCAACAGACTGGTTCCAAATAGGAAAAGGCGTACGTAAAGGCTATATATTGTCACCCTGCTTATTTAACTTATATGCAGAGTACCTCTAGAGAAACACTGGGCTGGAAGAAGCACAAGCTGGAATCAAGATTGCTGGGAGAAATATCAATAACCTCAGATATGCAGATGATACCACCTTTATGGCAGAAAGTGAAGAACTAAAAAGCCTCTTGATGAAAGTGAAAGAGGAGAGTGAAAAAGTTGGCTTAAAACTCAACATTCAGAAAACTAAGATCATGGCATCTGGTCCCATCACTTCATGGGAAATAGATGGGAGACAGTGGAAACAGTGTCAGACTGTATTATTTTGGGCTTCAAAATCACTGCAGATGGTGATTGCAGCCATGAAATTAAAAGACGCTTGCTTACTCCTTGGAAGGAAAGTTATGACCAACCTAGATAGCATATTAAAAATCAGAGACATTACTTTGCCAGCAAAGGTCCATCTAGTCAAGGCCACGGTTTTTCCAGTGGTCATGTATGGATGTGAGAGTCGGACTGTGAAGAAAGCTGAGTGCCGAAAAATTGATGCTTTTGAACTGTGGTTTTGGAGAAGACTCTTGAGAGTCCCTTGGACTGCAAGGAGATCCAACCAGTCCATCCTAAAGGAGATCAGTCCTGGGTGTTCATTGGAAGGACTGATGCTGAAGCTGAAACTCCAATACTTTGGCCACCTGATGCGAAGAGTTGACTCATTGGAAAAGACCCTGATGCTGGGAGGGATTGGGGACAGGAGGAGGAGGGGACGACAGAGGATGAGATGGCTGGATGGCATCACCAACTCGATGGACGTGAGTCTGAGTAAACTCTGGGAGTTGGTGATGGACAGGGAGGCCTGGCATGCTGTGGTTCATGGGGTCACAGAGTCGGACACGCCTGAGCGGCTGAACTGAACTGAGGGGCCTACAACCATGGCTCTGTCCCCCCAAAGTTCTGGGGGTGGGAGTCTGGCTCTGGTGTCACTGGTCTGAGATGAAGGTGTTGGCAGGGTTGTGCTCCTTCCGAAGGCTCTAGGGGAGACTCTGTCTTTGGTTTTGCTTTTTCCAACTTCTAGAGATGCCTGCACTCCTTGGCTCAGGGCCCGTTCCTTCCTCTTCAAAGCCAGCCGCCTAGCATCTTCCAATCTCTCTCTCCTCTGACCCTCTTGTGGGGACCTTGTGATGACCTTGGCTCCAGTGAGAAAATTTCCAGGATCATCTCCCCAACCTCCAGGTCCTTCACTTCATCCCATGTGCAGAGTCTGTGTTGTCATGGAGGGGGACCAATCCACTGGGTCTGGGGCTTAGGACGTGGACACCCCTGGGGGCATTATTCTGCCCGTCACAGAGGTGAGTGGTGGGTATAATAAAGTGGTCTCTGCCCCATTATTGTAATGTGGTCTGCCACACGTGGTCTCTGCCATCTTCCTTTCTGCTCGGGCAATTTCCAGTTGCCACTCTTTGTCCGTCTCTCTACTGCATGTGAAAAGTTCCTTGTCTGTCTTGTTCTATTGGCTCTATGGGCCACAAATAGGTGTCAGTGCCTGCTTTGTCTTTTAAAAAAAAAAACAAAAACAGCCAGGCTGTCTGCACCAGGAACCATTGCTACCCTGAGGCCTTAAGGGGCAAAGAGAGGCAGAGCTGGATGGACAAAGCCCACCCAGGACAACCGTGTTGTCTCCCGGCCTCAGCCTCTGGCAGAGAGTTCACTGCGGCCGTGATGAAGGTCTGGAGGGAGAGGCATGAACACCAAGACAAGGGCCAACTTTGTTCACGGCATCTTCGGTTACAGAGAGTATTTTTTAATTTTTCCATAAAGCAATATTTCCTTTATGCTTTCTGTATCTTTTTTTTTCAATAGGAATATCTTCCCTATCCTTAGAGCATAAAGATATTCTTTAAAAAAAAAATTGCAAGTGGCTTAGTGGTAGGAATGCACCTGCCAATGTAGGAGACACAGGTTTAATCCCTGGGTTGGGAAGATCCCTGGAGGAGGAAATGGCAACTCACTCCAGTATTCTTGCCTGAAAAATCCCATGGACAGAGGAGCCTGGTGGGCTAAGGTCCATGGGGTGGCAAAGAGCCAGACACGACTTAGGGACTAAACAACAACAATAATACGTTATATGCATATTTTTATTTTTTAATTTATTTTTTATATGTATATTTTTAAATTGTGGTAAAGTATACATAACATAAAATTGGCCATTTTTAACCATTGCCCTGTGTGTAATTCAGTGACATTAAATACAATCCATTGATGAGCAACCATCCCCAGAACTCTTCATCTTGTGCAACTGAAACAGTATACCTGTTAAGATGCAATTTCCATTGATCCCTCCACTCAGCCCCGGACACCCACCGTTCTGCTTCCTGTCTCTATAAATTTGATTCCTCTAGGGGCATCATATAAGTGAAATACAACACCTGTCCTTTTGTGACTGGCTTTATTTCACTCAGAATAATGACCTCAATCTTCATGCGGGCCGTGGCCTGGGTCAGAATGTCCTTCCTTCTTGAAGTGAAGTGAAAGTCACTTTGTCGTGTCTGACTCTTTGTGACCCGATGGACTGTCCATGGAGTTCTCCAGGCCAGAACACTGGAGTGGGTAGCCTTTCCCTTCTCCAGGGGATCTTCCCGACCCAGGAATCGAACCGGGGTCTCTTGCATTACAGGCGGATTCTTTACCAGCTGAGCGCTTCCTTCTTAAGGCTGAGTAATATTCCCTTTCAGTAGAGACTGCATTTTGTTTGTCCGTTCCTCCATCCATGGACGGGCCTGTTAAGTCACTTCAGTCATGTCCAACTCTGTGTGACCCCAGGGACTGCTACCTTCCAGGCTCCGACATCTACGGGATTCTCCAGGCAAGAACACTGGAGTGGTTTGCCACGCCCTCCTCCAGGGGATCTTCTCGGCTCAGGGACTGAACCCACATCTCTCATGTCTAACCTGCGTGGGCAGGCGGGTTCTTTACCACCAGGGAAGCCCATGCACGGACCCTTGGGTTATTTCCACCTTTTGGCTACTGTGAGTAATGCTGGTTTGAACGCGAGTGTACAAATATCTCTTTAAGAGCCCGCTTTCCGTTCTTCGGTGTGTGTACCCAGCAGTGGAATTGCTGGATCGAATGGTAATTTTGCATTTAATGTTTTGAGGACGTGCCATACTGTTTCCCACAGTGGCTGCAACCGTTTTACATTCTCACCGGCAGAGCACGAGGATTCCAACTTCCGCACACCCTCATCAACACTTGTTCCTTTCTTCTTTTTTAAAAATAGTAGCCATGCTAATGGGGGTGAGGAGGCATCTCATTATGGCAGGAGACATAGTCTTCCGAAAGTGTAACTCTTTGCTTTCTCTGCTGAGCTTTGGCCCACAGGCAACTTATTTTTGGGCAGGTGCAGAACAGGGACGGGCTCCCCAGGTGAGTCAACGGTAAAGAACCCGCCTGCCGATGCAGGAGACACAGGAGACGCGGGTTCGATTCCTGGGTGGGGAAGATCCCCTGGAAGACATGGCAAGCCACTCCAGTGTTCTTGCCTGGAGAATCCCATGGACAATCCTGAGGACCCACCGACTGCAGACAGCCCTGTAGTGTACGCCATGTCCCCCCAGGGCACCAGCCTCTCTCTGGGTTCTGGGGTGTGTTGGTCTCTCCTGGGTCGTGGTCTTACTTTTTTTTGATCACGTTGTAAGCTGCTCTATTCTGTTCCCGTGGTTGTGCCGGGATGCTTTTCCAAAGACAGCCATCCCAAGCCCTGGGCCGGATGGAGGCTTGTCCCCCAGCCCCTCTGCCCACCACGTGACACTTCCCTGTCCCTCCCCAGGGCCTCAGGGTGAAGCATCAGCGCCACAAAGGGCCTTCCAGCCTCGCTTTCATCCCTGCCTGCGCCTTCCTGGCTTTGAGGACTTTGCTGCCTTTGCCCAAACCTGCCAGATGGTCCTCGCTGCCCAGGCTCGGCACACGTCACTTTTTCCCGTCCCAGAGCTACCAGCTGAGCTCCCAGTCCTTCACGGTACTCCTCCTCCAGGCAGCCCTCCTTGATCTCCCACCTTGGGCTTCCCGCCTCCCAGGCTTTCAGCGCTGGTTGTTGGTTTCTGTTTCCCCCACTGACCTGATGGCTTTGTGAGGGTGGGGCTAGGCCTCCCCTGGGCCTCGTTCAGGCCTCATACAGGGGGGCTCGCTGAGGGTCTGGAGAGTGGAGGTGCGTGGTACACCCTCGCACACACTCTCACACGCAGCTGCCCTGCGTTTCTGGCTGAGCGAGGGGCTGTGCTGTCTCCTGGCCTTTGCACGGGTTCCTCCCCTGCCCTGACACCCCTCCCCTAACCACCCGGCTCTGCCTCAACCCGACGCCTACCTGAGCCAGCAGGGCCCTAGCACAGCGTGACGGCAGGTATCCACCTGCCATCATCACAGCGCCCGGCCTGGGGTGAGCAAATACCCCATAAGGCTGGTCCCCGGAGAGGTGGCCAAGTGCAGGGGGATCAAAAGTGTGTGTCCCCAGGATGTTACCTAACCTCACCCAGCTCCACTCTCCTCCTGGAGAACCGGGAGCAACTATAACTTGGTCCACTGTGCTATACCCCGAACAGCCAAGCCCCCTCCCAGGACCCACGGCTTGTGTGTCTGAGTGTGGGCATGTGGCTCGTGTGTGTCTGAGTGTGCCAATGAGAGGAGCGTGTGCAGGTCTGGCTGGGGTACAATGAGGAGGCTGGCCCGGAGGGTCTCAGGGCCCTTTACTCTGGCCGTTGGGATCCACTCCCTGGGCGCAGGTCCTGGGCAGGGCCCCCTTTTTCAAAGGGTCCCACACTGGATTCAGTGCTCTGTGGTCACCGTCTTGAGGTTCTTTTTATTTTTTAAAATTGAAGTGTAGATGACTTACAATGTTGTGTTAGTTTCAGGTGTATAGCAAAGTGATTCAGTGATTAGTGATTAGTATGCATAGATGAATATATATATATATATTTCAGACTCTTTCCATTATAGTATATTACAAGATATTGAACGTAGTTACCTGATTTATACAGTAGGTCCTCACTGTTTACCTATTCTGTACATGGTAGTATGTATCTGTTAATCCCAAACTCTTAATTTATCCCTCCTCCCCCTTCCTCTTTGGTAACCATAAATTTGTTTTCTATGTCATTTCTATTTTGTAAATAAGTGATACCCACAATGAAGTATCACCTCACACTAGTCAGATGATCATCATCAAAATGTTTACAAATAATAAATGCTGGAGAAGGTGTGGAGGGAAGGGAACCCTCCGACACTCCTGGTGGGGATGTAAATTGGCACAGCCGCTGTGGAAAACAGTATAGTGATTCCTCAAAAACCTAAAAATACAACTATCATACAATCTAGCAATTCCACTCCTGGGCACATATCTGGAAAAAGATCATAATTCAAAAAGACTCATGCACCCCAGTGTTCATTGCAGCGCGATTTGACGTCCAAAACATGGAAGCAACCCAAATATCCATTGACAAAATGGTTAAAGGAGATGTGATATGTATACAGACATATACACATATATACACAACGGAATATTACTCAGCCTTTAAAAAGAATGAAATCATGTCATTTGCAGCTACCTGGATGGACCTAGAGATGATCAGCCTAACAGAAGTAAGTCAGACAGAGACAAATATCATATGACATCACTTACAAATGAAATCTAAAAAAAGATGCAAGCTGAAATTCTTAGTCATTTTTGTCTTTGCATTGCGTTTTTTTCTTAATATATATCTATTGTATTGAAGTATAGTTGACTTACAATTTTCAGGTGCACACTAAGGTGATTCAGTTATAGGTATACACATATATTATTTTTGAAATTATTTTCTGTTATAGGTTATTCAAGATATTGGCTGTCAGTGGAACTGGAAGGGACTGGGGAGCGTGGGTGAGCAGAGGAGATAGTACCACCCCCTGCTCCTTGCTGCCAAGCTCCCGCGCGGCATTTGTGATGCAGGGAGCGGAGGTTCTCAGGGCCCCGCATCACCCGGGGGCGGAGTCGCACTCAGAGCAAGGTGGATGCAGGTACTTGTGTTTGGAAGCTGTCAACCACTTGTCCTGAAAACGACGGCCTGGAGGGGAGTGGGCGATCGGGCATCACTCACAGCTCCCTTCCCCGCCACCCTGCTTTCCTCAGGGGCAGCCTGTCCTTCAAACACGGGGCACGAAGCGGGATGGAAACCGCTGAGTCAGTTTTGCTCAGTATTTCTACTGAGCGGGCGAGGATGAAACGCAGGTACAGGTCTGAGCTATGAAGTACGAACTGTGTAATTTTAGTGACTGTGTGTTGTGGATTAGTGCTCTTATGAAAGTGAAAGAGGCCCTCCTAAGCGGCTCAGATGGTACAGAATCTGCCTGCAAAGCAGCAGACCCAGGTTCAATCCCTAGGTTAGGAAGATCCTTTGGAGGAGGGAATGGCAACCCACTCCAGGATTCTTGCCTAGGAAATCCTATGAACAGAGAAGCCTGGCGGGCTACAGACCATGGGGTCCCAAAGAGTTGGACACCACTCAGCCACTAACACACACATGGACGCGAAAGAGGGCTTCCCTGGTGGCTCAGATGGTAAAGAATCTGCCTGCAAAGAAGGAGACCCGGGTTTGATCCCTGGATTGGGACGATCCCCTGGAGAAGGGTATTTCGTGCTTGTGTGTTACGAATTAAATGCTCTTATGGATACATGCATGCTAAGTCACTTCAGTTGTGTTTGACTCTTTTGTGACCCTATGGACCATAGCCTGCCAGGTTCCTCTGTCCATGGGATTCTCCAGGCAAGAATACTGGAGTGGGTTGCCATGCCCTCCTCCAGGGCATCTTCCCAATCCAGGGATCAAACCTTGTCTCTTATGTCTCCTGCATTGGCAGGCACGTTCTTTACCACCTGTGAAACCCCAAGTGCTCTGATACTTGCATTTAAAACTGGAAAAATGAATGGTAAAATTCATGCTTAACATTTGAAAAGGTCGACTTTATCAGTCAACTTGACAGGGCTGTGGGGTGTCCAGTCATTTGGCCAAACATGATTCCGGGTGAGTCTGTGGGGTGTATCTGGATGAGGGTAACAATGGGATCTGAATGGACTGAGAAAAGCAGATTGCTCTCCCAACGTGGGCGAGCCTTGTCGGATCAGTTGGGGGCTTGACCAGGACTTCAGGGATGGAGGGAGGGAGAATCCTCTCGCTCTGCCTGACTGTCTTGGGGCTGGAACATCCGTCTTCTGCCTTCAGAATACCCACACTCACACCAGGACTTACTCCATCAGCTCTCCTGGGCCTTGAGCCTTCGGATTTGGACTAGAACTTAACACATGACTGGTTCTCCTGGTCTCTGGCTTGCTCGCGGTAAATTGTGGACTTCTCAGCCTCCATGATCACATAAGCCAATTCGTTATAGTTAAATCTCTCTCCCTCTCTCCCCCTTGGCTGTGTTTCTCTGGACAACGTGAATAACACACAATTCAAAACGCTAATTTTTCTTTACTGATCATGACATTAAGTAACACATAAACACCACAAGGTGAGGTGCCAGCGAAGAAAGGAAACAGCCTTTCATTTTGTACCCTAACTCCAGGAGACAGTGAAGGACGGGGAAGCAGAGAGTCGGACATGACTGAGCGACAGAACAACGACTGGCAGGAAGCTTCCTGCATTTTGAACGAAGGGTTCTGCATTTTCCTTTCGCTCCGGGCCCTGCAGATGACCCAGCTGGCGAAACTGATGGTCCTTTCTTCCTCGGCTCCAGGTCGCCAGGTATGTGGGGAGTCTGGGGGCCTCTGACTGGTCACAGAGGCCCAGCTGGCTGTGGAAGGTGAAACTCCAGATCTCAGAGACCACAGTTTCACCCACAGTCCTTTGAACTCTGAGCCTGCCCCTGACTGGCCCGGAGAGACTGCGTTGTTGTCAGCATCATTGTCACCACTCCCCTCCCCCAGGACTGTCACCTTCATTTTTTTAAAGTTTATTTAAAGAAATATGATTGCTATTACTATTTCTAAAGATTTACTCACTTATTTTACTTTTGGCTGCACTGGGTCCTCTTGGCTGCATGCAGGCTTTTTCTAGCTACGGCGGGCGAGGGCTGCCCTTCATTGCGGTGTGGGGGCTTCTCACGGCAGTGGGTTCTCTTGTTGTGGAACAAGGGCCCTAGGGTGCTTGGGCTTCAGTAGTTGCCGCCCACAGGCTTCGGTAGTTGTGGCACATGGGCTTAGCAGCTCCACGGCCTGTGGGACCTTCCCAGACCAGGCATGGAACCCGTGTCCCCTGCATTGGCAGGCAGACCAACAGGGAAGTCCTAAAAATGATTATTTGGCTGCATCGTGCCGCATGCAGGATCTTAGAACCCATGCCCTCTGCATCGGGACCATGAAGGTTTAACCAGTGGACCACTGAGGAAGTCCCAGAGCTGTCAAATTTAGAAAAACAACCAACCCAGGAGGTCCAGTTAAATTTGAACTTCAGATAGACAATGAATAATATTTTTTAGTATAAGTATATCCATGCATTATTTGGTACATACTTTTACTAAAACATTATTTGTTGTTTACCTGAAATTCAAATTAACTGATGTCCTTTATTCAGCAACCCCATCCCCTTTCTCCCTCTCAAATGTTTCTGTTCTCAGCAGCACCCCCCCATCCTCCCAGCGCCCCCGCCTCCCCAACCTGGGTCTGGTCCAGGACTCCCCGTCTCCACCCAGAATCCCTCTCTGCCCTGACCTCTGGGTTTCTCCTCGCTACAGCCACTGTTTTTACTGCTTTAAATCCTATTTTTCTGTCATAAGAGCAATACATGTTCACTACAGAAAAATCACAGGCTCCAGACAAGCAACAAGAAGAAAGTAAGAAAACACTCATAATCTCGCCCACACAGAGACAGCTACTGTGAATTCCTTGGGGGAGATTTTTCCAGAGCTGCATGCGTGTGTTTCTCTGCAGATATTAAAAAAAGAGCCCGATTCAGACCTGCTGTCCTACGAGAGCTTCGTGTTCCTGTCACTGCAGAGGGAAGAAATGGTGTGCGTGGGGAGGGTCAAGGTCCTGGATCACTTAGCCACCGAGAGAGGGACTCTGTGTAGCCTGATGTCAGACCCCAGGGTCAGGGAGGCCGGTGGGCAAAGCCGCTTTCTAGTACACAGCCTTGCCTGTCATGTCTAGGGCCGCTATCACCAAGCACTGCAGACTGGACGGGAATCTATGCTCCTGACGGTTCTGAAGGCTGTCAGTCTGAGACGAAGGTCACCAGCGGAGCTGGTTTCTCCTGAGGCCTCTCTGCTCGGCTTTACAATGGAAGTCCTCTCTCTCTGTCCTCCCTGGGCGTGTCTGTGTCCCTACCTCCTCTTCTCATGAGGACACCGGTCAGATTGGAGGAGGGCCCACCCCAATGACCCCGTACTAACTGGGGTCAGTGTGAGTGGCTCAGTCGTGTCTGAATCTTCGCGGCCCCATGGACTGTAGCCTACCAGGCTCCTCTGTCCATGGGATTCTCCAGGCAAGAGTACCGGAGCGGGTTGCATTTTCTTCTCCAGGAGATCTTCCTGACCCAGGGATTGAACCCGGCTTTTCTATGTTGCAGGTGGATTCTTTACTGTCTGAGCCACCAGGGAAGCCCATGCTCACTTACAACCTCTTTAAAGATCCTGTCTTCAAACAAGGTCACATTCTGAGGGACTAGGGCCAGGACTGGAGCATATGACTTCTGGCGGTTGACACAGTTCAGCCCATAACACATTGGGCCAACCTGCTTCAACCACGCCAAGTCTCAATGTCTTCATCACTGAAACGGGGCTAATGATCGAACAACTCCTGAGCCTCTGCTCTAGAGCCTGGGAGCCGCAGCTACTGAGGCCTGAGTATCCAAGAGCCCGTCCTCTGCAACAAGAGGAGCCACTGCAGTAAGAAGCGTAGCCCCTGCAACTAGCAAGTAGCTCCTGCTTTCTGCCACAGGGCAGCGAAGACCCAGCACAGCCAAATACATAAATAAAATTCTTTGTTAAATCTTCCCTGGTGGCTCAGACGGTAAAGAGCCTGCCTACAATACGGGAGACCCGGATTCAATCCCTGGGTCGGGAAGATCTCCTGGAGAAGGAAGTGGCAACCCACTCCAGTATTCTTGCCTGGAGAATCCCATGGATGGAGGAGCCTGGTAGGCTACACAGTCCATGGGGTTGCAAAGAGTCGGACACAAGAGGGAGATGAGGATGACCAGATCAAATAATTCTGATGACGCCCTTAGCCCGGTGCCTGGCCCCTAGATCAAACACTCAGACGTCGCCTCTCCCTGTCACACGTGGGGTAGTCCCGCCTCTGGGAAGGCCACTTCTCTGCAGATGGATGCCTGGGTAATATAAACAGGAGGCCATGGACCTGTTGGTACTTACCTAGCCCTTGGCCCCACAGTTTATTTCCTTCCGGTAAATACCAAGAGCTATTGTGTTCTGAACACGATTTGCACTTTTTAGGCCTCCGTGGCTTTGCACTGGCAGTACCCTCCACCGAGGATGCCCTTCCTTTACCGTCTTCCAGGAGGAGGCATCTGTGTCTTCAAGGGGGTAAATAAGACCCTCTAGAACTCTCATCATGGCTCCCCTCCCCTGCTTAGGGCTAAACCATGTGCTAAGCTGACGTGGACCTTGAAAATACTAATGATGAGGAGGCTGGTGATGGTCAGATGACTGTCTCCTTCCTCTCCTCCCCACTGCTCTGAGCATTCCTTGAAGGCAGAGATGAGTTCCTTCTGGGGGCGGGGGGCGGCACTCAGACATCCGGACGGTGCCTGGCACCAGTTACTCCACAGGCAGAGACCTGCTCAGACTAGGCGGATGGCCAGGCAGAGGATGCCAGGATAGGAAAACTGTGTGGGGGCGGGTGGGGGTGATCACCAAACACGCTGCGGCGTGATCCCGATGACAGCGAGACGGATACTAGAGCTGAGGATGTGCTCAGGTGGGGCTGTCAACAGGTGAAGTGGAGCAGGAAGGAAGCACATGAAACAGTCCACAGGGGTGGTCCGGAGGAGGGGGGCCTCACACACACACACACACACACACACACACACACACACACACAGAGGTTTCAGGAAGCCACAGTTACCTTAGGTGACATGCACATTGGTATTTACACTGCATGTCTTCCATTTCAGTTCTTCAAGATGCCTGACTTGATCTGGTAAGTTGATTTCATGAGCCACCGCTGGAATCTGAAATGCAGTTTGAGACCGCCTGCTCTAAGCAAGCCTGACAGTTTGTGCTTTATGTTCTCCTGTATTTAAAATTTAATATTGAAAATGCATTTATGTCTTATCTTCATATTTTTCAGCTCAAAATAAGGAAGAGAGAGCGAGCACTGGGAAAATACAAAACAATAAAATCAAATAGGTTGTCGGGAAGGCAGTTTAGCAAAATGTGGCAAAACAGACACAGACATGCGTGTTTCTAGCAATTTCACTTTAAGAAATATGCTCGTGGGGCGGAGTGGTGTAGAGCCCTGAGCACCTTATGAAGAATATTTATAAAATGAAACAACATCCCTGACACCTGGGGTGCCCATGGAGCCATCCTTTGCCTGGGTTCACCCAATACTCATTTACTGACGTGGAAAGGGGGAGGGATCGTGGAGAGAGAGGTGCCAGGGAGTCAAAAGTTAATGCCAGCCTATAAAAGGGTAATCCCTCTCTGGTTTTACAAGGGTGGGTGAATGGGAGAGGCAAGTTAGAAAGTGCATACACCGGGAGGTTACCTAGGGTTGACTCTTCTTGGGATTTCTCTGGCAATGAGGGTGCGCTCTTTTTGTAGGAAGGGGAGATTTTAAAGGAAATGGGAGAAAAGAATGGAACAAGAAAAGGAGGGAAAGGGAAGAGCAAGAAGGAAACGGAAAGATGAGGGGGAGGAAGGGAGACAGGGAGGCCAGAGAAGAGAAAGGAGGAAGGGGTGGATGCTGGGGCGCTCGGGACAGGCGAGCGCGCCAGGCCGCGCGGGCCGAGGCAGGAGCCGCAGGTCCCAGCGCCGCGCGCTTGGGGTTTTGGTCCCAGAAGCCGGAGGAGGCTCGGAGGGGAACGCGCAGCCTCCACGGGGAGGCTAGCGCGCTCAGCGCCTCCAACTAGATCTCCAGCTGGAGGACCGGGAAAGGGAGCGACCCCGGCCCGCAGTGGGGCCCCTGTGGCGGCACCCCGCCGTCCGGGGTCTACCTGAGCTTCCTCCCGGGCGTGCGCGCCAGAGCTCACCCCGCAACCCCGTCGCTGGCTCAGTATTCTTCTCGGGGGTTTCGGGGTGAGACGAAGAGCGCAGGAGGAGGGGGATGGGAGGAGATGCAGAAACACCATCTGTGCCAATTTTTTCTTTTTTCTTAAAAGTACCTTTTTCAATGTAAATACTTTTAAAGCAAAAAAAAAAAAAAAAAAAAAAAAAAGAAGAAGAAGAAAAAAAAGAAAAAAAAATCTCAGCTCAGGGTGTCAGTTTCAAAAAGTTTCATGGAGGAGCGGCGTGGGGGCTGGGCGCGGGACTGGAGGCGGCGTAGGTGGAGCTGGGGGTCGGTTCTGCCTCCGGCCTGCTTGGACACTCGGTCCCGCAGACCCCCCACCCCCGACCTTCCCCGGCTCCCCCTTCACGTGCGCGCGCACTGACACCCAGGCGCTCACCGAAACCGCCCCCCCCAACCCCAGCCTCCCCATCCCGGGCCTGGGACTGTCCTGGGTCCCCGGGCTGGGGACGTGCGGCGGCGCGGCTCCCCCGACTCCTGATCCCCGGGCTCCCGCCTCTGCTCGCCTTTCTGTTTCTCCCGCCCCCCACCCACTGTTCTGCTCAAGGCGTCACCAGCACAGGGAGCTGGAGCCAGCTAACCTCGCGCTCCCGGCGTCGTCCTCACCTAGCGAGCCACACGCGAGCGGGCGTGCGTGCGTGGGTGGGTGGGTGGGTGGAGGGGCAGGGACTGCGAGGGGCGGGGGGCTCTGTGCCAAACGCCACGACCCGCTCCTCTTCCAGCCCGGGTGCCGGCCACCGCCATCCCTCTCTCGTCTCTCTCGGTTCGGCCACCTCGCTCTCCGCTTCCCAGCCCTGAACGCCTTGGAGGGGTGGTGATGAGGTTTGGCTCGAACTTGGGAAAGCGGAGGAGGGGGTGTTCTGGGCGGGGGGGCGCCCTCCAGCCACCCCCACCCCGCGGTAGGAGCTGCTGCTGGAGTGATGGCGGTGCAGGCCGCCTCTCCCTCCCCGGTCGCCCTGCCCGCCCCCCCACCTTGAGCTTTTCCGTGGCGCCTCCCGGGGGGGACACCCCCCAGCAGACCGGCGGGGATCGGAGGGGTGGGGGAGACGACTTTGCGGGTTTGAGGAGCGCGCGAGGAAGCAAGGAGGTGCTGGAAGTGGCTTAGGGAGGAGCCAGGTGTGCTGAAGCGCCCGTGGTGGGCGGGAGCCCAGCCCAACCTGGTCCAAAGCCCCCGGGCCCTGCCTCGCTCCGTCCCCCCCCCCCGCCCCCCCCGCCTCCACACCGACGGTCGCCGGGAGAAGTTAGATGGGCGGCTGCAGGGTCAGCTGTCACAGCTTGCGTGTGTGTGTGTGTGTGCGCGCGCGCGCGCCAGCAAGTGAGGGCCCCGCCGCCTCTCCCGCCTCCCTGGGGACCCTGCCAGGCTCCACATCTCCGCTCTTCTCACCACCTCGCGTCCTCCACCCCGGGCCTGTGCGCACCCCGGGCATCGGCACAGACCCCCTTTTTCCTTCTTCCATCCCCTCCCGCACCCCCGCTGGCGGAGGCTCTTTCTCTCCACCCTTCCCCCCAGGGTCACTATGGGGACGCGAGGGAGAGATTTGTGTCTAATTCTTGCCGCTATTCAGAGGGAAGAAAAAAATAAAGGGACCAAAGGCAACCCGAAAGCAATTTACTTCAAGCCTTTATTATTGTAGTGTAAAAGAAGTTTATATACAGGGAACGTTTCCAGCAAAACACTCACTAAATAGCCTTCACATCAGGCACCCCCCCCCACTTCCGGCCCCGCAGTCGGCAGCTCTGCTTGGGAGACCCCTCTTTCGGGGCTCCCTGGCTCTCCCTTCATCTCTCTTCTCCGGACTCCACCACTCGAACCCCGGGTCGCAGGAGCCCCGGCCCCTTCCCTCTGCCCGGGGCGCCGTGAACCCCGCCTCCTAAGCGGTCTTCCTTTGTCCCTAAGCAGCCCCCCAACCTCCCTCTCCCACCCGCTGATGTGGTTTCCTTATGGAAACCCAGAGCACTTTCCCCTCTTGTTTTAGGTGCTACTGCGTGCCTCCTGCAAATCAGAACCAGCTCGTGGTCGAGGCCAGTTAGAGACAGCTCGTCATCAGCAGTGGGGCTCGCGAGCACCCAAAATAAGGAGGGGAAATAACCCTGCCCACCCTTCCCCACCCTAAGCATCCTCTCCCAAGGCAGGAACAAGACATAGACACAAAAGCAGCAGGGCATCCCTTCCCCGCGCGCGCCTGCGCGCGCGCGCGACAGGTGTGGGTGCCAGGCAACTAAGGCGAGCGGCTCGCGCTGCTGGAACCCAGCTGCGCCCAGGGCGCGCGGGCGCAGCTTAAGTCTCTTTGCGCCGGGCCAGCGCGCCTGGTTCAAGGCACGCTGGCTCTTCTCTTCTGGGGAGGGCGTGTGAGAGCCGTGGCAGGGGGCCTCTGCGAGCACAAGTCCAGGGGCACACGGGCAAGGGCGGCGCTGCCTCCACCCTCAGAATGGGATTTAGAGCAAGCCAAGCAAGTACAGGCGAGGGACAGTCGAAAGCAGTCTGGGGAGGTTCAAGAGAGTCTTCAGGTGGCTTGGCTGAGAGGGCAGACTCAGACGGCGATGCATGGCTCAGCTCAGCTGTGTCACTGGGCCCACGCCAAGCCTGACTGTGTCTGAGGGTTGTTTGCACGTGGGCTTCGAAGGCTCGAAGGCATGGCCCGCCAAGTTCAGTCACGTGTCCACTGGTGGTTTACACTCGCCGGGGTCGAGGGCCGTGCAGCTGCTCATCATAGCGCTCCAGCCAGGAGCGCAGCTCGGAGACCTGGTAGCCGTCGGGCCCGCGGCCGCCCTGGTACATAACGGTGCCACTCTGGATGATGTAGAGGCGCTCGAAGTAGGCGCCGTAGGCCGAGCTGCTGGAGTTGGTCATCGTGTCGAGCACGAGGGCGCATTCCGGAGCCCCTTGCTGCAGTACGCGCGCAGCGCTGACCCGGTCCTCCAGGCTTCGGTGCTGCGGGATGCTGTAGGGAGAGTCTGTGGTGACCCAGCCGTCGGAAGGGTGCGCTTCCTCGATGTAGATGATGAGGAAGTCGACATCGCGCTGATACTTGGTGACCAGGCGCTGGAAGGCGCTCATACGCGCCATGAACGGTGGTCAGGTGCAGCTGCCGAAGTTGAGCACCAGCGGGCGGTTTCCTCGGGCGTAGTCGAGGATGTGCTGGTTCTGGAAGCCGTCGGGCAGGACCACCTCCGAGTTGGGCGCCGGCCCGCCTTCATGCGCCTGCTTGAAGAAATCCAACTTCTGGCCGTGCCAGACGGCCCTCAGCGACGCCAAGGTGCATAGGCGGTTGTCGTCGGACACGCAGACAGGCGGGTCGTCGGGGGGCACCTCCTCGCCGTCGCTGTTGAGCTCCACTTCGGTTTCCGGCTGACCCCGGCGCCGACGGCCCAGTAAGTGCTTGCGGATACACAGGAAGTCTAGCAGCCAGAGCATGAAGGCCGTGCCCAGGAAGCGCGGGAAGAGCGCGAGGCACGAGGCCGTCTGGGCGCAGAGCCTCAGGGAGTGAAGCAGCAGGGAGCGCAGCATGGTGGCGGCGCCCCCGAGGGCCCCCTGGGACCCCCTACCTTCCCCCACCACCCACCGCGGGGCGGCCTGGCGAGGCATCTGGGCTTCGGCTGTGCGGAGAGCTCAATTTATAGCCGAGGCATCAATTGGCGGGAGACTCCACCTCCGGCCGGGGCCCGCCCCCTTGCAACTTGAGCCCGAAGGGATCACCCCGCGGCGCGGCCAGGGCCTTAGAAATCGCCGGCCGTGGGCGGGCACCAGCGGCTGGAAGGCGGGGCGGCCCGGCCCGGGGGCCGGAGGGGCGGGGTTGGGCCCCGAAGCCCGCTTGCCCGGACGGGCGATCAGGACCTCGGCGGCGGCGCGGGTCAGATAGCTGGACCAGGGACCCGGGAGTCCGCGGCGGAGACCCTCCGGCTAGCGCAGGCACCAAGCTGGCCCCGATCCCGGCGTCCCGGCCCCGGCCCGCGCGCGCCCCTCACCGCGCACCTGAGCGGAGATCCTCGGCGGACAGCCGCGCCGCGCCGGAGCTCCGGTTCGCTTCCCGCGCGCCGCCGCCAACGCCGCCCCCGCCGCTGCTGCTCGTGCGGGGCCGCTGCCCAGGTGCCGCCGGAGCCTGGGTCGGCGGCCGCCGCTTCGCTGGCCCCGGCTCTCGCCCCGCTGGGGACGCTGGCCCGCAAGGAGGCAACTTTGGGCCCCCGCCGCTTGCCGCGTTCGCCCGCGGGCGCCGCTCGCCTCCCGGAGCCCGCCCGCCTCCCGCGCGCGCTCACACTCGCGCCTCTCACACGGCCGCCCCCCGCACCGCCCCGCCACGCACACCGCGCTCGGCGCCCCCCGCCGTCGCCCGAGGCCGGCGCGCGCCGTGCGGGCCGCGCCCGCCCCGTCCCATCGCGCCCCAGCTCTCGGGTCAGCGGCCTCCGGATCCCGGCGGGGAGGTGCGGAGGGCAGGGCTAGCGGGCGGGTTGGCGACCGGCGCCAGAGACGCGGAGGCCCGGGGAAGGCAGCGCCGTCCTTGCGCCCCAGCCGAGCCGGGAGCGCTCCGGGCGCTGGGCGCGGCGGGCGCGGGGCGGCGGGCGCGGGGCGGCAGCGGCCCCGGGCGGCTCTCCCACTAGGGGTAGCTGTTGCCTGAACGCCGGAGCGCTCCCCTTTCGCCGCTCGCCTCGGCCGGCGCAGCCCCGGCCGCTGGGCGCACCCGTCCCGTGCGTCCCCGGACGTCGCTCTCTGCCCCGGGAACGTCGGGACTGGAGCGCCCGCGCTGAGCCACCTTCGCCGACCCAGAGCGCTGCGGCTCGACTCATCGCCGAGGCGCTGGGACGCTGGGAAGTGCGTACTCTCAACGGGGGAATGTGTGTGGAGGCTTTTAGGGGTGCGGGGTAACTCCCCAACTCCGTGGGGGCCCTGGTAGGCTCTGCCGCCGTGTCCGAGATCTTCTGATGACTCGCTGCGCGCGGCGCGGGGCCGGCGACTTGGGGCTGCGGGGCGCGGAGTACCTTGACCTGGGGGGTCCCCGAAGCCGGGAGCCAGGTCGCCTAGTCTCGGGCCTTCTTGACCCCCGGGGCGAGGCCTAAACCGGTTCGAGAGCGATCTGGATGCTGGAGGAGTCCAGCCCTCCCGGGACGCTCTCGCGGTCGCGGGGACTCGTCTGGGGCGGCGGTGGCTGAGCCGGAATACGGCGCCGCCACCGCCGGCGTCCCGTGCGCTCGCTACCCGCCCGGGGACCGGCCGCCTAACTTCTTCCCGGGACGGACACAGCGCTCGCATCCCGGGCAGAGGTGGAAGCTCGCTGATCCGGATCCGGCGAGGGCACCGCTCTCGGCGGCGGCGGCGGCGGCGGCGGCGGCGGCGAGGGAACAAGTCTCGGGCAGTCAACCTAGGGCACCGAGCCCCCACCCAGGACCCAGCGGGCCCCAGCGGGCGCCGAGAGAGATGCGCGTCTCGGGCAGAGGTCGCCTCCTCCGTTTTCGCGACCCTGGAGGGACCCTCTGCCCTGTAAACTCCCACCTGGGACCGCGGCTCCGGCAGGTCAAGACCCCGAGTGGAAAGCAGGCCAGAGGCCTGAAGGTAGACCCTTTTTTCTTTCTCCCAGCCAGGCGATGTGCCTGCGGCCTGGGGCGGCGGCGTGGGGTGCTGCAGAGCCCGGGAACTTCCCACCCAGAGGAAAGGCCGCTTCATCACGGTCCCCGCTCTTCTCAGCGCCCCCAGGCACTGCCCATCAGCACCGTGGGTAGGGGTGTTCAGGTGAGTTAGGGGATTCTCCCTGACCCCAAAACCTGAGTTGGGGGCATCCCCCTTGCCTGCTCCTCCACCCCTCGCAGAGCATCTCTGAGCTGGCAAATCGGTGGTTCCTTGACTTATTTTTTGCGGCAGCCAGGGGGATCGGGGTGGTGGCTGGGGGAAGAAGAGAAGAGAAGCCTTCTGCTTGGCTAGTCTCTGAAGGGCGTTTCGGGGCCCTGAGTTTGCCCCCTCCTGGGCAGGGGTCACGGGAGTCCCAGCTTTTGTTGGAGAGAGTCTCCAGCCCTGATTCCTGAATTTCTGGGAGGTGCCAGTCTCAGACCTGTGCCCTGTCCCCACTGTACACAGGACCCGTGGGGCAGCCCCCCCTACTCCCTTCCCACATTTACTCTCAGAAAATCAGAAAGCCAGTGCCAGCGCCCCAGGCCACAGGGACGCCGCCTGGCTGGGAGGGCCTTGGGCGCCTCCTGGGAAGTGGTGGCAGCCGCGGCGGTGTGTGGGGAGGGGAGTGGCCTGGAGCACAGGTAAGTCTGGTCCCTCTGGAGCCTCTGCGGGCCACCCAGGGAGACCACCGACCCACAGGGCCCTCCAGCCCCAGGGAGGCTCAGGTGAGCAGCGCTTGTTCTCAGGAATGTCAGCTGTTCTGGCGGATCTGCTTCTGTCCTTGGGCCGGCCGGCTCCACCCCGCCTCTCGGGATTCCGGGACATCGGACCATCCGGCTCCCACAGCGCCTTGTGCAGGTGAGGACAGGCCTGAGCTCCAAGTGGCCTTTGGGACGCAGCCCTGTGCGGCGACTCTCTGGCGCTCTGTGCCTCTGCTGGATCCTCCCTCCCTCTCTCATCCCTCTCCTAAACCCTTTTCTCTCCCAAGCAGCCCCTGCCCCCTTCCCCGCCCCCCCAGGTCGCTTCCTCCCAGCTGCCCGCGTCCTGTCCTGACTTGCCCTGTCCGAGGCCAAGTCTTACCTGGGACCTGGAAGATTCCGGCCGTAGGCCCTGGGGGACCAGCGTTGAAGCCTGAGCTGTGCCCACGCCAGTGGGCTGGCCGCCGACCGGCTCTTTCCTGCCTGCCCTGCGGCAGCTCCAGAAGGGGGCGGGCCGGGGAAAGAAAGGGAAGGACAAGGTGGCCTGGGTCCCCTGGGTGTCCAGGAGCAACGTGGATGGGGGGAGGGGCAGGGGCAGGAGGCTGGGCCCCCAGGGCAGGGCTGGGAGGACATCCCCCTCCCCAGGGGACGGGGACGGCCTGTGTCTCCCTCCAGGTAACGCAGCTGCCAGCTGCCAGAGACGGATGCTGAGACTCCCTGTGAAGTGGTCAGGCCCCCCCTGCAGGAGGGCCCCCCGGGGCTTCAGGGGGGGAGCAGAGGCAGCCCGAACGCCTGGCCAAGCATGTCGAAGAGCGGCAGGTGTGTTCAGGCCGTGCGCGTGCCCAGCCTCCCGGTGACCAGAGGCCCCAGCCCTCCATCTCCCCAGCCCCCTCCCCGGGCCTCGTGAGGCCCTGGGGGAATCCCAGAGGTTGTCCTGCCTCTGAGCTGCTGTGAATGCCATTCCCTCTGCCTCCTCCCTCCCCTGGGACCCCCCAGGCCTTCTCCTCGGCCTGCTCCACCCCCACCGTCTGCCTCCTCCTGGCCGAGGGCCGGCTGCTGTCCAGACCCTGCCTCTCCCAGGCCGGCCCAGCCGGGATCCTCCGCAGTGAGGAGCCTGCCCCCAACCCCCGTGCCCCCGAGGAATCCAATAAACCTTTGTGAAACCAGCTACCTGAGTGCAGTGTGGACTCATTGGAAACGTCTAACTTCCAAATATTTCATCCTGCCCTTCTGCACGCTGGCGGGCAGCCCTGAGCGAGGTAGGGCGTGTCCGTGGCTGGGCAGAGTGAGGTCTTCGAGGAGGACCCGGGATGGGGGGGGACAGGGGCGGACACACACACAGTCCCTGGGAGGTCCCCTTCGGGTAGAGCGTCTGGTGAATCCACCCGTTCCCCCTGGCTGCTGACCTGCCTGCCTTCCCTTCCTGGGAGTCCTCCCACGGGGGTGGTGGGTGGGGAGGGTTGTGCTCACCCTTTTCTTTTGCTTCAAGGACCATTTTCTTCTTTCTGACTCGACCTCTTCCGACTCTCTCGGCTTGGTTCGGCTCAACAGGGTGGATGTACCGCTGGTGGGTGGTGGCTGCAGGCTCAGCTGTTTCCAGTTTCTGGGCTTAGGGGTCTTAGAGGTGTCTTTGACCCAGCAGGTCTCTGTCCGTCTTCACAGGACATGCTCGTCTCTGTCCGTCTTCACAGGACATGCTCCGGCCGGCCACCTTCCTGGGAGCTGCCGGCGGGGCTCTGGGGTGGTTGGCAGCCTGGGAGACGGGCCAGGAGAGCTTGTTGGGGCCCCGGGGCCTGGATGGAGCTGCTGTTGGCAGTGTTCCTGAGCTGGGGGAGGTCTGGGGCTCCTGGCCAAAGAGAGGGGAAGGCCCGGAGGTGAGGCCCTGGCTACCTAGTGGGTGACCTGGGCGTGTCCCTCCCTCCTCCCAGCCGCATTGTGAATTGCACGGGGATTGGGTGGCTGCTTTCTACCGCCTTCCCTGTGCTACGCCTCCACGATCCCAGAAGATTCAAGGAGGGCCTATAGGTGCTCCCCTGGATGCTGCTCTGCAGCTGGGGTCTCAATATGCTCTGGGGCTGTTGAGACCCCCCTGCTCAGTGGAACCTGCTCCCAGCCCGTCTGTCGCCTGCCCCTTTCCGGCCCCAGCTCTGGGGCCTCGTATGTGGGCTCAGTCCTACCTCTCAGACCCAGCCTGGCTCTGACTTGCTCCTTCCCTGAGCGCAGACACCACTTAGCATTCTGCACACCTCCTGGTACCAGACCAGGCCCCTGCGGAGGCTGGGTGACTCCTTGCCCGAGGCCCACACGGGAGGCTGCCCATGGGTGCGGCCTGCCTGGGGCTGCAGGGATGTCGGGATGCCCGGTCATTCATGTGAAAGGCAGACTCTGCTCTGAGCCCTCCCCCGGGCTGGAGAGCCATCTTTGGGTCAGTCCGGCCTTTCCATCTCTTACTGTCTCTGGAAGAAGGCAGGGTGCAATCAGCCAGCGGGCTGGCAGCCTAAATCGCTTTGCTTCTACGACTCTCATTCCTCGACTGAGAGGAGTGCGTGATGCCGTGACCGCGTTGTATTTGCCCTGTTATTTATGCTGGGCATTGCCCACTCTACACGAGGGCACGTGTGGGTGTATCTATTTATACCCAGCCTTGTTCTGAAGTGCACTTCAGACCTCTTGCAGGAAGCCGTGGAATAGCAGGGACACCAGCGGGGAGAAGAAAAAGTGGAACTGTGAGGAAGGACCTACTCCCCACTGGGGACCCAGGGCCACGCCAGCAGCCTCCACCTGGGCCACGGACCCATTTCGCCTTGAATATCCTGGTAGTTAGACCTGATGGCTGTGATTCCCAATGTCCAGAAGACAAAATGACTGTCCAGCTGCCCGAGATGTGCAGCTGTGGGTGTGCCTGCTGCAGTAGTCAACATCCCGGCAGAACCATCTCTGAGGCCAGTCAGCCTCTGTCTCTGAACCTGGGGTCACCACAGTGCAGATACCCAGGGCTGTGTACAGATTAAATGCCACTACACTCAGGGTTGCCAGTGCATAGGAGCTCAGAGCAGAGAGGGACCCTCGCCTGGCGTTGCTGAGGCTGAGAGATGGCCAATAAAGTGGCGAGGGTCTCAGCTCTGCTGTCTGATGAGGGTGCCCTCCTGAACTGTACTGACCCCTTACCCCCACCCCCAAACCCTTGTCCACACTAGGCTCCCAGTGGGCTCCCAGTGAATCAGGCTCGGTGGCCACCCTTCTGGAGCCCTCGCACCTGGCCAGGCCCCTGGGAAGAGTAGGCGTGCTCATGGGAAAGGTCCCTAGTCTTCAGTGAGACCTTTTGGAGCTGGTGGGAGACAGGAAGGCTCAGGAAAGGAGGGTCTGTGCAACTCTGTGTCCCAGCAGCCTCTCTCTGTGTCACTCTACTACGGCCAAGCTGTCTGATCTTGGGCAAGTCACTTGAATTCTCTGTGCCTCCACCTTGTCATCTGTGAAATGGGCAGATCATTCAACCCCACCATTATTGTTGTTCAGTGGCTCAGTTGTGTCCAACTCTTGGCAACCCCATGGCCTGCAGCACGCCAGGCTTCCCTGTCCTTCACCATCTCCTGGAGTTTGCTCAAACCCATGTCCATTGAGTCGGTGATGCCATCCAACCATCTCATCCTCTGTCGTCCCCTTCTCCTCCTGCCCTCAATCTTTCCCAACATCAGGGTCTTTTCCAATGAGTCAGTTCTTCACGTCAGATGGCCAAAGTATTGGAGCTTCAGCTTCAGTGCCAGATCTTCCAATGGATATTCAGCATTTATTTCCTTGAGGATGAACTGGTTTGATCTCCCTGTCCAAGGGACTCTCATGAGTCTTCTCCAACACTACAATTCAAAAGCATCAATTCTTCGGCACTCTGCCTTCTTTATGGTCCAACTCTCACATCTGTACATGACCACTGGAAAAACTATAGCTTTGATTATATGGAACTTTTATTACCCCCATTTTATAGATGAGAAAACTGAGGCTCAGAGAAATGATTTGCCTAAAGACACAGAACTAATGTCTGATTCCAGAACTCCCCCTCACTGTTTAATGAGAGATGCTCAGTGGTTAATAGGGTGGCACTGGGGGAGAATGGGGTGTGGGGAGGCTGGGAGAAGGGCTTGCGGGTGACCTGGCCTCTCAGAGGGATGGGAGCTCTGGGGAAGAGGAGTCTGCATCGTTCTTTGGGGACACGCTGAGTTGGAGGTGTCTGTAGGTCTCAGGAGAAGATTCCAGCACTAGGCTTCGATGGGGGGCGGCAGAGGGGCGGGCCTTGGCATTGTGGGTATAATAAAGCTTTGCTTTTGGAATGTCACACTGTCAGGGAAAGATGGTTGCTGATAAGCCACAGTCTCAAGCCAGCTAACACCTCATGGAGAGGGCTGGGTGCTGGGCTGCTGGCCCCTGGCCAGTGAAAACACTTCTCGGAGGACAGCGTCTCCAGGGCCCTCGGGTGGTGGCATAGCCGAGGCTGTCTCCGTAAGGACCAAGCCTTTCCATCCAACGGGTCGCTTGACCTTTGGAGTCTCTGGGATCTCAGACGCTTGATTCAAATCCTGGCTCCACTTCCTGGAGGCTGTGTGGCGCTGGGCGCACACTCCTGACCCTCTCTGAGCTCATCTGTGAGCCGAGGTGCTGGTACCCTCTGCTTGGGGGTTGATGGAGAGCCCGGGAGGTGTGAATGTGGCGTGCCTGGCGCACGGGAGCCGGACAAGTGGCGGCTGTCCGAATGCGGCTGCGTTTCCTCGGCTGGTGTCTGATGGAGGGGGTTGGCGGCAGCTCAGCTCCGAGGGGGTGAAATTCACGGGCACCGTGGGGTCACAGGTCTCCGTGGGGTGGTGGAGATGCCCATGCAGCCGGAGTGGCCAGAGAGGGTCCCGCCTTGCTCCTGCTGATCGCCCACCCAGGAGACCCGCTCTGCCTCCTCCTTCTCCAACTGCAGAAGCTAGTCCTCTCCTTTGAGGCTTGGCACAGCGGCCCTTTCTCCTTATATCCCCCAAATACAGAAAGCTCCGCTCCCCCGTGTCTCCTGCCCTGACCAGGGACGCCCTGCGGGCACACGGGGACTGACTCAGCGGTGTGCCCGGCCAGCACGTGGTGGGCTGGGACCCCGCAGAGCTTCTGGACTTAAGCCCACTCCCGGGGTCACCTGGAATAAGCCCCTTGGCCTCTCTGAGCCTCGGTTACTTGAGGGGGGGCTCTGCTAGCGCATCTCAGAGCAGAGGGCACTCCTGGCGAGTTAGGCTCTGTCAGCCTTACGCTGCCTGGTAACAAACAAGCACGCAGCAGCTAGCAGGGTGTCTCACGTGCTGTGGGCAGCTCAGGGTGCCTTGCTGATCTTGGCGGGCTCCCTGGCGTGCCCGGGTGTCCACTGGTGTCAGCTGACCCAGGGGATCTCAGCTGTCTGGGATGCTCTGCTCCATGGACCCCTTGTGCTCTGGTGGGCTCGCCTGGCCGGGTCCCTCGGGGGTGGCAGAGACACAGAAAGGAAGCAGTCTTGATGTGTGACTCGTTTTAGCCCCTGCTCATCCTGTGTCTGCTCCCATCCCATCAGCTCAGAGAGGGCACCCACCTAGGGGGCGGGCCTGCTGAGCTCCTGGGGAAGCTTGGGGCACCGGGAGTGTGACGGACTATCTCCCACCGGGATGGAGCCCTGGACTGCAGCTGGTTGTACCCTCAGCCCTGCCCTCCTGGTGCCTGGCCCAAGGTTTAGCCTGATCCAAGTGGGACCAGACCCAGCCTGAAACTCTGAAGCGTGATCTCGAGGGAAGATGCATTTCTGTAGGGTCTCAGGTCCATGCCCTGCCCCTCCCCTGCGGCAGCTGCATGGGGCTGGAGGGCTGGCCAGCACCCTTCTCAGAGGACCTGTGTGCTGTGGTCTGAATGGCCCCAAGGGCTCACTGATCAACTCGGCGAGTCCTCCGGGTATCCCCGTATCCTGCTTGGACACTGACCTTGCTGAATGACTTGGGGTCCATCCCTGCTCCCGTGGGCCTTCTGTTCTCACCTCTATGATGGGGATGAGCTCCGTGCTTTGTAAAGGAGCTTCTCCCTAGGGCTGGGGGCAGGGGGTCTCAGGGAGAGAGATAGTGGGGGCGAGAGAGAGGCAGGGAGCCTGGGAGGCAGGCCTAGCCTCTGCCTCTGATATTTGCCTCTGTGACTCTGACAGCAGCACCATTTGCCTGTCAGCTGGCCTGCTGGGCAGGGAAGGGGGACAAGGTATGACCCCTGCTTCAGAGGGACCCCATCCCTTCAGAGGCCCATCCCCACCCTCCCTTCTGCCCAAGGACCTGCCCAGCAGGCCAGATGATAGGCAAATGGTGCAGTTGTCAGCATCATGGAAGGGGGTCATCAATACACACGCTTGTACCCATCACCCCCACCAAGGGGTATGCAGAAGCTTCTCGAAAGAGGCAAAGTACCAGGGAGGGTGGAGGTGAGGCTGGGGTCCCTCTGAAATTAGGGCCCATACCTCGCCTCCCTTCCCTGCCTGGGGGTGGCTCCCGGTAGGGCGGGGGGCTTCATCCAGGACGGAAGCCTGTTACTGCGAAGCAGTTCAACACGCCGAGGGTCCAGTTCCCCAGGAGGACTGTGCCAAGTCTGCTCTATTTCTGAGGAGCAGCGTATCCACTGCCTCTGCTGCTCCGCCGGTAGACAGGACAGGGATGCGTGGATGCTGGGGAACTTTCATCAAGGCCCTACTGTGTGCCAGGCCTGAAGTGAAGTGTGTTTTCACGTGCTAGTCCCGGGGTAGGAACCTCTGTGCTCAGCCGTGGTGAGGAGGAGGTGGGGAGGGGGGAGTCCTGCCAAGGGTCTGCAGTGTGCTGTGTCCATTCGTTCGTCCGTCCATTCATTCGTCCGTCCGTTCATTCATTCAGCACCTGCAGCGCTCAGCTGTTCTGAGGAGCACACACCAGCCCTGCCTTGGAGGGCCTCCGGTCTGTGGGTGGGAGCTGGAATTCCAGGTCGGTTTGGAGGTTGGCCCAGGGCTGGCAGAAGTCTCCACAAGCCCGGGGAAACCTGGTCCTTACCCTGTGGCCAGCGGGCCAAGATGCAGAGGCTGATAACAGAGGAAGTGAGCCCAACCCAGAGGGACCTAGCTCCCTCCTGCCCTCTGGGACCTGCAGTGAAACGGCTCTGCTGGAGTTTCAGGGTGATTTGCTTGGGGATGTAAGGGCTATGGTGGGTCTGGCTGTGGGACTGGATGGGGACACGCAGAGTCATCACGTGACCGCCCTGCAGGGAGACTCTCCTGGAGGAGTGGGTCCTTGAATATCCTCTCCCTGAAGTCCCTAGGTGTCCCTGGCCAAGGCTGCTTCCTGTCCTGAAGGCTCAGAACTGAGGCTGAGATCTCCCAGGTGCTGTGGGCCCCAGGGCTAGGCCGTGGACAGCCTGGTCTGGCCAGGACCCTTCCGGGCTTCAGTCTGGGCGGCCCACGAGTCCACGATCAGGGATGTGCGTCCTTGGAGCTCAAGGAACTTCTCCCCAAGACCCCAGGCCTACTGCCGGAGTGGGTGGTTGACAGGCAAGGCCTCCACCAGACAGAAGGAGCCTCCGGGGAGGGCCTGGGAGCCCTGGGGAGGGGGTGGGTCAGCCACAGGAAGGTGTGGTCAGAGCTGCCTGCGGAGACAAGGGTGGGGAAGGCGAGGCCAGATCCTCGTTCTAGAGCAGATGTTGGAAGCGGCTATATGGCAAGCCTCGGGCAGGTGTAGTCAGTGTGCCGGGGCAGAGGGCCACACTCCCCCCCACTTCCCCGCTCCTCCTATCACCTCCAGCCTCCCCTCCTATCGCCTCCACTCCTGACTCCCCTTCCCCTCCTCCCTTCGCTCAGCCAGCGACCCCCCGTGCCCACGACCCCAGGGGCTGGCTCCGTGGGTCAGAGGATGCTCACAGCCCTTTAGAGCAAGAACTTCCGTGACCTCCACAGGCCCCACTGGCAGATGATGACGGTAAGACCTACCCGCCCCAGGTGATGCTCCCGCCCCAAGCTGGGCAGGTTGGCTCAGGAACTGCCCTGCTCCTGGGACCAGAAGGGCTGCAGCCCCAGCTGAGGGGTAGCAGCTGAGCATCTCCAGGAGTCAGGGTGCAGGTGTGGGCGTGTCTGGAGCAGCCCCGCCACCCACTGTTCCGGGATGGATAGGTCACCTCCCCAGACCCCGTGCAGGGCACCCCACACCACCCCGGCTGGGGTTAGGCCCTCCGAATGGACTGCCCATCCCGGCTTGGTGGTGGCCCCAGAGGGATTCTCGGGGTACCTCTGTCCTCAAGAAGGGCTCTCTGGAGAGGAAAAAAGAACACATTTCAACACCTCCAGATTCTGAAAATGGATTTCTCCCAGGGAAACAGACTCAGAGCACGCTCCCTTCCCGGAGAGAGAGCGAGCCAGGAAAACAGTGGGGGTGCTGGGGGGAGGGGAGGAAGGCCCTGGCCAGGCCAGGATCGTGGGAACAGGACGAGGAGCTGGAGAGAGCTGGCTGCAGACCCTGCCGGCCGGCGATCCCGGGCAGCGGCCCTGGGCAGGCAACTTGCCCTCTCGCCTCAGTTTGTCTTCCTGATCAGTGGGCCCCTCTCCCTGCCTCACGAGGGACGCTTTGAGGCTAGGATGCAGGTAAAGCAGGATGGAAAGCCTTCCTGAGTCCAGGAAGACAGCGTCACAGCGTTTCTGAAGGTCACCTTATTGGACCCGGGATGGTTCCAGGGTGCCGAGGGCTCCGGGCATGACTGCTGTGTGACCTCGGGGAAGTGGTCTGCTCTCTCTGGGCTCCAGCTTCCCCTTCTGGTAAATGGGAATAAGATCTCTACCTCGCTGGTTCTGGGGAGGGTCAGCTGGGACACGGGTGAACGACCAGGCTGCTCTGAGTGGCTGGGGGCCTCTGGGGGCACTGCCAAGCTTTGGCTTATCTGCCCTTCCCTCACTGTCCCCTCCAGGGCAGGTCCCCTCCCCTCCCGCCTTCCCTTGCTTTGGCTGGCACAATTGCGGGGCTGCCTCCTCCAGGAAGTCTTCCCAAATGCCTGAAGGATATCCTGACTTCGGCAGGCCTGTGCCACGCTGTCTCTCTCCGGGGACCGTGTGTTGCTGCCTTCTGTTAGGCTTTGTTTGACTCCTCCGATCTCACTCCTCCTCTCCATCCTCCAGAGCTGGGTTTAAAAATCCACTCTCTGCTCAGGGTGCTGTCCCACTCGCAAACATCCATAGCTTCCAAGTAACGTCCAAACCACTCGGCCTGGCCCTGGGGGGCCTCCAGGTGGGATCTCTCTTTCCCTCTTCTGGTCCAGCGCCTGCCCCTGCCCGACACTGACCCAGTGATCCCACCGCTGAAGCATCACAGCCACGACTCCACGCGCTGTGCCAGGCCCGTGAGCAGTGGTGGAGACCGCCAGCCTTTGCTCGAGGTGCCAGCCAAGGCTTGGGGAGATGGCGCACCTCTGCGTCTGACTCTTCATCTGAGTGTGGACCTCTGGCTCCAGCTTCAATTTTTTGCTCTTCACAACAAAGCCCAGTTTCTGCACAGGTGCTCCATCCGCTATCTGCGACCACCTCTCCTCCTGGAACTCCTCCCAGATGGTCTTCCAGTGGTCCCTCAAGCCTTGGTCCAGACACTGACCCCTCCGATTCATCCTCATATCATGTCTCTCCTCCTCTGCAGCCCGCACTGCTGTTTACTCGTGACCTTTGCTTCACTGTGACCCTGGAGGGAGGGGAGACGGTGCTCTAGGCAGAGACTGTTAGTTGTTCCCCAATACCCACTCTCCACTCTTCCAAAAGTTAAAAAAACCCTCAAATTTGAACTAGGTACATGGCTGTCCTTTCAAGTTCTCAGCCTCCCTTGTAGCTACAGGCATCTATTTAACCAATGACACATAAGAAATCAAGATCTGTGAAACCTCTGGGACTTGCCCCCACTAGGAAGAGAGGTGGCTTCCCCTTCTTTCTGTTCCCACTGCTGGATGACAGAAGTGATGGCAGGAGCCAGAGCAGCCATCTTGACTGAACATGATGGAAGCTTGAGTGTTGAGGCTCAGAGAGCAACAGGGCAGAAAGGACCTGGGTTACCACAACACGACTCTAGAATGCTGAAGCTCAGACTGTTACACAAGAGGGGGAAGAAAGAAAAACAACCTTCTATCTGGTTTTGCTTCTGTGCATGCTAAGTCGCTCCGGTTGTGTCTGACTCTCTGCAACCCTATGGACTGTAGCCTGCCAGGCTCCTCTGTCAGTGGGATTCTCCAGGCAAGAATAGTGGAGTGGGTTGCCAAGGCCTCCCCTAGAGGATCTTCCCGACATGGAGATCGAACCCGTGTCTCTTATGTCTCCTGCATTGGCAGGTGGGTTCTTTACCACTAGTGCCGCCTGGGAAGCCCTCTATCTGGTTTAATCCAGTGGATTTTTTGACATTTATTACAGCAAATATGTATATATTACAGCCAAAATGTATCCGAGCAAGTAGAGACCCAGATAGGGAAGCCCATCAACTGTTTGCAAGATGACTAAGTGATTACCAGCCGGAGGTCAGTGGTCCTCAGCTTGGAGGCTCGTTTTCGGAGCACGTGGCGCTCTGCGGTCCCAGAGGGGTGGGTCCACAGCTTTGCATGCTGGCTGTGTCCTGTTGTAATTGTGGTTCCTTGGACAAGTATGCATAGCAGCCCAGCGGCTCAGATGCCTCTTCCGTGACTGGTGGCTGAGATGAGGTGACTCACGGAAAGGACCCGGTTTCAAAGGTGCTCAGCTGTGTTGGTTCCTCTCCTGGGCTGCACCAACCGGCTTCAGTGAGAGCTGAGTGGTCACCCCTGCTCTCGCCTGCCCCGCCCCCTGCCCTCCCCGCTTCCTCTTCAAAAGGACCACCCTTCTCTCCCCTGCACTCCACCCGCACCCCACCCGCACCCCCGCCCCCTGGCATTTTCCTGGGAGGGCTGGTGGATTTAATGAGCCCACATGAAACATCCAGCTTATAACAATGAATATTTTCCACCAGGACTTCTCTTGCACTTAAATTAATGATCTCGAAATCTCTGGAAAGGGCTGCAGAGGAGAAAGGGGAGAATCTTTTCCAGAAGCTGCTTTTAATATTGTGGAGTTACAGGCCCCCAAGGCTGCCCCCACAGGGAGCCGTCCTGACTTGACCCTTTGGAGGAGAAGGCTCTGTGGAGGCTTCTGCCCACCCCTCGCTGGCAGTGTGGTGCCCTTCGGGCCACACCCGCCCCCTGGGCAACCTCCAGGTATGACCAAAGGGTCTTTGAAATGCTGACCAGCAAAGTGAGGAGGAGGCTTCCCTCAGCCCCTTCTCCATCTCTAGGACCTTGGACTCCAGGCCTCAGCAGCCTGGAAGGGACTGGAAAGGCGCCAAGCGGGGGGCTTCATGCTGCCCACTGGAGGTGCTGAGGGTCGGGGGGTGCTGCCAGGGGGGTCTGGGGCCCCACCCCACGTCCACCTGGGCAGCCCTGTTCGCTCGTGGTCTGGGAACAGGGTTTCCCTTTCAGCGGCAAGAAGATACAGAGGATTTCAAAACAACAGTTGGAGAGGAGATGGTGCAGGTCCAAGCCACCACCCCCCTTTTAAACCAGTTTAATTGTGGTAAAAAGCACATAAGATCCACCCCCCTGACCATTTCCAAGTGTGCAGTTCTGCGGCCGTGAGTGCATCCGCAGGGTTGGGCCACCATCCGTCCCCACGACGCGTCCATCTTGTAAAACCGAAACTGTCCCTGTGAGACACGTGCGCCCCCTCCCCCAGCCCCTGGCAACCCCCCGGTACTTTCTACCTCTATGAACCTCGCGGAGGGGAAGCCTGAGAGTCTTTGTCTTTTGGTGACTGCTTTATTTCACTCGGCGTAATGTCCTCGAGATTCATCAGTGTCATATCCTCGTGACCCGTGTCCGAGGCTCCTCCCTTCCTCAGACCGACTATCATCATGCCGCATTCTAGCACACATCGCTTGTTCAGCCGTCGGCAGGCCCCGGGCAGCCTCCACCTTTGGGCTGCTGTGGATGCTGCTGCTAGGAACACAGATGCATTGAAATGTCTCCTTGGTATTTCAGTTTCTTCGGGTGCAACTGCTGTGTCAAATGGCAGTTTCGGGATTATTTTTCGAGGAAGTTCCACCCTGTTCTCCACCTCGGCTGCCCCACTTGGCACTCACACCAGTGGTACATGGAGGGGCGGGGGGGGCTCCTGTGTCCTCACGTCCTCCCCACACTTCTTGTTCTCCTTCTCTTTGCTGTTTGCCGGCACTAGGGACAAAGAACCCACTTGACAATGCAGGTGGACAGAAGAGATGCGGGTTCGAGCCCGGGGTCGAGAAGATCCCCTGGAAGAGGGCAAGGCAACCCACTCCAGTATTCTCGCCTGGAGAATCCCGTGGGCAGAGGAGCCCAGCGGGCGGCAGTCTATAAAGTGGCAAGGAGTCGGACACAATTTTATTTCTGAGTGGCCATTTTCATGGTGTCAGAGCCTCCCTTCTTACAGGGGTGAAGGGAGATGCAGGCTGCGGGCTGGTTCCAAGGCTGCTTGTGGGTCCGGGGTGGGGACCTTCGGGGAATGCAGCCTTCAGGCTCCTCTGTCCACCCAGGGGTCGTCTTCTCCTGCAGCTGCAGGAGGTGTGTCCCCATGTGCCCCCGCCAGTACCCGCATCTGGATGCTTCCCCGACAGCCCTGCTTTGGAAGGTGCAGGTGGGCTGGCTGAGGAGGGGTCCCCTGAGCAGGGAATGAGCATTCAGCCACCTGCTCTTGAGGGGCTCCTGGCTGGGTTAGGGGGCCACGTGGGTGCCAGGGGGTGACTGAGCCCTGGGAGGTGGGCCAGGAGGGGGCAGGGACATCTGCTGGGTCTTCATTCTAAAACTCCTGCCCTTTCTGTGGCCTCAGGTCAGGGTCAGCAGTTTAGTGTCCCAGGCCATTTTGAACCTGAATGGGCATATGTGTGTGTGCCAAGTTGCGCCAGTGATGTCTGACTCTTTGTGACCCAGTGGACCATAGCCCACCAGGCTCCTCTGTCCGTGGGATTCTCCAGGCAAGGACACTGGAGTGGGTTGCCATGCCCTCCTCCGGGGGATCTTCCCAACCCAAGGATCTGTGTCTCTTACGTCTCCTGCATTGGTAGGTGGGCCCTTTATTATTAGCGCTACCTGGGAAGCCCATGAAGCCAGAATTTGAGTTTTGAGTAGGGGAACTCAAGACCAGAGGATGACCACTGCCAAGCCACCTGCTGGTGGGACCCTCTAGGGACTGTCCTTTGATTCCTGAGGCTCAGGCCCTTTAGAAACCCCAAGCTAACCCATCCAAGAGCTAGAGGCCATGGATCCCATTAGCTTCCAACACATTCACCTGTTCAAGGTAGAGCCCTGAGGATCGAGAAGGCTGTAGCGAAGATAGGACCCTGGGGTGAGTGCTGTGTGGGAGCTGCTGGCCAACCTCTGGCCAAGGAGAGTTGTATCAGGCAGAAGGAACAGTGTGGTTGAAGGCCGAAGGGGCTGGGCGCTCAGGGTAGTAGGGGAGGGGAGCAACTGTCTCCCGGATGGAAGATGGCCAGGCAGGCCTGGGGACCAGGGAGAGGGGTTGGGGTTGTATGAGCTTCCTATCACTGCTGTAATAGCAAATCACTACAAATGGAATGGAGTTATTATTGTTGTTGCTCAGTTGCTAAGTCATCTGACTCTTTGCAACCCTATGGACTGCAGCATACCAGGTTTCCCTGTCCTTCACTATCTCTAGGAGTTTGTGCAAACTCATGTCCATTGAGTCGATGATGCCATCGAACCATTTCATCCTCTGTCGCCCCCTTCTCCTCCTGCCCTCAATCTTTCCCAGCATCGGGGCCTTTTGCAGTGAGCCAGCTCTTCATATCAGGTGGCCAAAGTATCGGAGCTTCAGCTTCAGCATCAGTCCTTCCAATGAATATTCAGAGTTGATTTCCTTTAGGCTGGACTGGTTTGGTCTGCTTGGTTTGGTGTCCAAGGGACTCTCAAGAGTCTTCTCCAGCACCACAGTTCGAAACCACCACCTCTTTGGTGCCTAGACTTCTTTATGGTCTGAGTCTCATATATCACCTTATAGGACTGGAGGGCAGAAGCGCAAAAGGGGCTGGTGGGGACGGTTCCTGCTGGAGGCTGCAGGACGGGCAGGGTCCATTTCCTTGCTCTTCCCAGCTTCTGGAGGCCGCTTTTCAACCTGCCCTCACTCTGGCTCTGACCCTCCTGTCCTCACTTCTTCACTCAGAGAACCTCGACCATTTAAAAATGGGTAAACAGGGACTTCCCTGGTGGTCCAGTGGTTAAGAACCAGCTTTGCAACCCAGGGAACATGTGTTTGATCCCTAGTTGAGGAACCAACATTCCACATGCCTCTGGGCACATAAGCCCTCAAGCCACAGCTACTGAAGCCGTGAGAGAGTCCATGTGCCGCAAGGGAAGATCCATCATGACGCAACTAAGACCCAACACAGCCAAGTAAATAAATAAACATTAAAAACGAAATAAAATAGATCTATTGGGCTTCCCTGATGGCTCAGCGGATTAAGAATCTGCCTGCAATGCAGGAGACTCCAGTTCCATCCCTGGGTCGGGAAGATCCCCTGGAGGAGGAAATGGCAAACCACTCCAGGATTCCTGCCTGAAAGATCCCATGGACAGTAGAGCCTGGTGGGCTACAGTCCAAGGAGTTGCAAAGGGTCAGACACAACTGAGCAACTAGGCACGCACCGTATATAGCTCATGGAACTCTGGTCAATGTCATATTGCAGACTGGATGGGAGGAGAGTTCGGAGGAGAATGGATACATGTATACATGTGTGGCTGAGTCCCTTTGCTGTCCATCTGAAACTATCACAACATTGTTAATTGGCTATACTCCAATATAAGATTAAAAGCTTTTTAAAAGGTAAAGGACCTTGGTGATGACACTAGGCCCACCCAGACAGTCCAGGATCACCCTCCGCCCCCATCTCAAGATCCCTAACTCAATCACTTCTGTGAAGCCCCCTCTGCCAGAGAGAAGAACTTCTTCTCAGATTCCCAGCATTTGGATAAGACCATCTTTTGGGGCCATGATTCTGCTGACTACTGGGTCTAGCCTTTTCTGGATGGTGACCGGGAGCCACTGAAAGTGTCAAACAGAAGCAAGTGGTGATCAGATGTGACCTTGAGAAACATCCCTCTGGGAGGCTGCTGCAGCTGTGGGGCCCACGGGACCAGGGCGAGCTGGGGCAAACGGCCCTCCATGGAGAGGGGACACTGCAGGCACCTTCAGAGCTGACGGCCCAGCCCCCAGCAGCACCCATTCTCCTCCAGGAAAACCAGCACTGCTCCTTCAAGGACCATCTGGGGCTCAGTCCTCTGCGCCCATCAACCCTCCCACCTTCACCGTGGTGTGGTTTAAAGCAGGGGTCTGCAACCCCTGAGATCTAATGCCTGGGGATCTGAGGTGGACCTGATGAAATAATAAGAGAAATAAGAAGTGAAGTGAAGAAATCAAAGTTGCTCAGGCGTGTCCAGCTCTTTGCAACCCCGTGGACTATATAGTCCATGGAATTCTTCAGGCCAGAATACTAGAGTGGGTAGCCTTTCCCTTCCCCAGGGGCTCTTCCCAACCCAAGGATGGAACCCAGGTCTCCCACCTTGCAGGTGGATTCTTTACCAGCTGAGCCACAAGGGAAAACCAAGAACACTGGAGTGGGTAGCCTATCCCTTCTCCAGCAGATCTTCCCAACCCAGGGATCAAACCCAGGTCTCCTGCATTGAAGGCAGATTCTTTACCAGCTGAGCTACTAGGGAAGCCCAAGACTACTGGAGTGGGTAGCCTATCCCTTCTCTAGTGGATCTTCCCAACCCAGGAATCGAACCAGGGTCTCCTGCATTGCAGGCGGATTCTTTACCACCTGAACTATCAGCGAAGTGCACAGTAAACGTGATGAGCTTGAATAACCCCGAAACCACCCCCCCCCCCAGCCCCCGGCCCCAGTCCGTGGAGTGGGTTCAGAAACAGCCAGCACACCGGGGGAGCTCTGGGGCCCCACTCAGGAGCCTGGCTTGAATTCACGGGTGGCATCCTGCTGACAGGAATGGTGATTCTCTTAGCGTCCAGAGTAGGAAGCAGGCAGGCCAGGCCTGGGTGGGGCGGTGGGCCCCCCCTCCGAGGAGGGCTGGGGCCCAGCTCACCAGCTGAGAGGAAGCCTGCTGCTTATTCCCAGCTGTGGAGTTTGCCCTGAGCTGAACCAGCCTGTGGCCCCAGAAGCCCTGGCTGCTGAGGTCAGACAGACGGTGAAATCTCCCAGGGGCCCTAGTCACTGCGGGGGTGGGCGGGGTAATGGCTCTTTCCACGGGACATGGAACAGCAGCACCTCTGCCCAGCCCCACCCTGGGGCCCCTCCCCACTCTGCTTCCCCCCTCCCTCCGCCGGTGCCGGCCCTCGCTGCCCTCAGCCGCCCAGTCCTGACTCCAACCTCTAAGGGTGGGGCGCCCAGTGCCACCCTGGACTCTTGCTCCTGGCTCCTCCGTGCCCTCTGAAAGTGACTGCCCCTCTGCCCACTGGGTGTTCAGATGCACAGGCCACAGGTCCCTGGGCCCCCCTTTTGTTTATTTAGCGACCTCCATTGAGACCACATTTTTTTTTTTTTTTTGGCTAGATGGGGACTGGGTGCTGGGACACACAGATATCATGGTCTTTGCCCCTGGGAGGGGGGTCTCCTGTCTCTGAGACACAGTTGCTTTCCCAGAATGAATAACTGCTTCCATAGGCCATCACAGGAGGGGGCTGGCTAGGCTGGTGCGACCCAGATTCTCCACCCCGGCCACTCAGCCTGACTGCTCTGCTTTGAGATGTTCCACTCACACTGCACCTCAGGACAGCATTTTTTTTTTTCCTTTGGCAGGTGCAAAGCACCTGATGAGATGGTTGGATGGCATCATCAACTGGGTGGACATGAGTTTGAGCAAGCTCCGGGAGTTGGTGACGGACAGGGAAGCCTGGCCTGCTGCAGTCCATGGGGTCGCAAAGAGTCGGACACGCCTGAGCGACTGAACTGAACCGCAAAGCCCCTGAAGCCCTGAGATAGGAACCAATCTTGTTCTTGCCCCAGGACCTTTGCAGCTGCCGCTTTCTCCACCTTGAACATCTTTCCTTAGCTACAAGGCTGCTTGTATGACTGTGTTCATAGGGTTGGCTGCTCTGACAAAGTCCAAGATAACAGTGGCTTAGGTACAGGAGAAGCTTATTCCTTGCTCAAGAAATGTGAATCAGGGACTTTCTGGAGGTCCAGTGAGTGGCTGAGACTTCACCTTTGAGTGCAGGGGTATAAGTTTGATCCCTGGTCGGGGAACGAAGATTCCATATGTCTCTTGGCCAAAAAACCAAAGCATAAAACAGAAACTATATTGTAACAAATTCAATAAAGACCTAAAAAAATGGTCCACATTAAAAAAAAAAAAAAACCTTAAAAAAATAAAGAAATGTGAGTCATCAGAATCTCACACGATTTATGTCATATCCTTGTATCATTAGTTTGATCATTGCTTAATGTTTTTATTTAAATCAACTTGCTTTTTAAACTTCAATGTTTATGACCTAAGAAACAGAATCTGAAACTCTGGATCCAATATGCTATACACTTTTTCTTAACACTTACAAACACAGATAACTATTGAAATATACAATGGTTTAGTGGGGCTTCCCTAATGGCTCAGAGGGTAAAGAATCTGCCTGCAATGCAGGAGACCTGGGTTAGATCCCTGGGTTGAGAAGATCCCCTGGAGAAGGGAATGGCTACCCACTCCAGTATTCATCCCTGGAGAATTCCATGGACAGAGGAGTCTGGCATGCTATAATCTGTGGGGTCACAAAGCGTCACAACCGAGTGAGCAACACTTTCACTTTTTGTTTTCTTAATATATATGAGCATAAGTTACTATTCACAGATTTTTTTCTCCCTAGATAACCTTTCGAATCACTTGTTGCCTTCCTTTGAGAAATCCTGAACCACCTGGCTGGGGATGATGAGGAGGCTCTGTGAGGGGATGTCATGTGACTAAGTATTCCAGAGTCAGTGGTCCGGCTGACCAGTGGCCCAGACCAACTTCCCGCCCTCCAAGCACCTGCATCATTGCCTCCTGGCTGAGCACTTCAGGGGCAGAGTGATTTGTTGGGAAGTGAATCCAGTCCCACTGTTCTCTAGCCTGAAGCCTGCTCTGGCCAGTCAGTGGTACGTTCTAAGGCTCTGTTGAGCCCTTCGGTGGCACCTAGTGTTTGCAGCTGGCCTGGTTAGGGTCCCCAAAGCTCCTTCTGTTTTCATCCTCAGTGCCCTAGGGCCCTGCACCCCCACCTAGCCCGGATTAGGGGCTCAGGGATAAGGAATAATGAGCAGAGGGATCCTGTCTCACCTGCCCAGCCTTTTCCTGGTCACCATCCCAGGTCCTGTCTCACAGACAGGGACGTCCGGTGGGTCTTTCTGTTTTCTTCTGAGCAAGCTTTGGTTGAACACCTGCAGTGGGACCCTCAGGCCTCATTCTTGCTGGACTGGGAAAAGCTATGACAGCTCTTGGGTGGGCTTGGGGGCATTGGAGCATCAGACCTGGATTCAAAAGACTGGAAGCTCAGCGGAAAGCAAAGCACTCTGGATGGAGACACAGCCACTTCATTGGGGGTGCCCGAGGGAAGGAAGGCAAGATCCAGCTGGGGGATTGTGAAGGGCTTCCTGGAGGACTTCCTGGAGGAGTAGGTGAGCACAGCACACCTCTCCATTCTGAGGCTGGTGCTGGGCTGGGTGCCTGAGCTGCATCGCATTATCTATCCTTCCTGGCACCCTGTGAGGAGGTGGACATTGCCAGTTTACAGACCGGGACACTGCTTGGTGATTTCAAGGTCACAGCCTCAGATCACTGCATTTGCCTGTGTCTTATCTCTGACACCACCCTTATGGCAGAGAGTGAAGAGGAACTAAAAAGCCTTTTGATGAAAGTGAAAGAGGAGAGTGAAAAAGTTGGCTTAAAGCTCAACATTCAGAAAACTAAGATCATGGCATCTGGTCCCATCACCTTATGGGAAATAGATGGGGAGACAGTGGAAAGAGTGTCAGACTTCAGTTTTTTGGGGCTCCAAAATCACTGCGGATGGTGCCTGCAGCCATGAAATTAAAAGACGCTTACTCCTTGGAAGGAAAGTTATGACCAACCTAGATAGCATATTAAAAATCAGAGACATTACTTTGCCAATAAAGGTCCGTCTGGTCAAGGCTATGGTTTTTCCAGTGGTCATGTATGGATGTGAGAGTTGGACTGTGAAGAAAGCTGAGTGCCGAAAAATTGATGCTTTTGAACTGTGGTTTTGGAGAAGACTCTTGAGAGTCCCTTGGACTGCAAGGAGATCCAACCAGTCCATCCTAAAGGAGATCAGTCCTAGGTGTTCACTGGAAGGACTGATGCTGAAGCTGAAACTCCAATACTTTGGCCACCTCATGCGAAGAGTTGACTCACTGGAAAAGACCCTGATGCTGGGAGGGATTGGGGGCAGGAGGAGAAGGGGGCGACAGAGGATGAGACGGCTGGATGGCATCACCGACTCAATGGGCATGAGTTTGAGTAAGCTCCGGGAGTTGGTGATGGACAGGGAGGCCTGGTGGTGCTGTGATTCAGGGGGTCGCAGAGTCGGACACGACTGAGCGACTGAACTGAACTATCTGATGCCACCTGTATCAGTCACCCATCACCGTGTAACAAGGTATCCCCAAACTCAGTGCCTAAGACTTATGCCCTCACTCTGGGCATCACTTGGCTGGGTCCCTCCCAAGCTGTAATCTAGGTGTTGCCTGGGCCCTGGTGATCTTGAGGCCCAGCTGGGGGAGGATCAGCTTCCAAGCTCCCTCAGTGGCTGCTGGCAGAATCCCTTGTGAGCCTGTGGCTGGAGGCTGCCCTTGGTTTCTGGCCACATGAGTCCCTCCAACATGGCAGCTTGCTTTATCCAGGGCCTGAGCAGCAGAGTCCCACAAGATGGAAGGCCAGCCTTTCAGTACCCAGTTGTGGGAATGACATTTCATCAGTTCTGAGAATGAGGGGGCCCAGCCTGCACTCCAGGGGAGGGGCTCACACACGAGGTGCACCCCTGGATGGGGGCCATCCTTGGACGCTGCTCCCTGCCCTGCGGGACCAGGGAAGTCATTGTCGCGGCTTCTCCCCTTTGAAGCTAGGCAGTGCTGGGTCATGGCTTGGAGTGGTGACAAGAAGGGAGTATGAAAACTTGGGCAACAGCTGTGGAGAGGTGTCGGAGCTTCACAGCCGGCACCTCCCAGCACCCCCACTGCCTCCTCCCTTGCCCGGCCCCCCACCCCCACCCCTTTGGCCTTCCCCTGCTACCTACAAGCCTGCCTGGGGATGGGCTTGGAGGTTTGGCAGCCAGGAAGCCCTTCATGGTACCCTCTCCACCAGCACACTCCCTCCCCCCAACACCTCTTTTCAGGAAAATGGGGAAGGGTTACAAGGAACTGACCATTTGTCTTTCAAATGTTTTGCAATTTTCCTGGAAATGTGAGTGCTCCCAGAGGGGGGCCCAGGCTGCTGGTCTGAACTCCTCCTGCTTGGGGCTCCAGTGACCTGGGCAGGGGAGCCAACGAGTCCCACCACAAGCCTTTCCCGGTGCTGCCCAGGCCCTGGCCGGCTGAGTCCCCCAGAACTGCACAGGCCGCAGTGGGGGGTGGGCAGCCAAGATTCCCTAGCTAGTGTGTGTGTGTGTGTGGGGGGGGGGGTGGTGGAGGAAGAAGGTGCTCAGAGCAGGGTATTTCCTGCCCAGCTCCCAGTCCCCAGGGTGACCTCCTGCAGGCTTCCCAGGCCAGCTGGGCCTTCCCGGGGTTCCGGCAGCCCCGGGGTCTCCCCTTGCTGTCCTGGCTATTCTGTGCTCCGGTCTCTGAAGGGACAGCTGCGCTGGCCCAACGATGGGGGCCGCCGGGAAACCGAAGCCTGGGAGGCAGGCCCAGCGCTGGTACCGGGTGACCTCGGCCTCTCTGGGCCTCTGCTTCCGGGTCTTTAAAAGAGGAGGGGGGACGCCGGCCAGGGGCAGCACCCCCACCCCCAGCGGAAAGACTAGGCGGGTCTGGAGCCCCGCCTCCAGTCACGTGCCCTCGGGGAGGGGCGGGGCTGGAAGGCCTGGAGGCGGGGCCTCGGCTTGGAAGGAGCTGGGCGCCCTGCCCCCTGCGGCTGTCCCCAGGCTGGGCTGGGGGCCCCCGCTGCTCCCGCCCCGGTACCTCTGGTAGCCCCGTCTTCTGCTGTCTGCACTCTCCATGGTCTTCTAGCTTCTGGATCATCACTGCCTGGCCAGTCCTCAGCCCCTCTCCCGGCCGCCTGGACTCTCAGGCCGCATGTCAGTCTGGAGGTTGATTGGGAGCCCCTTTCCTCCACTTGCTTGCATCTTCTCCCCTTCAGGTTAGGGGATGGGGCCCTTTGCAAGTTCCTGCCCTCCTCCCTGCACCCCCCCGCCCCCCACCCCGTCCCCAGAGCCTTGTCTAACCCTAGAAAGAAAAGAAAGAAGTCGCTCAGTCATGTCCAACTCTGCGACCCGGTGGACTGTAGCCTACCACGCTCCTCCATCCATGGGATTCTCCAGGCAAGAAAACTGGAGTGGGTTGCCATTTCCTCCTCCAGGGGATCTTCCCAACCGGAGAATTGAACCCGGGTGTCCTGCACTGCAGGCAGACGCTTTACCACCTGAGCCACCAGGCAAGCTAACTAAGAAGGGAACCTTTCTTTCCTGAAGCCACTATCATTTGGGGTCTGTGACACACAGTTCTACTATAACATTCCCACCCCCCCCCCCCCCCCGCCCACACCCCACCCCTGCACCTCTCCCTTGTTGCATGAAGACAAACCTGGCACCTTTTTGCTCCTTGATCCCACCACCTAGGATCTCCCTGCACCCTCGATGGGGTCCCAACCCTTTGCTTAGCACACGCGTGTCTTAGGGGTTGCACCCGACTCCCTTGCTGGACTTGTCTCTGGGCCTTCAGCCCCCTTACTTAGTCCACAAAGCTCTGTGGATGGAGTACCTACTGTGTGCTGGGCCTTGTGCCGGGTATCAAGGGTGCAGTGGTGAACAGGATGATTCCTGACACTCTGGAGAATGTCTTGGCTTGTTCCCGGATGTGTCTGCCCATGGGCTGGGGTTTGTGAAGGGCAGGACGCTCCCTGTCCATCTCTGAGCCCCAGCACCTGGGCACAGGGCTGAGCATCTTTGTGGAATGAATGAATGAACGATCAATGCCTAAGTTAGAAGGGAGCTGAGAGATCTTCAGATCCAGCTGGGGTTTGGGTGTCTGCTGTGTTCCCATGACTGGGCGGGCTTGTACACCACCAGGGACAGAATGGCTGCAGGGCCCCCAGGGCACTTTCCCAGCCCAGCTCCAGCCCAGCTCCAGACCCCAGCATCTGTTGGCATCCTGCCCTCAGGGAGAAAGGACTGGCGCCTCCAGGTCAGGGGTGGGTTCCTGCTGCCCAGAGCTGCCACCCAGCAGGTGCTGCAGCAGGCACGGCCCCGGGCAACGTGACCAAGAGCTCCTGGTCTCTGGGGGCGGGCTTGGTGTGGGCACAGGTGTGTAGAGGCCAATTCCTTTTACCAGCTTCTTCTGTTGCCAGCTTGGAGGTATGGCATCCCTCCTCTTCCCTGGGGAGGGGCCCAGGCCCATGGTGGAATCGGAGCCTGAGTCCTGAGCTGGGGGCAGCTCCTCTGATGGACAGCGTGGGACTATGTTGGCTATCTGGAGGCGGAGATAAAGAGACAGAGCTCCACCTCTGAGGGGCTCTGGGCTTAGCAGGGCGACATTACTTTGGCAGTGCATACCCCGAACATCACAGAGGCTGGAAGCAGAGCGCCAGGCTCTGGGATTAGAGGGGAAGGATTCCCTAGGGAGCCAGAAAGGCGTTCAGAGAGGAGGGCACGAGGGGTGGGGGCACTGTCTGTGTGGCCGAGTGGAAGGTGAGTTTTCCGGTCAGAGGGAACAGCGCTTGCGAAGCTACGGAGATGTTAGGGTCTCACGGGCTGTTTGGTGATGTTGGAGCAGAGGGGGAAGGCGCGTGGTTGGGGTCCAGCCCAATCCTGGGGGCCCCATTCAGGCAAACAGGCCTCTGGGCACCTCCTCAGGGCAGGGGCAGCCAGGAGGGTCTCTGCAGGGGAGAGGGGCCTGGATCTACAGGGTAGAAAGAGTAGCAGAGGGGGGATGGGACCAAAGAAGGGAGTTGCTGAGGATGAGCGGGGTGCCTGGCTTGGGCAGTGGTGGGGCTGCTCTTTGAGGAGACTCCCCTGCCAAGGATGGGCGTGAGTCCAGGCATCCCACCGTGGGGAGGGATGTGGCCCAGCGCTGGGTGCGGGGGAGGCTCCGGGCTCCATCCTTGGCTTGAAGCGCCCTGTGTGTGGGGCCCCAGGCTGGCCTGGGTGGGTTTCTCAACCATCAGGAGCCCGTGGCCTGTGCATCTCTGACCAGGCTCGGACCTTCTGGTGTTTACGGTTGACAAAGTGTAACTTCCTGTTTTTAATAGAAAAGGATTAGAAACACTTATTAAAAAGCCCTTTGAAAGGCATCAAAAGACTTCCTGAACGTCAAGTGACTCTTACAAAGGATCCATTTAGTGATTTAAGCAACAAATGGGAAACATACTGGCCGGACCTCCTCGAACCGCTCACACACTCACAAAGCCTGGAGGGACCTGGTGGCCACGTGCGGTGTGGACCGAGGGGACCCGGAGAAGCTAAAAATAACCCTGAGGGTAGGGGGGCCCTTCTGTGGGACACAGGCATGTGGGGGGGTGGGTTGTTGGGGGACCCCAAGCTTGGGGTGGCCGGGGCAGACCCCCAGGTGAGTCTAACCTCGCCCCAAACCGTCTCCCAACTCCAGCATCTGGAACCCCCTTTGGGACTCTGAAACACCCCTGTTTTCTACTGGGATCCCCTGGACTGACATCCCAGACACCCAGCCTCCCCACCGCTCAGGTACCAGCCCCAGTCCCGGCTGCCATAGTGTCTAACTGTCAGCCTCTATGGGGTCCCTTACATGGTGGGCTCCACCTGTCCACCATCCCGTGTGTCCCCCGTCCCCGGGCCCCAGCCCAGGGGACCATGTGGCAGCCTCCTCAGTGGTCTCAAGCTCTCCCCTCTCTGGCCTCCCACCACCACGTGGGGGTCCCCATGCTGGACACAGAGGACCCCGGGCAGATGCAGAGACCCTGGCCAGCTCTTGGGGACACCCTTGGGTACAAGGTGTCCTCAGGTTGGCCACTGAGAAGGTGGATTAAAAGGATGGTGACTCTTGTCCTTGCTGGGTGCTGGGGCCTCCCCGAGAGGCTGTGGACCATGAGTCTCAGTTTAATGGGGAGACGGAGCACACACACACACAGGCACCCCAGCCCCAGTTCCCTGGAGCCCTGTCACAGGGAAGCCAGAGGCCCCCAGGGACCGAGTCCTCTGGCTTGAAGACCCCCATCCTCAGCATCCCAGGCATGACCCCTCTGCCTGCTGTCATCCGTATCAAGCCCAAAGCCCCAGACTCTCTTCTGTGTAGGCTCCTGGCCTTTTAGACGGGTCACCCCACCCGGGGACTCAGAGACCCCTGACCCAGCTGGCATTCCACCCACCGAGCCAGTTGGTGACCTCCCATGTCCTCCCAGGAAACCACCCCCACCCCCCAACCCCAACTCTCCCGGGTTGTGACTATTTGCTCCTGGGTTTTGCTCCAAACAGGGTACATTGCTACTTAGGCAGCTATTAAACCCTTCAGTGGCTCCCAGAAAATGCCAGAGAATTCTTGGAATAAAAATAACAATGAATAAAGTTGCCTGGAAATGAGGCTATGGGGCTGAATTTGATTACGCCCCATTTAGACGAGAAAATTAGCTTATTACAGCTGAGGTGAGGTGAGGTTTTTCCATTTTCTTCAGTGAAAAAAGATGCTTTTCTCATGCCCCTCCCCCAGGGCTAGAGGTTAAGTGGGCCCTCTGAACCCCGAGTTGGCTGGAGAGAAGGTCACTCTGGCTGGGTGCATGCCTGGCATGGGGGTGGGCCCCCATCTCCTGAGGCTGCCCTCCTGGGAACCCCGTGTGGCCCTGCCCCATGAGACCATCCCAAGGACGAAGACCTGGGCTGACAGGTGGGAAGGTGGGCCAACGCCACGATGCCCTAGGTCACCCCCTGCTAAAGGGGACCCGTGCTTCCACTGCCGTCTACCCATGCCTGCCCCAGGGACCCACACGTCCCCTCCTCTTCTGTCCCTCAGCAACTGGACCTGCTCGGACCACCTCCTGGGTCTCCTGTTCCGGTCACGGCCCAAGGTCTTTCTTTTGTACAATTTCACCCCAATGCCTCCCTGTCGTTACTCCTCAATGGCTCTCCATAGCCCTCAGGATAAAGACAGGGCTCCTTACCCTGGCATACAAGGTCTGTCATCGTGTCCCATGGCCACTGTGATTGTTAATGCTATGTGTGTACTTGCCTAGGCTCTAGGGTGACCAGACATTTGGTCAGACATCATTCTGGGTGTTTCTGTAAGGGTGTTTTGGATGAGATTAGCATTTAAATCAGTAGAAGGAGCAAAGCAGACTGCCCTCCCCAAGGTGGGTGGGCCACACCCAATCAGTCGACTGGAACAAAAGGCTGACCCTCCCCTGGGGAAGAGAGAATTCTTCCTGCCTGATAGATGTTGAGCTGGGACATCATCTTTTTCCTTGCCTCTGGACCTGGATTGAAACATCAGTTCTGGGGATTGGGCCTGCTGGCCTTTGGATAGGAACAGCTCCATCAGCTCCCCTGGGTCCCAGGTCTTTGGGCTTGGATGATGCTGTGATCTGAATATTCACTGTTGTTCATTTGCTCAGTCCTGTCCGACTCTTTGCAAACCCATGGACTGCGGCACACCAGGCCTCCCTGTCCCTCACCTTCTCCCAGAGTTTGCTCAAGTTCATCTCCTTGGAATTGGTGATGCCATCCAGCCATCTCATCCTCTGTTGCCTACTCCTGCCTTCAGTCTTTCCCAGCATCAGGGTCTTTTCCAAACAAACAGTTGGCTGTTTGCACCATGTGGCCAAAGTATTGGAGCTTCAGCTTCAGCATCTGTTCTTCCAATGAGTATTTAGGGCTGATTTCCTTTAGGATTGACTGTCCCCCGCCCTCCAATTCACATGTTGAAACCTAACCCTCAGGATGATGGTATAAGTGGGGGAAGGGGGCTTTGGGAGGTGGTTGGGTTGTGAGAGTGGAACCCTCGTGTATGGGACTAGAGCTCTTAGGAAAGAAGCTGAGGACCTCCCTCGAGTCCTCCTCCTGATGAGGACACAGTGAAAGGCACCCCCTACCCTGCTGGCACCCTGACCTCAGACGTCTCGCCTCCACAACCGTGAGAAGTCAATGTCTGCTGTTTTTTAAGGCACTGGCAAGAGCATTTTGTTACAGCAGCTTGCTCAGACTGAGATGGACTGGAACCAAACCGTCAACTGGGCCCTCCCGCAGGTTGACTCAGTCTGCAGACTGTGGGACTTGTCCGCCTCCGTAAATACGGGGCCCCATCTCTTCCTCTTTCTGCACACTCACCTTATTGGTTCTGTTTCTCTGAAGGACCCTGGTGAATAGAGCCCGCTGTGTTAATTTTGTAACAAATGACCACAAACGTGGTGGCATGCATTCTCTTACAGCTCTGAGGCCTGGGGCTGAAATCAAGGTGTGTCAACCCTGCCCTCTCTCTGGAGGCTTCAGGGGAGTTGGCTCTCCTGGCTTCTTGCAGTTTGTGGTGGCCGCCGGTGGCCTGGGTCTGTCGCCGCATCATCCCCATCTCTGATTCTGTTTTCACGTGCCTTTCTCCTCCCTATGCCTCGTCTCCCTCTCATAAGGACACCTGTGACCGCATTTAGGGCCCACCCCGCTAAACCAGGATCATCTCACCTCAAGGTCCCTGGCTAAATGACACCTGTGAAGACTCAGCTGTGTGAGGGACGACTCACAGGTTCTGGAGACGAGGACCTGGTTTCTGTGGGGCTATGGTCACCACCGCAGGCCTCTCGCCTGTCAAGGCCACTGTGGACCTCTCTGGTTCCGGGCTGGCTGAGCTGGCTGAGCGGGTGAACAGTGGAGGGTCCCTGTGAGCACCCCCTGGATGCGGCTGCAGGCTGTCAGCAGCCCCGCCCTCCTGGTCATTCCAGATGGCTGGGTCCCCTTCTGCGCCTTTGTCTCCGTTTCCCCACACTTTCTGCAGCGATGTCACGGACCTGCTTTGTTTTAATAACCAGGAAAAAGCAAATTGTGAAGACTTTCCGAGGACTGTAGCCCCCGGGAGCCAAGGCCAGGGGGTCACTGTTCACTGAGCGCCTACTGAATGCAGTCAGAAGCATCCTCCTGCTTCAGCTCCTGTGGGAAACCCCCGACATGTGCTCAGGCCTGGAGCACTTTTCAAAAACACCACTGCCCCCCCTGCCCCGCACCCCCACCCCAGACCCTTGATGGAGCAGGTTCCTAGGCAGAGAGTCCTGCACGGCCCAGGAGCTCAGAAACTCAGAGGGGCCAGAGCCAGAGTTGGGGGTGGGTGCAGGGAGTGGGCTGCAGCGATTGGGCTCTGCTCTTGCCCACTCTGTGCTGAGGGTCAGTGCCTTCCCTGCCCCTGGACCTGGCCTGCTTGTGTGGACCTGCCGGGACAGGGATGGGGCGGTCCGTGGGAACCAGCGTGGGGTGGGCCCCTCTTCCCTGCCCGATGACCTCTGTGTTCACCCCTGTCCCCCACATGGCTGACAGCCTGGAGGATACTGGGGATACTAGTCTGGCCGTCCTGCTGGGCCGCTGGGGGTGGGGTGGGGCTGTTCTGGGGTAGTTGGGGAGCCACTGTGAGACTGGGGAGGGGGGCTGGCGCAGGCTGAGCAGAGGCTGCCAGACGCGGGCTGGCGTCCAGGCTCTGCGCGGAGACCAGGCTCCAGCTAATTAGCTCCCACCCACCCACCCCCTCCCCTCCTCCCATAGGCAGGCTCACGTGCTGCGTTGCCCACGCACCCCCATATCACCCTGTACCCCCAGACCCGCCCACCCCCCCCTCCGCACCCTCCGCAGGAGCCCCCAGCGCAACCTACCCCGGGGAGAGGTGGGGGGAAGGGGGGCCGGCTCCGCCCCCCGCCCCCGCCCACTCTGCCTGGAGACACCAGCGTCTCCTCCTCCCTGCAGGCACCCGTCACCCCTGCGGTCCTAATTACCCACGCACCGAGCACATCCACCCGCCCCCGCAGGGACGGCCCCCACCACGCACGCCCCCCACTTCCCAGCCCCGCTGCACAGCCCAGCCCAGCCTTCCCGGAGCTCGTGGGCTACATGGAGCCAGGACTGGGGGTGGAGGGGGTCCCATGGGTCCTTGGGGACCACCTGCCCCTGGATACTCTCTCTGCTGCCCTTTGAAGGAGCAGGATCAATCTTGGGGGCAGGAAATTGGTGTCAGGCAGTCCTGGTCTTGCAGGCCCTGGCTCTGGGGGTGGGTGGGGACCCATTCTTGTCTCTCTGAGCCTCGACCTGGCCTTCTGTGCTGGTGATGCTCCGGGGAGCCCCAGGGTGCTGGCCACAAAGCCCCTTGCTCTCTGGCTGAGGCTGACCTGGCTCCCGTCTCTTGGCCCCAGGTCACCTATGCTGGTACCTCCCTCACTCCACCGGCTCCCCCACCGCCCATCAGAGCTTCTCCTCCAGCCAGAACCCCTTTATCCAGCCCCTGGTTTCCCCCTATCCTGCCTGTTTTTCTTCCCACCCCCCACTGGCCATCACCCGTTTCCACATCTCCATGGTTACCCAGTCACTGCCTGGCCTCTCAATCTGCCACCCCTGTGTCTCCCATGACCCTCTTCAATGTCACCACCACACCCTTGGCACATGCAGACTCTGTCTACACCCAGCCCCTTCTGACCCTGAAAACCTGTGCCTCTAGCATCTCCTTCCCTTCTCTAGGGCTTCCCTGGTGGCTCAGATGGCAAAGAATCAGCCTGCAATGCAGGAGAACCGGGTTTGATCCCTGGTTTGGAAAGATCCCCTGGAGGAGGGCATGGCAACCCACTCCAGTATTCTTGCCTGGAGAATCCCACGGACAGAGGAGCCTGGTGGGCTGCAGTCCATGGGGTTGCAAAGAGTCGGACACGACCGAGCAAGTAACACTTTCCCTTTCCCTTCTGTATCCTTCGTTCCTGATTCGGATCATCCTGTGCCTGGTTCTTTGTCCCCTAACCCCTCCACCTTCCCCTTACCCACCAGTCCTCCGTGTCACACCCCTCTTGGCCACTCTGGGCCCCTGGTCCCATCGTGTGAATCCTCACCTCCCTCACTCCTGCCCCACCTGGCCACCAAACCCCAGCCCTAGGAGAGTCCAAGGCCCTCCACACCTGAGCAAGACACCCATCTGATCCAGATGCCGCCCCTGTGTCTCTGGCCTTGAGCCCTGGCCCCTGTCGATCCTCTGTCCCGTGGTGCATGGGGGAGGTGGGAGCCACAGCTCCTGCCGCCCAGCCATGGTACCCACTGGGCTTTCCCCACTCTCTGTCCTTCATCACCATCTCCTGCATCCTCCCCATCTCCTGCATCCTCACTGTCTCCTGAATCCTCACCACCTTCGGCATCACCAACTCTTGCATCTTCCCCATCTCCTGCATCTCTCAGGGCCCTCTCCACCCAACTTCACCGTCTGGCTCTAGGTACCAGTTACTTCATCACTCCCCTCGCTCCTCCAGGCCTGGGACAGGGTATCGGCTTGCAGTTACTGCCCTGGAAGAGTGCGCCGCCCCTGCAGGTCGCCCACCCTGCCCACACCTTTGCAACCTTCTGCTGTCCTGAGCTCTCCTTATTTGCAAGTGCAGTGGCCTCCTGCAGGGATCCAACGGGTATGGCCCCCTATTCTGTAGCCCAGGGCCCCTCCTTTTGGTGGCATTTGGCACTGTCACCCACACCCACTTCCCTGGGTGCCTGGGGCCCTGTCCGCTGAAGTCCGTTCTCCCTGTCACACTCATGGTGGGCTCGTGGGCTCTGGGATACCCCAGGGCTCTGCCCCAGGTCCAGGACCTAGGTCTTCGCTGCCTCTCCCTTGCCTGAGCCATCTCGCCCACACCTAAGTGCCAGCGGATGCTACACGCTAATGGTGGCTAACAGCTCTGTGCCGAGCCCAGGTGCCCCCTGGACCCAGCTGCCCTTGGGCACCTCAAGGAAACATGCCCCCAATACCTGCTGACCTCTTGTGCCCGTCTCAGAAGCAGAACCACCATCAACCTGATCATGCACACCAGCCCTTTCTCCTGGCTGTAGCTTCCTCGTCTCCAGGCCCCACTGACGGCATCTCTGCCTTCCTCACTGGCTCCGCTCACCCCCTGTCTCTGTTCCCACCACTGCCGTCTGGGCCCTGGTTCCATCCCATCCCTGCGTCCAGCCTGGCCTCCTTCAATCCACCTGCGGCAGGAGTGGTCTTCCTGGACCACTGCCCTCCTGGTATGGCCCTGGTGGGTCTTCCCTGCCCCTCGTCCAGCCCCTCCCTGCCAGCTGCTTTCCTGTCCATCCAGGAGAGTTCACGGTTGGCTTTGACTCTTGAGACTTAAATATGTGGTTCCCTCTGCCTGGGTGGCCTGTCCTCTCCTGGTGTGCGGGTCCAACTCTGGCACAAAGGCCCCATCACGCCACTGCAGTTGGTTATCATTACTGTCCCTCAGACCCTGCAGCGCTCCTCCCGGCGGATGGGGTGGGGAGCATTGGCCTGGTCCTTTGTTTTAAGGCCACGCAGCGGGAGCTGGACCCCAGCACAGTCCTGACGATGGTCAAGAAGGGTGCAGGCCCCTCCCGGGGGCCTGTAATGCTGGGAGGGGGGCTGGGGCTTCTCTCAGGGAGGGGACACAGAGTCGCCCTGCTCCTCCCCTTCTCAGCTCCCCCATCAAGAGGAGGCTGGGTCGGGGCGGGTAGGCCGAGCCAGGGCCTCACCCCTCCAGGTCTCCCCGTTTGAGGGCGTCCCCAGGTCCTCCCAGACCCCTTGGCAGCCGCTGGAATGGGTGGTGGGGCTGGGCTGATGATTCTCGCTGCCGCCGGTGGGTGGGGGGAGGTGTCTTCCGGGACTGTTGGCGGCCCCTCCCCCATGGGGCTGGGCGGCGGCTTTTCTGCTTTGCTAGAGAGGGAAGGTGACAGCAAGGGACAGCAGGGGACGGGCGAGGGGTCGGGCCCGGGCCTCCGGTGACCACGGGGTCCGGGGCCCCAGGCCCTGCCCAGTAGCGCCCAGCGAGGAGTCCAGGCTGGGCCGGCTGCGGGGGGCTGCCCGTGGCCCGAGATGCCCCCTCTCGGCCTCCTGTTCAGAACGCCGGGCGCCGCGGGGGAGCGGGGCGGGTTGGCGCGGAGCCTCGGAGTGTTTGTCATGTTCTGCGCCGTGGCGTGGATGCCTGCCATCGTCTGTCATTATAATTAAGTACAATTTGGCAGGGGGATGGGTGCGGGAGCGGTGAGCCCTGATCACCGCCGCGGCGCAGTGATCTCCACCGCCCAGGTGGAACGCTCTCCGCCGCCTCCTGTGCCGGCCCGCCGGGCTGGGCTGGCCCCACTGGAGGTTGCCTCCTGGCCTACCCTTTCCTGCCCGCCTGTCCGGGCCAAGCTGAAGTCACCTCTCCGTCAGGAGACCGGCTCGGCCACCAGAGCAGTTGGCCTGGACCAACTGTAGCACCCAAGGCAGGCGGCTTCCCATGGGCGGCCTCTGGTCCTGACTGGGCTGTGGGCTGACTCAGAAGGGCCTGGCTGGGGGCAGCTGCTTCCCCGGGAGAGGAGGTGGGATCCAGGGGAAACAGCGGTCCAGGGGAAGGAGGGATCTGGCTGGGGTGAAGCATCAGGGGCTACACTTCCTGGTTGGGGGTCCTCAGGCCTCCCTCCCCCTGGGGGTCCTGGGCCTCCTCTGCAAAGGGGTGGTTGGGAAGGCTAAGAAAGGAGGGAGGCAAAGCGTCCCGCCCGCTCCCAGGGCTGTGATCACACAGGAGAGCCCAGGGAGACCCGCTGGAAGGCTCTCTCTTAGAGTGTCTGCTACTTATTGCCATTTAATGATACATATATTTGTCTTTGAAATGTCTCTCTTCCTCACCAGAAGGCAAGGATGGCATGTGCGTGGTACCCCCAGGGCCTGGTACGAGAGGTGGTGAGCGGATGCTGCCCGCTCACCCGGTGAGTCATCCCCACAGGTGCTGCACCTGGAGTCGGGGCCTTGGCTTTACCTGCTCACAAGCAAACACGACGCAGTGTCCGCTGAGCGACTGCAGGAGCGATGACCAGGGGAGGTACCACAGGGACCCCTCACTCGAACAGAAGCGAAGACTGGAGCGGGGCTTCCTGGAGGAGATGAGATCTGAGCTGAGACCAAAAGAGGAAGCACTCTCAGGAAGAGGATTCATCAAAGACAAGGTTTGGCCACGGGGCAAACCTTCTGACGGTGCATCCAGGGCCGGGCCTGGCCTGCGCCTGGGTCTTCCGCTGGTCTTGGCATCATCAGCCTGGCAGGGGGCAGCAGTCATGGACACAGTTCTCACCAGCATGGTCACAGATCTCTATTCATGGTGCTTCCCTTGGAAAGGCAGTTCAGTTCAGTTCAGTCACTCAGTCGTGTCCAACTCTTTGCAACCCCATGGATTGCGGCATGCCAGGCTTCCCTGTCCGTCACCAACTCCCGGAACTTACTCAAACTCATGTCCATTGAGTCAGTGATGCTATTCAACCATCTCATCCTCTGTGATCCCCTTCTGCTCCTGCCTTCAGTCTTTCCCAGCATCAGGGTCTTTTCCAATGAGTCAACTCTTCATGTCAGGCGGCCAAAGTATTGGAGTTTCAGCTTCAGCATCAGTCCTTCCAATGAATACCCAGGACTGATCTCCTTTAGGATGGACTGGTTGGATCTCCCTGCAGTCCAAGGGACTCTCAAGAATCTTCTCCAACACCACAGTTCAAAAGCATCAATTTTTTGGCGCTCAGCTTTCTTTATAGTCCAACTCTCACATCCATACACGACCACTGGAAAAACCATAGCCTTGACTAGATGGACCTTTGTTGGCAAAGTAATGTCTCTGCCTTTTAATATGCTGTCTAGGTTGGTCATAACTTTCCTTCCAAGGAGTAAGTGTCTTTTAATTTCATGGCTGCAATCACCATCTGCAGTGATTTTGGAGCCCAAAAAATAAAGTCTGACACTGTTTCCCCATCTATTTGCCATGAAGTGATGGGACCAGATGCCATGATCTTTGTTTTCTGAATGTTGAGTTTTAAGCCAACTTTTTCACTCTCCTCTTTCACTTTCATCAAGAGGCTATTTAGTTCTTCTTCACTTTCTGCCATAAGGGTGGTGTCATCTGCATATCTGAGGCTATTGATATTTCTCCCAGCAATCTTTTTTTTTTTTTTTTTAAATATTTATTAGTTGGAGGCTAATTACTTCACAACATTTCAGTGGGTTTTGTCATACATTGATATGAATCAGCCATAGATTTACACGTATTCCCCATCCCGATTCCCCCTCCCACCTCCCTCTCCACCCGATTCCTCTGTGTCTTCCCAGTGCACCAGGCCGGAGCACTTGTCTCATGCATCCCACCTGGGCTGGGGATCTGTTTCACCATAGATAGTATACATGCTGTTCTTTTGAAATATCCCACCCTCACATTCTCCCACAGAGTTCAATAGTCTGTTCTGTATTTCTGTGTCTCTTTTTCTGTTTTGCATATAGGGTTATTGTTACCATCTTTCTAAATTCCATATATATGTGTTAGTATGCTGTAATGTTCTTTATCTTTCTGGCTTACTTCACTCTGTATAAGGGGCTCCAGCTTCATCCATCTCATTAGGACTGGTTCAAATGAATTCTTTTTAACGGCTGAGTAATATTCCATGGTGTATATGTACCACAGCTTCCTTATCCATTCATCTGCTGATGGGCATCTAGGTTGCTTCCATGTCCTGGCTATTATAAACAGTGCTGCAATGAACATTGGGGTGCACGTGTCTCTTTCAGATCTGGTTTCCTCAGTGTGTATGCCCAGAAGTGGGATTGCTGGGTCATATGGCAGTTCTATTTCCAGTTTTTTAAGAAATCTCCACACTGTTTTCCATAGTGGCTGCACTAGTTTGCATTCCCACCAACAGTGTAAGAGGGTTCCCTTTTCTCCACACCCTCTCCAGCATTTATTGCTTGTAGACTTTTGGATAGCAGCCATCCTGACTGGCGTGTAATGGTACCTCATTGTGGTTTTGATTTGCATTTCTCTAATAATGAGTGATGTTGAGCATCTTTTCATGTGTTTGTTAGCCATCTGTATGTCTTCTTTGGAGAAATGTCTGTTTAGTTCTTTGGCCCATTTTTGAATTGGGTCATTTATTTTTCTGTAATTGAGCTTCAGGAGTTGCTTGTATATTTTTGAGATTAATCCTTTGTCTGTTTCTTCATTTGCTATTATTTTCTCCCAATCTGAGGGCTGTCTTTTCACCTTACTTATAGTTTCCTTTGTAGTGCAAAAGCTTTTAAGTTTCATTAGGTCCCATTTGTTTAGTTTTGCTTTTATTTCCAATATTCTGGGAGGTGGGTCATAGAGGATCTTGCTGTGATTTATGTCGGAGAGTGTTTTGCCTATGTTCTCCTCTAGGAGTTTTATAGTTTCTGGTCTTACATTTAGATCTTTAATCCATTTTGAGTTTATTTTTGTGTATGGTGTTAGAAAGTGTTCTAGTTTCATTCTTTTACAAGTGGTTGACCAGTTTTCCCAGCACCACTTGTTAAAGAGGTTGTCTTTTTTCCATTGTATATCCTTGCCTCCTTTGTCAAAGAAAAGGTGTCCATAGGTGCGTGGATTTATCTCTGGGCTTTCTATTCTGTTCCATTGATCTATATTTCTGTCTTTGTGCCAGTACCATACTGTCTTGATGACTGTGGCTTTGTAGTAGAGTCTGAAGTCAGGCAGGTTGATTCCTCCAGTTCCATTCTTCTTTCTCAGGATTACTTTGGCTATTCGAGGTTTTTTGTATTTCCATACAAATTGTGAAATTATTTGTTCTAGTTCTGTGAAAAATACCATTGGTAGCTTGATAGGGATTGCATTGAATCTATAGACTGCTTTGGGTAGAATAGCCATTTTGACAATATTGATTCTTCCAATCCATGAACACGGTATGTTTCTCCATCTGTTTGTGTCCTCTTTGATTTCTTTCATCAGTGTTTTATAGTTTTCTATGTATAGGTCTTTTGTTTCTTTAGGTAGATATACTCCTAAGTATTTTATTCTTTTTGTTGCAATGGTGAATGGTATTGTTTCCTTAATTTCTCGTTCTGTTTTTTCATTGTTAGTATATAGGAATGCAAGGGATTTCTGTGTGTTAATTTTATATCCTGCAACTTTACTATATTCATTGATAAGCTCTAGTAATTTTCTGGTAGAGTCTTTAGGGTTTTCTATGTAGAGGATCATGTCATCTGCAAACAGTGAGAGTTTTACTTCTTCTTTTCCTATCTGGATTCCTTTTACTTCTTTTTCTGCTCTGATTGCTGTGGCCAAAACTTCCAACACTATGTTGAATAGTAGTGGTGAGAGTGGGCACCCTTGTCTTGTTCCTGATTTCAGGGGAAATGCTTTCAATTTTTCACCATTGAGGGTGATGCTTGCTGTGGGTTTGTCATATATAGCTTTTATTATGTTGAGGTATGTTCCTTCTATTCCTGCTTTTTGGAGAGTTTTAATCATAAATGAGTGTTGAATTTTGTCAAAGGCTTTCTCTGCATCTATTGAGATAATCATATGGTTTTTATCTTTCAATTTGTTAATGTGGTGTATTACATTGATTGATTTGCGGATATTAAAGAATCCTTGCATTCCTGGGATAAAGCCCACTTGGTCGTGGTGTATGATTTTTTTAATATGTTGTTGGATTCTGTTTGCTAGAATTTTGTTAAGGATTTTTGCATCTATGTTCATCAGTGATATTGGTCTGTAGTTTTCTTTTTTTGTGGCATCTTTGTCTGGTTTTGGAATAAGGGTGATGGTGGCCTCATAGAATGAGTTTGGAAGCTTACCTTCTTCTGCAATTTTCTGGAAGAGTTTGAGTAAGATAGGTGTTAGCTCTTCTCTAAATTTTTGGTAGAATTCAGCTGTGAAGCCATCTATCTGGTCCTAGGCTTTTGTTTGGTGGAAGATTTTTGATTACAGTTTCGATTTCCTTGCTTGTGATGGGTCTGTTAAGATCTTCTATTTCTTCCTGGTTCAGTTTTGGAAGGTTATACTTTTCTAAGAATTTGTCCATTTCATCCAAGTTGTCCATTTTATTGGCATAGAGCTGCTGGTAGTAGTCTCTTATGATCCTTTGTATTTCAGTGTTGTCTGTTGTGATCTCTCCATTTTCATTTCTAATTTTGTTAATTTGGTTCTTCTCTCTTTGCTTCTTAATGAGTCTTGCTAATGGTTTGTCAATTTTGTTTATTTTTTCAAAAAACCAGCTTTTAGCTTTGTTGATTTTTGCTATGGTCTCTTTAGTTTCTTTTGCATTTATTTCTGCCCTGATTTTTAAGATTTCTTTCCTTCTGCTAACCCTGGGGTTCTTCATTTCTTCCTTCTCTAATTGCTTTAGGTGTAGAGTTAGGTTATTTATTTGGCTTTTTTCTTGTTTCTTGATGTAAGCCTGTAATGCTATGAACCTTCCCCTTAGCACTGCTTTTACAGTGTCCCATAGGTTTTGGGTTGTTGTGTTTTCATTTTCATTCATTTCTATACATATTTTGATTTCTTTTTTGATTTCTTCTATGATTTGTTGGTTATTCAGAAGCACGTTATTTAGCCTCCATATGTTTGAATTTTTAACAATTTTTTTCCTGTAATTGAGATCTAATCTTACTGCACTGTGGTCAGAAAAGATGACTGGAATGATTTCAATTTTTTTGAATTTTCCAAGACCAGATTTATGGCCCAGGATGTGATCTATTCTGGAGAAGGTTCCGTGTGCACTTGAGAAAAAGGTGAAGTTGATTGTTTTGTCTCCCAGCAATCTTGATTCCAGCTTGTGCTTCATCCAGCCCAGCATTTCTCATGATGTACTCTGCATATAAGTTAAATAAGCAGGGTGACAGTATACAGCCTTGATGTACTCATTTTCCTATTTGGAACCAGTCTGTTGTTCCATGTCCAGTTCTAACTGTTGCTTCCTGACCTGCAGACAGGTTTCTCAAGAAGCAGGTCAGGTGGTCTGGTATTCCCATCTCTTTCAGAATTTCCCACAGTTTATTAAAGTTGGCTTAAAACTAAGATCACGGCATCTGGTCCCATCACTTCATGGCAAATAGATGGGGAAACAATGGAAAGGTAGGTGCTATTTGATAATAGTATGAGGCTTTATCCTCAGGGCTGGCTCCCAACCTAGTTTCACTCTAGACCAGGGATTTTATCTTATTTGTCAACTTTGATCAAATGGTTACCTTGTGCTCTGTGTTGAGAAGGATTCCAGTGTTCAGTATGAACTCAGTGGGAAAGATTGATTGGTGAGTGATTAGTGATGTCGGAAAGATTGATTGGTGATTGATTAGTGATGTCTGCTGTAAGTGCGGAAATCACGTGTAGGCGCGTGTGTGCTATAGACTTAAACATTTTTGCTCTAGACTGTAGACCACACTGTCAGACAGGAAAGGGTCTTGGACATTACTGGGGCAAAACCTCTTGTATGATGAAAGGGAAACCAAGGAAGTGCTCAGGGGTGAGCAGGGCAGGATGAGGCTCGAGCCCCAGCTGGCCAGGCTCTTGCCCCTGTCCCTGCTGCCCCTTTTACTTCTGGCTGAGAGGCTGCCGCAGTCAGGAGGTGGCTTGCAGCCCAGGCTGGGGAGTGAGCATCCGCTTTCGACCCAGAAAGCCGGAAGTAGCCCAGGAGGCTGGAGCCTGCGGGCCAGTGGACGTGGGGAGGGGGGCGGGCTCTGGGGGCCAGGGTTCCTGTCCAGTCCCCCACTCTTGCTGTGTGACCTTGGGTAAGTCACTGCACCTCTCCAACCTCATCCGTGAAATGGGCTTGATCGAGTTGTTTTAAGGTTAAAAGGGACCCTTCCTTCTACAGATATTTATGAGCATCGATTATAAGACAGGCTTGGTGCTGGTGAGTGAAACATGAAGGTCCCACCCTTATGTTTGCTTACTGTTTGGTTGGAGGGACAGGCTTTGCTCAAATTGTCACCCCCGAAATAGTGGAATCAAACACTAAGGTGGGGGGGGGGACTTCAAGGGACAAAGTCAAGTCTTGCTACACTAGAAAGTGGCAGCCGTGGTGGCTGGGCTTATTGCTGGGGTAGTCGTGCCCGATGAAAGCAACCGGCTGAGGGACAAGGGTGGGATACAGGCTGCACCCCACCTCGAGGGATGCCCTTTCTCTGAATCCCATTGAGGCACCGATGGGCTGCGGCTGCCTTAGTTCCTGGCCCCCTGCTTGTCGCCCAGAAGAACCCTAGGGGCAGCAGCCAGGGTTAGGTGACCACAGTGTCCCTCAGCCCTCCTCAGCCAGCATTCACACCACCCCGTGTCCAGTCCCTGCCCGGTCCCGCCACAGCTGTGTGGCTTCAGGCAAGTTCCCTGACCTCTCTGAGCCGGGGCCCGTGATGCCCGGAATGCGAGTGAGAGTCAGTTGTGAGCAGACGTGAGCAGTCCGAGGTGGGCGTCGAGGTGAAGGCTGTTCTGGATAAAGCTGTACGGAGCCACCCCAGGTGGAAACCAAAGAGTTGTGGGCAGGGCTGGGCTCTCCACGTGCTCAGAGACAGCAGGCCACGTGCACGGACACAGACTCCTCTCTCCAAAGCCCAGTCCTGTCCTCGCCAGTCACCCTCCTCCGAGGCCTCCGTGGCAGCACGGAGCTGTGCTGGGGCAGCACGCTCTGTGTCTGGCTCCCTGGGTGGTGTTGTCTCGCCAGACCTCAGTGCCCCCTTCTGTAAAATGGGCACACCTCATGCTGGGGGAAGACCCTGCCACCTACACTGTGCCTCAGGGTTGGCACCCCTTGAGTCAGGCAAGTATTCAGGGATCTCCCACTCCAGTGTGATTTCTCAGGGCTGTCATCACACACGAGAGCCCAGGGAGACCCGCTGGGCCCTGGAGGGGCCCCCCGGAAGGTCTCCTTCTTAGACAATCTGCTACTTATTGCCATTTAGTTATACATGTAGCTGTCTTTTGGATGTCTCTCTTCCTCACCAGAGGCCAAGGATGGCACGTGCATGGTACCCCTGGGGCCTGGCGCTTGAACAGGTGAGCGGATCTCAGAGCAGAATTGCTCTGGGGAACCTGACCTCCCAGACTGGTGGATCCAGGTAATGACCCTTCGCTTGGCTTGGCCAGGCTGGCCCTGCCCAGTTTGGGGGCGGAGGGGGCAGCCAGGATGTCCTGTGGAGCAGGAGGGCTGCTGGAAGGAAGGGAAGGGCTGGGACTGGGTGGGCGGTGAGCACAATGTGGGGGCCTTGGGAGCCTGGGGACAGAAATGCAGTGATTGGTTCCTTTTCGTCCCCTAGTGGCTGCAGACTGCCCCCTGCCCCCCAGTTCCTGCATGCTTTCTGCCCACGGTCCTGGACGCTGGACCCAGTACTGAGGCCGGAGGCTGCTCTGGTCACCCCTAAGCTGTCCCCTCCCCTCCGTGACCTCCTGGTGCTAGGACCCTCCTCGCGAAGGCTCTCTGGGAGTCTGCAGGGGGGGATCGCTGCAAACTGGGAAGTCCTGTGACCACCTGGTTGTGTCTTTCCGTGTCCCTGGCTCTGGGCTGGGATGGCTGGGATGAGGGGTCTGGACTCTGGGCCTCCCGGCCAGGCCAGCGCCCGGGAAGGTGCCCCAAGCCCGGCTCTGCGGGACTTGGCACAGGCCCGCTCTTCCCCAGGGCCGGAGTTTTGCAATCCTTCTTGGCCACCGACTCCTGTTTCTCTGGCAATTGCAGGTTTTCTCGGCTGTGATTTGGACAATGTTTTTTCCCTTCTAAACAACCACTCTGGAAAAAGGGACTCTAACTCTGAATGAGCTGGCTTCAATTGTTCTACTTCTTTCCACAAACAGCACCCTCTTCTCACTCTGCCTCCCAATGCCCTGGCCTGGCGTTTCTAACCCAGTGATGCCTGGGGGTCACCGTGGGGTGGGGATCATGGGCAGGGATCGTGGGCAGTGACTGCTGACCTCCGGGGCCTGGCGTCTCAGCTTTGGGGGCCACACTGTCCAGTCGCTTTGGAGTGGTCCCCGGTCATGTGCGGGCTCCTGAGGGAGTTTCCCGAGCACCTACTATGTGCCGGGCACTTGCCGGACACCTCTCATCATTCCCGCCACGGAGGCCTCGGAGGAGGGTGACTGGCGAGGACAGGACTGGGCTTTGGAGAGGAGTCTGTGTCCGTGCACGTGGCCTGCTGTCTCTGAGCACGTGGAGAGCCCAGCCCTGCCCACAACTCTTTGGTTTCCACCTGGGGTGGCTCCGTACAGCTTTATCCAGAACAGCCTTCACCTCGACGCCCACCTCGGACTGCTCACGTCTGCTCACAACTGACTCTCACTCGCATTCCGGGCATCATGGGCCCCGGCTCAGAGAGGTCAGGGAACTTGCCTGAAGCCACACAGCTGTGGCGGGACCGGGCAGGGACTGGACACGGGGTGGTGTGAATGCTGGCTGAGGAGGGCTGAGGGGCCCTCGGTTCTAGTCCAGCTCTGCAGCCTGGGGGGTCAGGAGTGAGTTCTCTCCACGCAATGGGCCTGGCCCCAGAAACCAGCTCGTCACCACGTCCCTCTGTGGTGGGTGGTGGGCCACTGGAGGGGTCCTTGGGCTTGACTCCAGCTTCAGTGAGGGGGAATCGGAGTTCATGGTCCCCCAGGGTGTCAGAGGTGGAGACGGGGCTAGGGCCGCAGTTTCCTGGGCACCAGGATTTAGTGAGGTCAGGGCTGGGCAGGAGGGTACGCTGTGCTCCCCTTTGCGAGGATGGTCCCTGGCAGACACCGTCCTCCTGGCATCTTGGGCTCTGCCAGCTGAAGACTAGAAAGCTGGTCCCTGTGAGTGCTTGGGGGCCCCTGGACGGCTGGGATCCTTGAATTTCACATCTGCGCTCTGTGACTCTGCTGTCTCTCCCCCCGTAACTTATGGGGAGGAGTCACGTGATGCTGGGCATACCTGTGTCATCCGGGCAGCCCTCCTGGGCTGCATCTGGCCACTTGAGGCTTCCGTGGCTGCGTGCTCCTTGTCCGAGACCTCATCCTCGTGGGACTTGCCCCGTGGCTTCTGTGTAGCTCCGGGTCCTCCTCCAGGAGCTTTCCCGAGCCCCGCCCTGGTCACGGCCCCGCCCTCACCTGCATGCTTCCTCCAGCCTGTTGTCTGTGGTCCCAGCGCCTGAAAACTGCTGGTGAATGCTTTCTGAATAAAGGAACAGGCTGCATAGAGTAGAATGTCCCTGTGCAGAAATCTACTGGCATTTTAGCCTTTTTTTTTTGCCAATGATGACATGAACTTGTATTGATTCAAGCAAAAAAGCCGGATACCTTGTCATTTAAAAAAAAAGGACCAGCTCCCACTTTGCTGTGTGTAACTGCAACCTGGGAGGATGCTATGGAAGGCCGTGTTTCGGGTGATTTTACAAGCCGGCCTCTACGTGCCAAGATTTCGGGAGTGAGGAGCTGGGCTTATGACTCCTGGAGTCCCTCCCAGCCAGCCACAGGCTCCTGGCTACGCTTGCCAAGCAGTCCCTGAAATGTACTCAGACTCCGAGAGGGGACAGGGGCCCAGCCAAAGTCCTAGCCCCGGACGGTGCTGGGAAGGCCCAGGAATGTTGATCATCTGCCCTTGACCTGGTGAGCAGGGCAAGCGAACTCTGGACACCGGCCCCCATGGGCGGGCAGCCTTTCAGGCCAGCTCTGGGGACCACCCCGCCACGCTTCCTGTGGGCGGGTCACACCCTTCAACCCCTATGGGACCTGCTCTGCGCAGGGCCAGGCCCAAACCCATCTGGGGTCCCCCATGTACCCAGAGACCCCGCGCCATCCCCTGGGGACCTTCTGCAGCCTCTGATGGCTCCCCTGCTGGGAGTTTGGGGGTGACGCCGAGGAGGCCAAGGAAGCCAGCTTAGCCGTCCCGCCTTCTGTTCTAGCCCTCGGAGTAAACAGGAACATTAAATCACTACTTGGGGGTCAGGAAACTGGAAATAATCAAAACACAGTGTCCTGTCCTCGGCCCGGGCGCTGGGCCGCTTGTCCCTGGCCCAGCCCTGCTGCCTGGGGCTTTCCCGGCCTCGCCTCCACCCAAGATGCTGCCCCTGCCATCTGCCTCGTGGCCCGAGTGGCCGCAGTGGCCCACGCCTCAGGGTTCAATTAGTGAGATGCCCGGAGAGCTGGCAGTCACCCCCCACGCCCACGCAGGCACCATTTGGCTGAGGACCTCACCAGCAGCCCTGGAACCCCACCAGCCCTCGGATCCCAGGGGATGGGGGTGGGCGTGGGGAGGGCCTCAGGGGGTGGCTAGGGGGGTCGGGGGGCTTGTGCCTGGTCCCCTGTCTCTGCTTCTAGGGCAGGTGTGGCCTGAGGGCTGGCCACACCGCGTCCCTACCACCAGGGGACAGTTAGATGGCCTGGGGCACATGGAGCGTGGGGGTGGGCAAGGGTCTTCTCTCCCGGGGCATTCAGATCACATGCCTTCCTGAGCGGGCTTCATCCCCAGGGGCACTGCAAATCTCGCAGGTCTCCCGGGACTCCCTGAGAGCCACCTCCTAAGGGGAAACTGAGGCTTGGCCAGCAAAAGCGGGCTTTGAGGCTTAGCCCCGGGGTTCCTGTACCTTCCCACGGCCCCGGGATGTTTTCCAAGGCTGGTTCTACTCTGGGAGGTCATGCTGCGGCATGGGGGGGGGTTGGGCCTGGCACTCTGAAGCGGGGCAGGGCAGCCAGGGTGGGCTGTGGGGAGGAGGCCCACCCACGGTGGGAGGCTGGGGTGGCCACTCCTTAATTAACCCGCCCCTAGATCTGGGACCCTGCCCGACTGTGCACCTTCTGAGAGTGTCCACCACCTTGCACTTTCCTTGAAGCCAGCTTGTGAGGGAGGTGTGACTGTACCCATTCTCCTGACTGAGGCCCGGGGTGGCGAGTGGCTTTGCTGAGTTTGCAGTGGTGTTTCAGAGTCAATGGGGGGATTCGAGCTGGCCCTGGCAGCTCTAAGGATCTGGCTCCTTCCTTGTTGGGACTGTCGTCTGTCACCCTCCGGTGATGGGCTGGGCTGTCCACCCGTCCTCTCCCCCTGGTCCTCCTCCTCCCACTATGCTCAGCTGTGGCCTTCAGCAGCAGTAGAGGGGCCAACCTGGCATCTCGGCTCTGCTCCCCGCTGGCGCTGCTCCTGGGTTGGGGGCTGTGCTTTCTGGCTCCCCCTTCCCTTTCCCCAGAGGGGACTTCCCAGAGCGAGGGAAGGTCCCAGGGCCAGCAGCCACGGCAAAGATGGAGGTTTGAGACTGACGCATCATTCAAGCCAGAACTGGGCTGGGGCTGGGGAAGAAAGGGCTCCATTTACAGGGTCTTACCACTTCCCTGGTGGCTCAGATGGTAATGCGTCTGCCTGCAATGCAGGAGACCCGGGTCAGTCCCTGGATCGGGAAGATCTCCTGGAGAAGGAAATGGCAACCCACTCCAGTATTCTTGCCTGGAGAATCCCATGGACGGAGGAGCCTGATAGGCTATAGTCCATGGGGTTGCAAAGAGTCCGACACGACTGAGCGACTTCACTCACCTTACAGGGTCTTAGTCCCTGGGAGGAGGTGAGGCTGGCTGGGCAGTGAGGGGAGTGCTGGTGACGGCTTAGAGGGAGGGCTGGGGCGGGAATGCAGGAGTGGAATTCCTGGAAGGAGGTCCGTGCCCTGGGGGGATCGGGAGGGAGCTGACGCCCCACCTGTGGTCCTTCCCCTTGTCCTGCGTTCCAGGCCCCGACCGTCCACCCCTGGCACCAGCGTCACTTTGCCTGATGGAGTGGGTCAGGTCACAAGTAGCAGAGAACCAAGGCCCCCCTGTCCCACCCCAGGGCCAGACCTCAGCAGCGGCTGTGGGAGCAGGTATGTCGACACAAGCTTCCTTACCCTTCAGGTGGGACGGCAGCGTCCCGGGGGGTCACGTGCTCTGGTTCCCCCGGTGGTAACGCTCAGCTGGCTCCTGCCTCAGCCTCGTGTGGACATGTGCATCCTGATCTGCTGCCCTGGGACCTTGTCTAGGGTCTGCTGGGGAGGAGGATGGAGAGGTGGGGTAGATGGTGGCTGGAGGCTGGGGTGGGGGGGGGTCCAGGTTCTGGCATGGGTGATGGGTACGTGGGGGGCCATTCACTGGGAATGGCCGATCACCATTCTCCTATGAAGGCATAGGAGACTGCCTTCCCAGACCGCCTCTGCCCAGGGGTGGGCACAGGAGCCGGGCCTGACTAGTGTGACTCAGGGGACAGAGGTGCGAGGGGGACATTCACTGGAGGGCTTCAGGGAAATGCTGTGTCCTCCCTGAGATGGGGAGCTGTCCCTGCTCCTCTTCCTGTTTTCCTGCCTCTGGACATTGTTTGCAAACTTGGTGTTTGGAGCCAGGCAGCCTTCTTGCAGCAATGAGGTCATAGGCGAGAGAAGTCACCTGGGTTTGGCTCCGGGACAGTGGGACCAGCATCGCAGCCACAGACTTCAGACTCCTTGTTATGCTGGAGAAACAAACCCATCTTTGGCTAAGTCACCATTCACTGGGCCTTCTATTATTTGCAGCCCAATGCATTCCTAAATAATATAGAATTATTACTACCACGAGTGGGGTTGGAAGTGATTTCCCAGGACCCAAGCCGCAGAGTCCACTGGGGCAGGAGGAGATGGAGAATGCGATGGAACTGGGGATGCTGGATCTGAGGGGAATCGAGTGGGGGTGGCCATGGGTGGTGGCCAAGGTTTCGGGCATGGGTGAGATGCCTCAGGGTGGGTGTGGAGAGGGAGAAGCCAGAGGGTGCAGGCAGAGCTCAGGAAAGGGTGGCGTTCATGGAGAGGGTGGAAGAAAAGAGTGATGGGAAGCACTGCAATAATACAAATAATCAATCCACCGTTTATGGAGCTGCTGCTAGATGTGAGTGGCTGGAATTTACTGTCTCATCCATCCAATCCTCGCCACCACCTGGTGTGTGAGGCACCATCATCGTGTCTGTTTTACAGGTGACAACATGTAGGCTCCGAGAAAGGGCCAGAGGGACCCAGAGCCCAGAGAGCACTCCTGGGCGCACCAGAGGGGCCACCGGGGAGGCACTGCTGCAGTGAGACCCGCAGGATGTTGTAGATCCGGTGGCCAGAGGGGAGGTGAGGCTTTCCAAGCAGAGGGGAGGAAACAGTGGGATCTGGTGGATCCGAGGATGCTCAGGCTGGCGGGGGATGGGGGGGCTGCTGGAAATCAGGTGAGGGGATAGCTGGGGCCTGGAGTGCCAGCCTGGGGGAGGCACCTCGTGACCAGGGCCAGCTTGCCCTGCAGATCGGCCAGAGCTGAGGCTGCAGCTGACCCCGGGAGGGGCTCGGGCGTCACGCCCCCTGCCCAGATGTCTCTCGAGGCGGAGGCGAGGCAAGACCACAGTCGGAGCCCTTGGCCCGTGGCCACGGCAAACAACTTGTCCTCATTGTCATTGAGTAACTGCAGTTGGGCCCTTTGGTCCAGGCCATTTCAGGACAGCGGGCTGCCGGCAGCTCAGGCGGGGTGGCCGGGGACCCCCTGGCTCACCAGCCCAGGGCCAAGCCCCCTGTGGCTGTGGGCCAAAACCTGCTCCTGGAGAGGAGGCCCGTGGGCCAGCTGTGCTGGGAGGGCTGAGTCTGGACAATGGCTATTCCAGGGAGCCCTGGTTGTCACTAGGCAGGGGGAGGGTGGACCTGGGGCTTACGGGGGCAGCCACTGGTTACGGGGGTGCAGGGGGAGGAGCCCTGGTTCAGGGTAGGTGAGGGGCAGCCACTGGTTACGGGGGTGCAGGGGGAGGAGCCGTGGGTCGGGGTGGGTGAACCTTCAGTGCCAGAGTGGCTGCTTCTGCCGCTGGCTGGATGGCAGCAGGAGACCCTCATCCTGGAGGATGGGGGCCGGGCCCAGGAGAAAGGACCGAGGTGGAGAGCTGGGTAGTCAGACAGCCGAGTTTAAACTCCACCCCCTACCCACGGGGTGAGCTCTCAGGCGGGTCCTGCCCTGCCCCAGTTTCCCCGTCCATCAGATGGGTACAGTGGTCTCCGTCCTTTGGGGAAAGCTGTGAGAATTAAAAGAGAGGATTCACGCAAAGTCCCAGGCCCGCGGATTTCGCAAACAATTAAAATTTCGAAAATCAACTTTAGTTCCTGTCGTCGGGTGCCAGCTTCATATTTTGCCAACTGAGAGCACTGAAAACAAAAACAAAACATCAGCTACCGTCTACTGTGACCAGCGCTTCACAAAAGAAGTGGTTATTTGGACACAGAAAGGGTTGGAAGCCTCTGCAAGGAGAAGGAGGGCCTTCTCAGCTGGGAGCTGAGTCGGAAGTCCTCGGCCACGTCCTTATTTTTCCCTGCATACCTGGGACCAGTGCCGGCCTGGGGCTCAGCGGGTGTGTTCTTGGTGAGGCTGGGTCTCTCCCGCCTCCTCGCCAGCCACTTCCAGCTCAAAACTGGAGAACTTACCACTTTTCAGGCTGGGGTTCTCTGATCAAAGGGACACTGCCCCCAACCCCCTGCCGTGTGGTTAGTCCCACCCAGACTCGCCCTGTGCTTCCCCCCCGCAGCCTATCCCATTTTCTTAGCAGAAGAGGTGCTTTTGGGAAGAAGAACCTGGCCACACCAGGTCCACTGCAGGAGACGCCGGACTGAACACGCAGACCCCTGAGGTAGGGTGCCTGCCAACCCTAGTGCCCTGGGGCTAGGATGACACCCGGAGAGTGGGAGACCTGGGCTCACAGAGGCCCTGAGTGGCACTGCTGAGGTCCCCCTGGCATCTGCCGGGCAGGTTCCTGAGGCAGGTGATGGAAACCCAGGTGGAGAGCCCTCCCCTGCAGAATCAAAGCTGCAGACGAAGGTGGGCATCAGTCCTTTGCTTCCTCCCAAGGTCACGGGCTCTGGGCTATCCTTCCTTCCTGGAGGGTCTCTGGGGCTCAGCGGGGCTTGGGAGGCTAAGCCTGGCAGGGGACCCGTGGTGTGGGCCTCCACGTGACTAGTGTTACAGCCGCACACAGGCATGTGCACACACGCACACACACACACACACACACACACACACACATACTTCCTCTTCAAATCCTCCTTCCCTGGGTGGGGGTCTGCACACCCATGGCACCACCTTCCTCGGGGGCCCCTTCAGCTATTCTGCAAGGAGACAGAGAGAGAACTACATTTCAGGGAGAAAACTCGGACAGACCTGGGTTTGAGACGCATGCCTTTCCAAGTCTGCACGCATTTCTTGGGGCCCTGGAGGAGGCCAGGCCCCTGCAGATTACAGGTGGGTCACAGATGCTGGGCGTGAGTCCTGAGAGGTTGTGCAGCTTCAGGGCACCTGTCCACCATGGTGGTGGGGGGGCACAGGCTTTCTGGATCTTTCTACAGGTTTTCCCTGAGTGCCAGGCCCTGTCTTGGATTCTGAGGATCCAGAGGAAGATCTACTGGAATCCCAGCCTCTAGGGCTCCCGCTCTGCCGGGAGAGACAGACCCCAGGCCCATAGCGCCCCTGCGCTGTTATCAAATGCATGTGCCAAGCTTGGGCAGAGGCTTGGATCTGCTCCTGCATGGGGCCTAGAGGGCACAGTCTCAGAGACGCCCCCAAGGGAGGAGGTGCTCATGAGGTGGAGGCCAACTCAGGCCAGGGGAGGCCGACAGAGGCTGGAGTCCCCACTCACCTCTCACTCCCCAAGCACCTGCTCGGGGGGGGGGTGGTCTTGGCTGCCCCACAAGGGCTCGGTGGTCGGAGGCGGGGAGTGCATGTAGCAGGCTGAGGCCTCCCACAGGGGCAAAGGGGACCCTGTTCCTCAGGGTGACTGGGATTTGTGTCTGCTTCCTCCATCAGACGGGGGCTCTCCTAAGGCATTCATTCATTCACTCACTCCCTCACTTGCTCAGTCTTACCTCTTAGTGTGTCCCTGGTGGAAGCTCTAACAGAGCCCCGACCTGCAGGGACAGGAAGCAGAAGTCCCCAGCGGCCACTGAGCGAGGTGGAAAACGTGGCCACTCCTTCTTCCACTCTGCACTTCTTGGACTCGTATACTCTACCCAGCGGGGACAGAGGAATGTCACTGCCTGAGGTGTGCACTGAATCCTGGGGATATCACCCCGTCCTGGCAAGGACCTGCCTTGAGCGGCCCTTCACTCTGCCTTGGACAGGCCATCCCATCACACCATCAGGCCGGCAGCCCCTGGGTGGTGTGGTCCACGATCTGACAGTGGACTCTACTATGGTCTGAGGCTCAGGCCAGCACCCCACTTCCTACAAAGTGGGTCTGTGGTCTGATGTGATGGTCCATGGGCCTCACGCCAAGGGACTTTACATTCTGTGAGCTGGAAGATGGTGATGCTGACTGAGGCCCTGTGGAAAGAAAAGGTAACCCACACCTCTTACACTATTTCTCGATTCCTCATTGCCTCTTCCAGGATGGAAGAAGTCCAGGGTAGTTAACTTGCTTCTAAGAGGCTGGTGGGTTTCCTTTAGGAATGAGGCCCTACTAGGGTCTCAGTATGGGGCCCTGTTGCTGGAAGGTTGGTCATTCAGCCATGGCACAAGCTAGACCAGCCTTGGAAAGTGGGAACCCAGGCAGCTGGGCTGCCTTAAGCTCTGTCACGATGGCTGTTACATTCCCATGCCCACTGTTCCAGTGTGGGGGTGGCCATTCAGAGGCTGGCTGCGGTCAGAAGGCTGTCTCTCTCTCTGTTGTTGCTATTCAATTGCTAACTCATGTCTGACTCCTTGCGACCCCATGGATTGCAGCTCCCAGGCTTCCCTGTCCTTCATTATCTCCTGGAGCTTGCTCAAACCCATGTCCATGGAGTCGGTGATGCCATCCAACCATCTCATCCTCTGTCGTCCCCTTCTCCTCCTGCCCTCAGTCTTTCCCGGCATCAGGGTCTTTCCTAATGAGTCAGCTCTTCATATCAGGTGGCCAAAGTATTGGAGCTTCAGCATCAGTCTTTCCAGTGAATATTCAGGGTTGATTTCCTTTAGGATTCATTGGTTTGATCCTATTGCAGTCCAAGGGACTTTCGAGAGTCTTGTCCAGCACCACAATTCAAAAGCATCAATTCTTCGGCGCTCGGCTTTCTTTATGGTCCAACTCTCACATCCGTACATGACTACTGGAAAATATACAGCTTTGACTATACAGACCTTTGTCAGCAAAGTGATGTCTCTGCGTTTTAATAAGCTGTCTAGGTTTGTCTTAGCTTTCCTTCTAACGAGCAAGCATCTTTTAATTTCATGGCTACAGTCACCGTTTGTGGTGATTTTGGAGTCCAAGAAAATAAAATCTGTCACTGTTTCCAGTTTTCCCCCATCTTTTTGCCATGAATTGATACTGGATGCCATGATCTTAGTTTTTTGAATGTTGAATTTTAAGCCAGCCTTTTCACTCTCCTCTTTTGCCCTCATCAAGAGACTCTTTAGTTCTTCTTCACTTTCTGCCATTAGAGTGGGAACATCTGCATATCTGAGGTTGTTGATATTTCTCCCAGCAATCTGGATTCCAGTTTGTGGTTCATCCACCCCAGCATTTTGCCTGATGTACTCAGCATAAATGTTAACTAAGCAAGGTGACATACAGCCTTGACGGACTCCTTTCCCAATTTGGAACCAGTCTGTTGTTCCATATCCAGTTCTAACTGTTGCTTCTTGACCTGCATACAGATTTCTCACTCTTAGTACCTGGTTTCTCAGGGCTATTCCTGTACTGGGTGCTTTCTCGTGGATATCTTTTTCAATCATTAAAGCATTATTTATTTATTTGGCTGTGCTGGGTCTTAGTTGTGGCATGCGAGATCTCTAGTTGTAGCGTGTGAACGCTTAGTTGCATCATGAGGGATCTAGTTCCCTGACCAGGGTTTGAACCCAGGCCTCCTGCATTGCAAGTGTGGAGTCTTAGCCATTGGACCACCAGGGAAGTCCCTCTGGTGCATATTAACATATAATACCTGATATTTTCTCCACATATGTACACTCCATCCACACACTTCCACCCCAGAATCCCTCATCTTCTGTTTCTGCTCCCAGGCCTCTGGCCAGGTGACCGAGTGACTTGTCACTGCCCACGAGTCCAGCTATGCTCTAGCTTTGGGCTGCTTCTCCTTCCACACAGAGTGGACGACGGCCCCGAGCCTTGAAGCTTTATTTGGAAGATCCTCCCTGTCTATTATTTTCAAGCCCATTCCAAGTGGTTTGGAACAGGCAACGTCCGTTTTCAGTTTGCATCCATTTTCCTGAGCCACGGCTGTACTCACCGTATACTAGTCCCATCCATGAGCCAAGCTCAGACTGTCCTTCATCAGTTGGTCATAAAAATTTCGTGTGGTTATAAGCGTGAGCTGAAGGAGAGGAAGCTTCAGGATCTGGTGCTTAACTAAACTGTGCTTCATCTGAGACGTGTCCACTAGTGTTTTATGTTGGAATACTGCTGGGCTTTCCCGTTCTACTGCTTTCCTCTATTTCTTCGCATTGTTTACTTAAGAAGACTTTCTTATCTCTCTTTGCTATTCTCTGGAACTCTGCATTCAGTTGGGCACAACTTTCCCTTTCCCCTTTGCCTTTCACTTCTCTTCTCAGCTCTCTGGAAGGCAAATACGGGGAAAAAGCGGAAACAGTGACAGATTTTTGGGGGTGGGGGCTCCAAAATCACTGTGGATGGTGACTGAAGCCATGAAATTAAAAGACGCTTGCTTCTTGGAAGAAAAGCTATGACAAACCTAGACAGTATATTAAAAAGCAGAGACATTACTTTACCAACAAACGTCCGTCTAGTCAAGGCTATGGTTTTTTCAGTAGTCATGTACAGATGTGAGAGTTGGAAAATAAAGAAGTCTGAGGGAAGAAGAATTGATACTTTGGGACTGTGTCGTTGAAGACTCTTGAGAGTCCCTTGGGCTGCAGGGGGATCAAACCAGCCAATCCTAAAGGGAATCAACCCTGAATTTTCATTGGAAGGACTGATACTGAAGCTGAAGCTCTAATACTTTGGCCACCTGATATGAAGAGATGGTTGGATGGCATCAACTCAATGGACATGAGTCTGAGCAAACTCTGGGAGATAGTGAAGGACAGGGAAGCCTGGCGTGCTGCAGCCCATGGGGTCACACAGAGTCGGACAAGACTTAGCAAGAGAATAACAGCAGCAACTGCTAGACTTAACTGACCTTATGTCTTGGTGGGTCTGATAGAACCCATTTCGTGATAGTGAATTCTGACCACATGGTCACTTGATTTCCCATGGTTGAGCACTATCTCTAGGAGGGTCTACACCGTGAGCTATTTATGTAAACATATATAATTCTCTATTGTAGATGCCATGGGCGTGATCCAGAAATGAAAGCATTTGATTTGAGATTTTCTCATTGGTATTTTCTCTTCAGTATCAGTCCATTAAATCTTGGTGTCTTTTCCTACTGCTGATAACCTCTAAGATCATAACATTTGACAGATCATACAGTCCAGGGAGCAAGGATGCTTGCTCTGCAGCGTGAATCTGCTGCAGTGGGACCTGCTTCTAGGTCCCACTCAGAGTTAGCATTCTCTTGGGCCACCAGGTGCGGGTGAATGTTGTCGCTGTTCAGTCACTAAGTTGTGTCTGACTCTTTGCGACCCCATGGACTGCAGCACGTCAGGCTACCCTGTCCTTCACTATCTCCTGGAGCTTGCTCAAACTCATGTCCTTCGAGTCGGTGATGCCATCTAACCATCTCATCCTCTGTCACCCCCTTCTCCTCCTGCCCTCAGTCTTTCCCAGCATCAGGGTCTTTTCAAATGAGTTGGCTCTTCTCACCAAATGGCCAAAGTACTGGAGCTTCAGCTTCAGCATCAGTCCTTCCCATGAATATTCAGGGTTGATTTCCTTTAGGATTGACTGCTGTGATCTCCCTGCAGTCCAAGGGACTCTCAAGAAGACTTTTGCGAGTAAATACAGCAAAGCGTCCCCAGGTGGGGAACATGCTGCCTCTAGAACTCAGAGACGTTCCCGGCTTTGTGTTTCCTGGCTCATGGAGTGGGTAGAGGAGGGTGCAAGATGCAATTACTTGTCCTTTGCTTTTGAACAGATCCTGAGAGCACTGCCCTAGGTCACTGAATCCCTAATATTTACTGATCCAGCAGGCGTGTGACTCTTCACAGGGTTTCTCCCTCACGCTCTGGAAACAAGGCCTCCAATGTGTCCATCCAGCTTGTGTTGCGTAGCATCCTCGTGGCAGTGGACCAATGTGGTGTTCTGTGGGGTGTCCAGTAGGGACTATGATGGGGACTTCAGACTATAATGTGTCAGGGATGAGAGCGATGGTAGCCCTAGTGCAAGACTAACCGTGTACTACTGTCCTTTCCAAGTCCATGAAGACTGTTTTGTACCCTCATTTCTTATGGGGATGAAAAGAACACAATGACCCTCTACCGTGTACCTGAGGCCACATTCACCTGTGCCAACAAAGACCACATCTGCTACAGGGGTTGTGGTTGGGGCAGCTACCAGCTTGAGTTAGTAGTAATCCGCCACCACCATCCAAGATCCTTCAGGTTTCTGGGGGGCTGACAGACAGATTAAATGGCAGTATGATGGGGACCACCACTCTGTCACTTACCTCTTGAAAGGTGGCATTCATTTGTGCCATTCTCCGGTGGGTGATTTTGTTTTTGGTTTACTCTCTTGGCCCCAGTGGGAGAAGGCAGTTTCAGAGAAGGTCAAGGTGGGGGTGGTACCAACTACCAAATAGGTCTGTCCAAATTGTCCATTCCAGCGCCAGGGAAATGACCACTGGACCACAGACTGGGGGACTCACAGGAAGCCACACCAGGGTCAGGGACTCTGTCACCCCCATTGGTCTCATTCTAACAGGGTCATTTGGTCTCCTGTATCATTATCAACTGGAATCCTGTGTCCAACAGCCTTCAGCATGTCTGGGCCTCCTCCTTTCTTAGTCTAAAGATGCTCAAGGTGCTCAGATCAGTAGCCTTACCCTCATGTGCGGAAGGACTGGGGTGTCACTACCATGTACACTTGCCGTGGCTAAGGGTGCTTCCTCCTGACGAAGTGTCCACCGGATTCCTGGTCTGAAAACTAGCTGCAGAAGGAAACCAGAAGGGGAGCTGTGACTTTTTACAGGGGCAGCTACTGTCAGCATCCTGATCAGTCTTTCTTGATTTATTTTCACTGTGCAGATTGCACTTTACCCTCCAGAATAGCCCAGCTGTTCTGCCCCATTCTCCAAGAGCTAACCATGTCCAGAGCCCCCTGGCTGCCACTGTGATCCTGTTGCTCATTAGACTGGTTGTTGTTGTTCAGTCGCTAAGTCATGTCTAACTTTTTGCAACCCCATAGACTATAGCCCGTTGGCCTCCTCTGTCCACTCAAGAATACTGGAGTGGGTTGCCGTTTCCTTCTCCAGGAGATCTTCCCAACCCAAGGATTGAACCTGAGTCTCCTGCATTGCAGGCGGATTCTCTACCATGGATCCACCTGGGACTCTCCATTATGGTGGTTCTTCTGTCTAGTTACCTACAGCTCCACGTTGCCCCCTTGCCTCTCCCATCTCCGCACCTCGTTACCCCCTTGTAGTCAGGGAGCCTGGTTCTGCAGGGTTGGCCCTGGCTGTCACTAGCCCCAGATCCGGAGGACAGACATCACTGAGCTTCTCAGTGGTGTCTGAACTTTCCTTACATTCCTTCCTGCTTTGGTGAACGGTGTACTTTCCAGATCTCTGGATTCATTGTCAACTTGAATCCTGTGTCCAACAGCCTTCCCCACGTCTGGGTGGCACTTCATGGAGTCTGTTCCTATTGTACTGGTTTTACCACTCTCAGAGCCTTGGGCCTCCTCCTGGACCTCCCCCATCTGACCAGCAGGCAAGGGGACCGTGGGAGTAGGACAGGTGAGACTTTGCTGTGGAGGGGTGAGTCTCACATTGCATTGGGCAGAACTCAGCATCGGGAGAGGGGAATGATTCGATAACTACCCAGCTGGTCCCTGCCACCCACCTCCAAGGCATCCCGGGCAAAAGAAGTGAGCTCGCCCCCAGTGGGCTGAACTAGGGAGCCTCACAATCGGGCCTCCCCAGGACTCCCTGCCAGCCTTCCCTGAGAACCTGCCTGCTTGAGGGCTGGGGATCCAGAGGGGCCCCAGCCTGGTGGGGACGTTGACTCCTGAGTAGAGGATGGTCACTCTGGGGCCTGGCCGAGCCCCTGCCAGAACAATCTGAAGCAGCAGTAAAGCCTTCTAGGGGAGGGGTGGATGGGGACCATGCCAGGACGGGCGCTCTGGCTGTCCTTGGGCACAGGTCCCTCAGGCAGACGGCGAAGCAGGGCACACACAGAGGGAGCAGCTTAGGCAAAGCTTCAGGGAACTGCGGTGACTCCACTCGGAGTGGCCTGGAGGCTGGGGAGGGGGCCGGTGGGGAGGGCTGGGAGCGCTCCGCTGAGGATCCAGAGGGGACACTCCCCAGTTCCCTGGCGCCCGCCTCCCTTTCACTGCCCGTGCCTTGAGCGCATCAGAGTCAACTTTCCAAAACAAACCCGGGCTGTGTCACGGCGGATCGAAGCCCTCCCCAGCTCCCACCCCTCCAGACCCCACACTCCTTCACTGGCACAGACTCCCCATCCAGGCTGAGTCCGCTCAACACGGTTCCTGGGCCCACCTCTCCGTGGGCTCCCAGCGGCTCTGGCCCTCACGTGGGTGCTCTGCTGTGGCTCAGCTTGTGGGGCCCTTCTGCTCCCCACTCGAGGCCTTTGCTCCTCTGTTCCCATTCCCCGGGATGCTCATCCCCCATTGGTTTTCTGCTTAATTACTACTTGGCCCTCAGGAGCCACCTCCTCCAGGAAGCCTTCTCTGATTCCCTCCCCAGCACAGTGCCCGGCCCATTTGGTCATCCTGAAAGATGGCTGCTATCGTTGGCCAGGACCATCTCCTGCTCCGGGTGGAGGCTCTGCAAGCAAGGCCAGGGGCCACGCTGCACTCCTCTCTGGGGCCCCAGCCTGCAGCCTGCAACCCAAAGCTGAGCAGCCCACAGGCTGAATGAGAAGAAAGCGAGGAGATGACGCCCTTAAGCTCTGCAAAGACATTTTCCCAAGCAGCTGGCAAGGCCCCCACCCGCTCTGGGGGATTTTCCAATCTGCTCCAAAAAGGCCCAGCTCTGAGCATACTGGGATCATTCCGGGACACGGCGAGGCCCACTTTGCTAGCCCTGGCCACGGGCAGAGCATGTCTGAAGGTCCTTTCTCCTGCTTTTCCTTTTCCCCCCTTTTCCCTCCTGCTTTTCCTGGCAGTGGGGCAATTGGAGATGAGGCGAGATGAGCCTCCCAGAGCCCTTTTCTCCTTGGCAGCCTCTGGCCCCATCCCAGACCTCATCCCAGCACAGGCAGCATCCTTGTGTGGCATAGAGGCGAGCCCAACCTGTATGACTTTCAGCGCCAGGGACCTGCAGAGACGATGCTGGCACGGGGGGGGGGCATGACTGAATCTTGGAGGGTGGGTGCCAGGGAACCTGGGCTGCCTGCCCTGCTCCCCTCCGCTTCGTGTTCCTGGGCCTGTGTGTCGGGGACTGGGGTTGCTGGGAGCTGGCTGCTGGCAGCTGGGGTGCTCCTATTGGTCCAGGGGTGGAGGGGGAGGCTCTGCGTGGCCAGGAGCAGGGAGTGGGCAGAGGCAGAGGGAAGAAGGGACCGGGTCAGCTGTGCCAACGTGACGGGCATCTCCTGGGATTTCCAGAGACCGAGCGGAAACTCTTTGCAGAGGGGCTTGTTCCTCGCTCTGTCTGGCACTGCCTGGGACCTTCTGGGAGTTGTTTTGCTCGTGGTAATTGGTGAGAAGTTTGTTTCTAAAAGTCTGCCCAGAACCCCAAAGTGGAAGCAGGCGGAGGGCCAGGGTGAGTGGAGAATGTTCTTTTCAAACACATTTTTATAAGAATGTGTTCAGGTCTGCTCTTTGGACTTTGCGAGTTTAGAATTTGGAGTTAATTTAAACAGGGCCGGGTGGGGGCTCACCTTTGCCCCCTGAGGCCACGGAGGACAGAGGTGGGGGGTCCCTGGCCCTGGGGAACTGGGTGTCCTGGGGCAAATGAGTTCATGCTAATCACAGGTGCTTCTTATCTGTGCAGGGGAGCCAGCCCCTCCCGGTGTCACTGGCTTGGGTGGGCCCTGCTGCTGAGAGGAAGGGGGAGGGGACCCACCTGGCCTCCTCTGTGGTCAGAATCCAGTGCCTTTTGCCAAGTGCTCAGCCTGGGTAGAAAGGTGGGGAATCTGCCCATCCCAACCCCGGCTCCGACTCTGAACTCAGCTGGTTTCTGCTCTTCACAGACAGCCGCCACCCAGCCAGATTGCCCGACTTTCACGGAGTAGGCTGGTAACTGCAGAGAGAGAGAAATGAGACCCAACATCCCCTTTGCAACAGGGTACATCCTGGGAAGAGAAGTCCCCAGGAAAGTGATTTTTGGAACCTGAGGCAGCACAGCAAGCCGTCGACTTTTGCCCTGTTGCGTGACTGCATTCAGTCTCTTGCCCTACTGGGCCTCAGTTTCCCCATCTGTCAAATGGGGGGAGAGTGTCAGAAAGGATGTCTTTTCAAGTTCCATCCTACTTAAAATATTGTCCTGTGATGCCCCCTGTGTCGGCTGCCCACCTATGAAAGGAGGTGATTTGGGAAGCAACTTCAGAAAAGAAGCGCGACACTTGATTGGCAGGTCCTGGTAGCTTGGAGAGAACCAAATGTAAAAAAATGGTGAAAAACAGGAGAGATGGTGTGTTTCCAGCCTTTGCCTGGGGAATGAGGACTGCCTCTGTGCCAAGCTCTTTCCCCCGGGATGGGCAGGGCCCAGCCACCGTCTAGCGCATCCTTTTTTGGGAGGTCCTCAAAGCAGTTGGATGTCACCCGGGATAGGACTGGCACACACACAGGGGCTTCCTCTGCCCGTGTTTGGCCAGGAGGTTCTGAAGCTCGTGATGTGTAATATATTCCTGAGTCCAGCCAGAGAGAGGCGGGCTGGACTCAGGCCACCAGGCCACTGAGGGATCACAGCCCGCCCCGACCTTCATGACCAGTCATGAGGACCACTCTCCTGCATCTGCCACTTGTTCGGTTAGCCCGGTGCTGACTGTCTCCTATGGGCTCTGGATCATTGCCTCCATTCTCAGCCCTGGCTTGAGACAGAGCATTGTCCCCATTGGAGGGGGTGGAAACCTGAGCTCAGAGAGGCTCCGTAGCTTACCTGAGGTCACTCCACTAGTGACAGGTGAAGCCCCAGGGTCACTGAACTCACAGGACTGCCATTGGGTCCCGCCCTCCACCGCAACTGAGAAAAGATGGTAGGCCTGGTGGATCCCTAGACTGTGTTAGAGGTGCGTGGATGGATTTTTACATACTTGTGTATTACAAACAAGTTACGCCATCAAACCTGTGGTTTCAGTGAGGATATTGCCTGGAAGAAAAATCAAGGTTTAAGGAGTGAGATTATTTAGGATTGAATTTAAGAAGGATTGTTGTTGTTCAGTTGCTCAGTTGCGTACAACTCTTTGCAAACCTATGGACTGCAGCACACCAGGCTTCCCTGTCCTTCGCCATCTCCCCGAGTTTGCACAAACTCATGTCCATTGAGTCAGTGATGCCATCCAACCAACCCATCCTCTGTCACCTGCTTCTCTTCTTGCCCTCAATCTTTCCCAGCATCAGGGTCTCTTTCAGTGAGTTGGCTGTTCGCATCAGGTGGCCGAAGTATTGGAGCTTCAGCTTTAGCATTAGTCCTTCCAATGAATATTCAGGACTGATTTCCTTTAGGATGGACTGGTTTGATCTCCTTGCAGTCTAAGGGACTCTCAAGAGTCTTCTCCCACACCAAAGTTCAAAAGCATCAGTTCTTCTGTGCTCAGCCTTCTTTCTGGTCCAAACTCTCACATTCGTACATGACCACTGGGAAGGAAGTACAAATTTGGTCTAGACTGCAGCATGGCAAAAAATCAGGGACTTGGGATAAAACCTCGTGCTGTGTAAGTCACACAGTCAGCACGCCTCCCTCCCGACCCTCGGGCTCCACCTGCAGCCCGAGTGCCTTCATACTTCCTCTCGAATCCCTCTCCCTTGGACCTCAACCTCGGGCCAGCTCCCCACACTGCATTCTGTCTCAGAAATGCCTGTGAAGAATGACCCCCACCATATGCCCCTCTCTTGAACCCTCTGCACTCTGAACTCTGCTTCCTGCCCCCACTGAGGCCACTGTCTTCATGGTCCGGTGGCTTCTCTTCAAGGAGGTCCAGTGGCCTCCTAGGGAATGGCCGTCAGTGGCCCCGGTGCGTGTGGCTCCTCTTTCTCAGGACTTCTGGACCCCACGCTCCTGTGGCTTCCCCTCTTTTCTCTGGATACTCACCCCCAGGCTCCTCTGAGGATCCGCGCTTCCATTCTTGAAATATTGTTCCTTAGACCCCTTTGGATGCCCTTCTTGCTCCCTGCTTAGCTGGTTCACTCCCTCCCTTGACATTAATACCAACCATGAGCTGATAACCGCATGCCCCCCACCCCCCACCCGCTTGCATCTCCATGCCGGCTCCTGAAATCCCGACCTCCCTGCTGGGCATCTCCCCTCGGACCCCTCACAGGCTCCTCCCACTAGACTGCCTGAGCTAAACCCTGGACCACTCCCTGCCCCCCTGCCTGAGCTGGCTCTTCCACCCACAGTCTCATGGGCAGATGAATATTGGGCTCCACGGGTCTGGCCTCCTCCCGCCTCTGGGATCTAACCTCTTCTCCTTCCTCTCCACCACCCTCCTGCTCTAAGTGTGATCCTCACTAAGCGTGGTCCCATACTTCAGGGACCAAACTGCCTGCTTCGGTCCGCTTGGATTGTAACAGCCGGCAGGACCTTTTGAAAGACACAACTGGAGTCAAATCACCCCCTGCTTAGAGTCCTCTCCTCCACTCTCATCCCGTCCCCTTGGGATACAATCCAGACTCAGCATCTACAAGGCTCCCACAGAAACAGCCGCAGCAACGCGCCTCTGTGGCCAGAAGCTAGTTGCAGAGGGTGGGAGCCGGTCCCCCTTCCACCTGCCGCTGAAGCAGACACGTTCGGGTGCTCACAGCTTCTCCTCAGTGTAAGTAGCCCAGGCCCCTTCCGCCTTGTGGCTCTGCTGGTCTCGCGGGTCTAAGGCGACTGTTCGAGGTCCTGCCATTCCATGGGGCGGGGGAGGGAGGGAGGGAGAGAATAACCAGGAAGTCGGATGCGGTCCTGCTCACGTCCATGGACCAAGCCGCATCATGTGGCCACGCCTGGCTGCCAAGGAGGCTGGGAAATGTTGTGTTTGGCTGGGTGGTCATGTGCCCAGCCAACTCTTCTCTTACGACAGAGGAAGGGGAGAAAGAAGTGGGAGGAGAGCTGAAATTCCTTCTCAGGAAAGGATGGTTTGCCCCTCTGCTGAGGAACCTCTCCGAGTCTCGGTGCCTATTTATAAAGTGGGTGGGGGGCTGCGGGGAGTGCACTGAGATGGTAAACAGTGAACGAGCGCCCTGAAGCCCGTCCGGTGTTTCTCCAGTGTTGTCTTTCTCCTTCCATCCCTGCCCCCGTCGCCTGGGATTTGGCATCCGTGGCTCGTGAATCTTGGGTACTGTGACTGAATCGGCGCTTAGTAGGGCCAGACAAAAACAGCTCTGCAGTGTGTGCCTCGTTGCCTTGTCTGTGCCGAGGTTTTGGCACAGGCGGGGTGGCGGGGGGAGGGCTTGGGGGCCTCAGGAGACGAGGCTGGCAGGGCAGGCGCAGTTGGTGCGTGGCAAACCGAACCTGTCAATTCCAGAAGCTTTTGGCACATTGTGGAAGCACTAGATGACTTTGAGAAGTGTCTGTGTGTTTTTTCCCCAAGTGCAGTTATTTTTGCCGCTGTGAAATGTTCTGAAATCTGACAGTTTTGTTTTGAGTCTTAGCCCGATGGGAAGATGGAAAGGAACACTGCCTCCCAGTTCTGTGGCACTCGCTTCTCAGGGTCTCCTGAGGACACCCAGATCCTGGCAGAAGTGGCCAAGGAGAAGCCAGGCAACCAAGATCTCCTGGGGACGGGCGCACAGTGGGTCAGGAGCGCAGTGGGTCACGACCAGGAGCTCTCAGACCCACTCAGGGCATGAGACCCAAGGGCTGACTTGGCCCATGTAAAAGCACCTACTGTGGGTCAGGCCCTCCCCCACCAAACATTTGTTGAGCACCTACTGTGTTCACATGTCAGATGTAGACTGCGCACCTACTGTGTGCCAGGCCCTCACCCACCAGGCATTTCCTGAGCCCCCACCATTGGTGCGGGGGCATGAGAGGGCTCTTGGTGGAGGAGTGGGTGGTGGTGGGGGTGGGGAGATGAATGGGGATGATGCTGAAGGATGCAGACCCCAGAAGACAGAGAGATGACTCAGATGCAGACCCTGGTCATCTGAAACCCATGGGGGTCCTGCAAGGCTGCAGGGAGGATGGGGGGGTCTGAGTGCACCAGGGGCCTGGGCGTATCCCGGTCTCACTGCTGCCCCCATCACCTGTCTGGCTCCTCCTCCTCTTCCCAAGGTCATGGCTATCCAGGGCTGGGCCAGACACCTCTGCTCTTCCTGCCCGCCTGCCCTCTAGCTGATCTCAGATGCATCTTCACAGACGGCATCCTTACAGCTGTGGATGCCACATGCTTCTCCACTCTGGCATCTTCAGGCCCTCTTGTTGGGTCCAGTCACCTGTGGGCACCTCCAGTCATCTTTCCCTGCGTGTGGTCGTCATGAGCTTGTCACGTGCCCCCTAACTGCCCGGGCTCTGTTTTGATGTCCATCACAGGCACTGGCCCCACTGCTCCTGGACCAGCAGCATCTCAGCTGCGTTGGGAGTCCCATCATCCTGGCACATGGATTATGATGTGGTCAGTGACTTTCCTGAGCACCAGCTGAATGCCAGGCATGGAGCCAAGGGCTTTACCTGCACCAGAATCCCAACCACAGCCCTGGGTGGCAGCAACCACTGTAATCTCCATCTTCACAGATGACAAAACCGAGACCCAGATGAATAGATTACCGGATGACGCACAGTGCATCCAGTATTTCCCGAAAAAGCCAGTCGTTGACTTAACCCCGGATGATAGCTAGGGGAATGGGAATTGAGCTGTAACAACAGTGATTTCGCACACGTGTGCAAGTGGTTTTATGTTTACGAAGTACTTTTCTACATTGCTATGGAGACTGAGGATATAGCCTTTCCCTCTGAGAGGTAGACCTAGAAGTAACTGACAATCACACTACAGTGTGTTTCTGGTTAAAAAGGCAAACAAATCACGGCAAGGTTCCCACCATCCCTCCCCAGCCTTCACTTTGGGACCTTCATGGAGAGACACTGTTGCTCTCTTAGTTACAGGACTGGTGTCTGTAACAAAGATGCCAACGTCACAGTGAGCAAAATAAGGACGCTTCCTTTTCTTCCTTTCAATATAAGCTATGCAGGGCCGATATTTCGACTTCCTGGCTCCTGGGGCACAGGCTCCTCCTATCCCTATTCTGCCACCTTCAAGTACCTTTCACCTTGTAGCTCAGGAAGGCCATGCCTACAACCAACTATATGATGCAGCCAGAGAAAGAAGGGGCAGAGAGCAGAGTGCATGGCCCTTTCCTTAAGGAGCTGCATGTGCTGCTTGTGTCCCATTTGCTGCAAGTTGCTCACATGGCCTCATCTAGCTGCAAGGGAGGCGGGAAACATTGTCTCAGGGGGCGGCTCTGTTCCTAGCTCAAACTTAAAGGGCTTTGTTTTTAAGGAACAAGGGGGCAAATGGACATTGGGGAACAACTAACAGTCTTGGCCATGGTCCACCTCTTTGGGCTCCCTGGTTTCCATGCAGGGTCTCCCTTCTGGGCCCTGGACACATTTTAGCCCCTTCTCTTGAGATCAGTCCTGAAGTCCTGCCCAGGCATTGCATCCGGCCATGTCCAGGGTCAAAAGGGAATGTGCAGACCTCTTATCAAGACCAGATGTGAAGGCTCATGGACAGGGAAACTATTAATGAAAAAGACAGTGGTTTATAGCCCCCCCCCCCCCCTTAGGTGATGATGGGGCAAGAACAGCAGAACTGCTGTAAATCTTGCCTTTGGAACAGATGAGCATAGACAACACAGCTGCTGCTGTCCAGGATGATGACTGAATCCAGATGGGCAGGCGTCATTGCCACTCTGGTCACCTAGCCTCTGCTTCTTGGAGGAGTGCATTGTCTACCGTCTCCCAGTGTCCTTGCTGGGTCCTCCGAGAACATTCTCCTTTCCCACCCCTGTCTCCAAATCCACCCTAGTAGTGGGCATCTCTGACTACGCCCTTCCTGGTGGCCACCAAACCTCCACAGCATATTTCTGGCTGTGTCTACATTTCAGGAGTGTCTAGGGATCTCTTTGGGGGGGGTGTCAAAAAGTAACAAGCTTTGGGAAGCTGGGCTATGGTTTATTTGGCAACACAATTCCCTCCAAAACTTAGTAGGTCTATTTGTATCTGGTTATTCCATATTGCATGTAACCCCACTTAAGATCTTGTCCAGATCTTGCTTTTTACTCTGATGAAACTGCTGTTTTGTTTTCATGCCTCTGTTATCAGTTCATTTCACAGCAGCCACATTGATGTTATCTGAACCACAGGCTTGAGTGGGGAGACAGAACCACATTCAGACCATGGCCCCCAGGACAGCTGTGCTTGCCCGTTTGAGAACACTTTATGGGAGGAGCTGGGAAGGGATCAGGTCATCTCTTTCTCCACCAGGACTGCACCTCCAAATCCATCTTCATAATTTTCCTGTATTACTTCCTAAAGGCAGCATGCCACAGCCAACACACCTGCACTGAGTCTCAAGCCAGTTTCATATTCTTAGGGGCCATCACGATGTATTCAATCTTCCAGACATCGCAGGGAGCATTTTTATGACAGGCTTTCGGCAGCACTAGGGTCGATAGCTTTCCAGTTCACAAAATCTGAATCCTAGACTCTGGAGGCCAGACTTTGGAAGTCTGGGTTTGTTGTAGCAATGCCCCAGTCCCACTATGTTCCTGTAGCTAAATCTGTTAATAGTCAACACATTCGCTTGACTGCTAGAACAAATATCTAACCCTGAGCCCTCCAAAGTGGCTTAAACATGATGGGAGTTTATTTTTTTCTTATGTTACAGTCCAAATGGGTCAGGATGACATGGTGACATGAGAACCTCAGGAACCTAGACACGTGTAGCCGGCTGCTCTACTGGCCTCAAAAGAAACTGAGTTCACAGTCTACGATGGCTGCTGCAGCTCCATCCATCCCATCTGCATTCTGGCCAGGGCTAAGCAGAGAAGAGGAAGAAGGCGACATGCCCCGCCACTTCCTCTCAAGTTCAGGGTCTGGAACATGCACCTGTCAGCCTACTCATATCCCGTGGCAAAGAGGGATCTGAGGCTCAGGACACTGGGTCGCCCATGTGCCTGAGTGTTTGTGTGTGCATGTGCATGCATGAGCTATTGTATTGCCCAGGTCTCTCTACCCCTTCGTCCAGTGCTCTTTCTTTAAGCAGCGACACTGGAAAGAAGCAGGCCTGGGAGAGAAATGAGATCCTTTGTTCCCACTATGAAATGCCTGTGCTTGGAATTGGGAACCTGGGGGACAGAATGAATGGCTTGTGCATTGTGGTCACATACTCTCAAGGCCCAGGATGCCCACTGGCTGGGCAGCCATGAGCCAGCCGGCTTGTGGGTGAGCGGTACCTACTGCAGTCCTGGCAGGGCCCCTGAGCCCCACCTTCCTGCCCGTTTTGCTCTGATGTTGCCGGCTGTGTGCGCCTCAGGTTTTTCACCTGTTGTTGTTCAGTCGCTCAGTCCTGTCCGACCCTTTGAGACCCCATGGACTGCAGCACGCCAGGCCTCCCTATCCTTCACTATCTCCTGGAGTTTGCTCAAACTCATGTCCATTGAGTCGGTGATGTTAGCCAACCATTTTCACCTGTAACCTGGGGTCAATGCTTTTGTCCTGTTACTCCCCATGTTGTTTTGGGACCTCAGACGGGAGACTGGAGGCAAACAGGCCATCAGCTGGAACGTTGCGAGTGGCTGAACAGGGGAACCCAAAGGGACTCTGCAGATGAGATGAAGCTCAGGCTCTTGAGGTGGGAAAATGGTCGTGGATCACCCAGAGCGGGGCATGCAACCTGGAGGGTCCTTAGGGAAAGAGAGAGATGGTGGGATCAGAGAAAAGAGGATGCGATGATGGAAGCAGAGGCCATAGTGATACAGTTGGAAGGCAGAGAGAAGGGCCAGGAGCCCAGGCATTGGAGGGCAAGGAGACCTCCCTGGAGCTTGCAGGAAGAAGAGCCCTGGGTCGCGCCTTGGTTTTAGCCGGGTGAGACCATTTGGACTCCTTCTCTACGGTAACCACATGGGTTTGTGTGGTTTTCAGCTGCGGAGTTGGTGACGTATTATTACAGCAGAAACAGGAGTCAGATATGTGAGGGTCTGGGGTGTTGGGACCCTGTGGGATTGCAGCTGGCAGGATGGGACCTAGGGGGTGGAAGGAGACTTAAAACGAAAGGTCCAGAAGGAGCAGGCAGGCTTTTTGCTGGATGGTGAGCAGCCTCTGGGACCCGGTGTGTTGGGGGCTGGGAGGGGCTCCCGGGGAGATCAGCCCGGAAGGCCCTGAACCCGCCCCCCACCCCCCATCGAGGGGGCTGTACTTAATCTGGAGGAGGAGAGACCCCACGAAGGTGGTGTGGCGGCCTGTGGAGACGCCTCCGGGCCAGGAAATGACTGGTGTGTCGGAAGGCAACCGGAAACTCGGCCTCACGTATCCGGAGTGCTTGCGGTCGCGGTGTTGCGCAAAGTTCTGGAAGCCGGTGCGTCTCAAGAAGTACCCTGGTGTGCAGGCCCGCGGAACGAATCTTGGATCAGCCAGCCCAGAGCCCCAATAGCACAGGGAGACCAGAGGCCAAGACCCGGAGCTTTTTATTGAGAGTGCTTTCATAGACACCCTACGCAATCCAGGGTCCAGCCACCTCTGGCTCTCGGGGGAGGCTGTCGGACTGCAAAGTCCTCTGCAAGCGGAGCCCAGGAGGGTCCCTGGAAATTGGAAGCGTGGCTCAGCCCAGACGCACAATGAAAAGAAATGTGTGATCGTGAAAGGGACACATTCAAAATCGCATGTTTTTCGTCTTCAGTGTTCACGGAAACATGCCCATTAGCGGGGGTGGGCGCAGTGGGGGTGGGGGAGGCCCTGTGGAACGCGGCGAAGGGCTCCGGGGAACAGGATTTCTGCGCGCGGCGAAGACGCCACCCTGGAAAGCCACGTGTAGACGCGTGCGTCCAAACGCCCCACGGATGGTTTCAGATCCTGCAGGGAAGAGGGAGAAAAAAAAAACATTCTGAACATTGCCAGAATGGTATTTGAGTAAACAGTGTGGACAGCTGCTCCTCGCTGTCGGAGCCAAAGAAATTCTGCTGTCGTCCAGGAGGAAAACGCGTTTGCCGAGGGACCCGTTAACTGGGGGCTGATCTGCCTGGCAGGATTGGCGCCGCTACCAGGGGCAGCCTGGGGGTCTCTGGACTCCACTTCGAGCACCCTCTTTTCAGCTGACTGTGGGTTCCCTGACTTGCGGGTGCGTTATCCCCCCTTCCTAGGGTTCCCTGACTTGCGGGTGCGTTATCCCCCCTTCCTAACTGTGCGTGGGAGGGGCAGGCGGCCCCCTCTGGGGGCTGCAGCCTGGCTTGAACCCCAGGTGGAGATGTGGGAGGTGCGGGGAGAGCCCGGTGCACCCCGAAGTGGCAGGTGGGGGCAGCGGGGAGGCCTGGGGAGGCCATGCCAAGGCCTGTCCGGCCCAAAGGTCAGAGCCACACAAAGGATGCTGGAGTTCGCCCTCTCCCCCTGGAGTGACCCCGAGTGTGAGAGCCGAGCCGCTCCTCCGGCAAAGTGCCTGGGGATTAATTAGTTTAATTGGTCCCTGCTTTAGGCCAAATAGTCAGTGTCAAAAGAGAAAAGTAAAAGATACTTTCCCATTTGGGAAGACAAAAACGGCCCCTGGCAATGGCGGAGGGTGGTAATAACAACAAAAAGCCTTTGCGGGAGTTGACTTGAATGGCCTGGGAAGGCGGCTGGACCCCAGCTCGGACCTCCCTCGCATACCAAGCAGAGATGGGAGCCCTCTGGGAAAGGCCGGCCCAGGAACTTGCTCTAGCCAAAGCGCCACCCTAGCCTCGGGCAGAAACATCTCGGGGGCCCACTGAGCCTCGTTATCAGGGTTTCTGCCCCGGACCACATACGCCCCCCAATGCTCCCCAGCCTCATTTGCAAGAGGAAAGGGGATCCCCAGAGACTGGCTGGTCCTGGCTGCTCCAGGCTTGGGCCTGTGGACTCCGATTTTCGTGCAGTAATTGTTGTGGGGCTGGGGAGCCTGGCGGGGAGAGAGGCTTGAAGCAGGTCCACGGCTGTCATTAAAATGCGTGAGGACCTGTCTTATGTCTTAGAGGGTGGAGGTGTGGTGGGGGGCAGGACCAGAGCCCACAGCCCAAAGTTCGGCCAGCTGCGTGACCTTGGACAAGTCACTTGGCCCCTTTGGGCTCCTGTCCCATCCCTCAGATGTAGATCATGCGTGTGCACTGATGCAGCGCCCGTGTGCCTTGTTAGGATGGTGAGCTCAGACGCCAAGGGCGTCTCCTGCGCCAGGATGGTTTGCAGCCCCAGGGGAGCTGGGGCGAGTGGGGGAATCATGGCCAAGGCTGGAGGAGTGGTCCCAGGTGCATTTTCCCAATTAAATAAGGTTGAAAGAGTCGGACACGACTGAGCACTCATGCACGCAAGACAATACTAGAGTCGGAAAGATCGTTTGGGGAACCAAACATAACGACTTTAAAAATCACACTGGAGGTTTTCTATTTATATTCTCTTACCCAAGCCGAGGTAGAAAATATTTATCTGTGCTGTTTTACAAGAGATGGCCTCTGGCCAGATGAGACCGACTTTGGTCCACAGAACTCAGAAGACAAAGGGAGGAAGGGAACTCCATCGGAGTGTTCATTGTGTCAGACTACTCCGGAGAGACCAGGATGGCCACTGTGGTTTTGTTTTGTCTTGTTTTACAGCTTAAAAAAAAAATTGTAAAATCTACTCTGTTATTTTTGTTCAGTTGCTAAGTTGTGTACAACACTTTGTGACCCCATGGACTGTAGCTTGCAGGGTTCCCTGCCCTTTACTATCTGCCGGAGTTTGCTCAAATTCATGTCCATTGAGTTGGTGATGCCATCCAACCATCTCATCTTCTGTCGCCCTCTTCCCCTTTTGCCTTCAGTCTTTCCCAGCATCAGTGTCTTCTCCAAGGAGTTGGCTCTTTGCCTCAGGTGGCCAGTCTTGGAGTTTCAGCTTCAGCACCAGTCCTTCCAATGTATATTCAGAGTTAGTTTCCTTTAGGATTGACTGGTTTGATCTCCTCGCAGTCCAAAGGACTCTCAAGAGTCTTCTTCAGCACCACTGTTTGAAAGCATCAATTGTTTGGCACTCAGCCTTCTTTATGGTCCAACTCTCATATCCGTACTTGACTACTGGAAAAACGGTAGCTTTGACTATACGAACTTTTGTCGGCAAAGTGATGTCTCTGCCTCTTAATATGCTGTCTAGGTTTATCATAACTTCCCTTCCAAGGAGAGTGAAAAAGCTGGCTTAAAACTCAACATGCAAAAAACTAAGATCATGGCATCCGGTCCCATCACTTCATGGCAAATAGAAGGGGAAAAAGTGGAAACAGTGACAGATTTTATTTTCTTGGGCTCTAAAATCACTGCGGATGGTGATTGCAGCCATGAAATTAAAACATGCTTGCTCCTTGGAAAATCTACATAGCATATTATTTACCATTTTAATAATCTTCAAGTGTATAGTCAAGTGGTGTTAAGTACATTCACATCATTGTACAACCATCACCACCATCCATTTCTAGAACTCTTTGATCTTTCCCAGCTGAAACTCTGTCCCCATTAAACAACCCCCCACCCCCCAACTTGCTTCCCCCTGGCTCCCACCCTAAATTCCTGTCTCTGTGAATTTGACTGCTCCGAGTACTTCATACATGAGGAATCAAATGCTCTTTGTCCTTTTTGTATAACTTATTTCACTTAATGTTCTCGGTGTTTGGCCAGGTGATAGTATAAGTCAGATTTTCCTTTTTTTTTTTTTTTAAATTATTTCTTCAATTATTTGGCTGCCTTGGGTCTTAGTTGCAGCTTGTGAGCTTAGCAGTTCGGGTGTTCGGGTTTAGTTGCTCTGTGGCATGTGGGCTACTACTTCCCCAACCAGGGATTGAACCTGAGCAAACCTGCATCCCCTGTTTTGCAAGGTGGATCCTCAACCACTGGACCAATGGGGACGTCCTTTCTTCCCTTCTTAATGCTGGAAAATGTTCCAAGAGGGCTTCCCAGGTGGCCCTAGTGGTAAAGAACCTCCTGCCAATGCAGGAAACATAAGAGATTTGGGTCTGATTCTGGGGTCAAGAAGATTCCCCTGGAGGCGGGCATGGCAACCCACTCCAGTATTTTTGTCTGGCGATATTCCAAGAGGCCTTTGGTTTTATTCTGTGGTGTGATGGTGGTGGGGGATACAAAGAGAGAAAGAGGGGTTGGCCCAGATCCAGTAGCCAGAAGGGAGGTGGGCGTGGGCTCTTCTGGGGGTGGGATGAAGTTGCTGAGGTTGACTCTCTGTGGGAGGATTAGGGGAGATTTCATCATTTCAGTAGCTTAAACGGAATATCTTAGGGCCAGATCGCAGGTGAGGCACTGGGACTGCATACAAAATTTCAGGAAGCATCCTCAGTGCCAGTGACCCAGATAAATCAAATTTTTTTTTTTAATTTTTTTATTTATTTATTTTTTTTCAAATTTTTACTGCAGTATTTAACAAAATCGAAGTAATCAAAAAAATCTGTGATGAACAAAATACCAAAATTTAAAGTGAAGACAGGATTACTCTGGTTCTGTCTCACTCAGGCTCTCATAAAGATTGGCCGAGCACAGATCCTGTCTTTATTTTAAATTTTGGTATTTTGTTCATCGTGGATTTTTTCCCATTATTTTTTGTCTAAATTACGGTTAGATTTATATAACACAAAACTCATCATTTGCAGCCATATTTAGGTGTACAATTCAATGGTCTTAAATATATCCAACTATGTACGTTCTCAGTTGCTAGGTCCTGTTCGAGTCTTTCTGACCCCATGGACTGTAACCCACTAGGCTCCTCTGTCCGTGGAATTTTCCAGGCAAGAATACTGGAGTGGGTAGTCATTTCCTGCTCCAGGGAATCTTCCTGACTCAGGGATCGAACCTGCACCTCCTATGTCTCCTGCATTGGCAGGCAAATTCTTTATCCTTGAGCCACTTGGGAAGCCCGTTAAATACATTGACATTGTTGTGTAACCATCACCACCATCCATCCTCAGAAATTTCTTATCTTCCCTAACTGAAGCTCTGTCCCCATTAAACACAAACTCCCCTTTCTCCCTTGCCCAGCTTATTGGAAGCTACCCTTCTACTATCTGTCTCTACGGATTTGACTACTCTAGGGAACTCCTGGAAGTAAAATCAGAACTATTTGTTCTTTTGTTATTGACATTTCACTCAGCGTATTGTCCTCAGGGTTCATCTGTGTTGTAAGAGTACCAGAATTGTCTTCCTTTTTAAGACTGAATAACATGTCGTTGTATGGATAGACCACATCTTGTTTATCCATTCATAGGTTGATGAACTTCTGGGTTTATTTCCAACCCTTCGGCTATTGTGAATAGAGCTGCTATGAACATTGTTGTGCAAAGATTTTCTTGAATCCCTGGCTTCAATTCTTTCAGAAGCAGGATTCCTGGATTATATGGTAATTCTACGTTTAGCTCTTTGAGGACGTGCAAAACTGTTTTCCCTGGTAGATGCACTGTTTCTCATTCCCACCAGCAACGCATAAGGATTTCAGTTTCTCTGCACCCTTTCCAACACTTGTTCTTTTCATTAAAATTAAAAAAAAAAATTTAGCCAGCCCAATGGGTGTGAGGTGGTGTCTCACGGTGGTTTTGATTTGCGTCTCCCCAGTGACTAATGATGCTAAACATCTCTTCATGTGCTTCTTGGCAATTTCTGTAACTTCTCTGGAGAAATGTCTGTTCAAATCTTTTGTCCATTTTTGAAGTGGGCTGTTTACTTTGTTGTTGTGATTGAGCTGTATCTGCATTACTTTTGACTTAAAAATGATTGCCTTAAATGTGACTAATCTTCATTTGCTGAGCTTTTTGGCGTTTCCTTGAATTCTGCATGAAGGGAGTATCCCATTTGCCTCACCCTAGGTCCAGACCTGGTTCTCTGGGGAGGAAAATTCCTGAAGGGGCGGGTGACAGCCAGGGTGGGAGAAGAACAGACGACGGGGAGTGGGCTGTGGGCCAGGGCGCCTGGTGGGAAGGGCAAAGTGGAGGGCTGAGGAAGGCCTGACCCTTGGTGTTCTCAAGGCTGCCGTGTAACAGCCCTTGTCCTCCAAGAGGAGCCCTCCACGAGTGGTTAATCATCTAAAGGAAGGAGGAAGGGCTGAGTTCGATGTTTGGGCCAATGCCTGGGAGAGGTAACGGAATAGCTGCAAATGTGGTGTTGAGGATGGGGAAGGACAGGTGACCAGGAGAGGTCGGTGCTCAGCTATGCCAGCCTCTTGGGGATATGTGGATCCTACGGGGACGAAGACCCCAGAGACGGTGCAGACCCACCCTCCTCCCTTACCCTTTGACCTGCCAGGCAGTTGGGGCTGCATAGGAGGCCCACTCACCAAGCTCAGACAGACTGCTTCCCGCTTCTAAAGGACGGGTGCCCTTCCTGCATCCTGGGCAGCACGCGGTGTACCCATCACTAGTGCATGTGTGCGCAGTCGAGTCTGACTCTGTGGTACCCTGCAGAGAGAAGCCCGCCAGGCTCCTCTGTCCATGGGATTCTCCAGGCGAGAATACGAGAGTGGGTGGCCATTATCTCCTCCAGGGGATCTTCCTGACCTGGGGATGGAGCCCGCCTCTCCTGTGTCTCCTGCATTGGCAGGCAGGTTCTTTACCACTGAGCCTCCTGGGATGCCCTATCCATCACCACGGCCAAGCCCAAAGGCAGTGGTGGTGATGTGTCGAGTCTCCAAGGAACTGAGAGAACCTCAGATTCTCACCAGAATTCAACTCACATCACAGCATCGTTAGCACCAAACTGGGACCTGCTTGTTTGGACTCCTGGGCAGCATCCTAAGAAGAGTGGTTATTAGGGTCATTAATAATAATCAGTTGGCCTTTATTCTCAAAGACAGAAGTGTTCCTTCTGGGAAGCCTAGCTGAAATGCCACATCCCAATTTGATGAAAACTATAAATATACAAGTCTGAGTTCGATGAATATGAAGTAGAATAAATAAAAAGAAAAGCACTCTGAGCTCCATCATAATTAATTTTCTGAATTCAGAGCTAAACAGAAAATGCTAAATGCAGCCAGGTAAGAATGAGACCTGTAGAGGATCAGTATACAAACGACAGTAATGTTCTTTCTGGAAACAGAGCAAGCTGGAAGTCAGTGGGGCTAATATCTTTAATAGAGAAAGAAATTGTTCATCCAGAATTCTATTTTCTGCAAAAATATCTTTCCAAAATGAAAGGCAAAATAAAGAGTTTTTAAGACCCCAGCAGACTGACACTACAGGAAATATTAAAGGAAGTTAATATTAAAGGAAGCAGAAAGAAGATAATATTAGATAGAAATCGGGATCTACAGAAAAAGAGGCAAGAGTATTAGAAGTGGCAAATATGTAGAGAAATGTAAAAAAAAAATTAAAAACAAACAAAAGCTCATTTTAAGACTGATTATTCACAGTGATATTTGTGGCATTCTGGCAGTTCATAAGTGTTATTTAAAAACTTGAATTAATATATTTAAATTATAAATGTCATGTATACTCATTTCATTCAGATTCAAATAGAAACTCAATAATAATAAAATCTTCGATCTATTCCCTGAAAGAAGTAATGTTTGATGATCAACCTCCTATACATTTTTTATATTAAACATTAAAATATACAAACACATATGGAATATTAATTTTTACATTAAATATTTAACATTATTCTGCTAATTGCACTTAAAAACACTTACTAAAAGAAAAATTTTCTTCAACATTTAATTTCCTTAAAAAAAAACTGACCGTTTAAAACAAAATATCAACAATATACCTTAGGGCTTATTATATATTGAAAGGTAAAAATTTATGACCACAATAGTACATAGGATAGGGGAATTAAATGAAAGAATATTGTTGCAGGATACTTAGATTACATGTGAAGTGGTACACCATTTGACAGTAGACTGTGATATGTACATTTAAATTCTGGAGCTACTTCTGAAAATTAGAACAAAGAGATACAATCGATTAGAGAGAACCAATCTGTGGAGAAAAATGGAAATTAAAAAAACATAATTAATTGCAAAGAAGAAAGGAAAAAGAGAACAAAAGACAGATGGGACAAATAAAAAGCAAGTGGATAGGGCTTCTCTGGTGGCTCAGTCGTTAAAGAGTCCTCCTGCCAATGCAGAGAATACGAGTCTGATCCCTGGTCTGGGAAGACCCCGTGTGGTTTGGGGCAGCTAAGCCTGCGTACCACAGCTTCTGAAGCCCGTGTGCCCTGGAGGTCATGCTCTGCATCAGGAGAAGCCGCCACAACGAGAAGCTTATGTACTGCATCTGGAGAGTAGTCCCACTTGCCACAACTGGAGAAAATCTGCCTAGCAATGAAGACCAGCAACAAAAAAGGTGGAAAGATGGTAGACCTACACCCAGTGATTCTGATAATTATATTAAATGTTTACATTTATGAATACTTCAGTAAAGGGCAGAGACTGTGACACTGGATAAAACAGCAAAGTTCAACTATATATTGCTTGAAAGTGGACGTGCTAGCTGCTCAGTCATGTCTCTCTTTGCAACCCCATGGACTGTAGCCCGCCAAGCTCCTCTGTCCATGGAACTGTCCAGGCAAGAATACTGGAGTCGGTAGCCATTTCCTTCTCCAGGGGATCTTCTCGACCCAGGGATTGAACTCAGGTCTCCTGCATTGCAGGTGGATTCTTCACCATCTGAGTCACTAGAGAAGACCCCACATGCTGCTTATAGAAACCTATTTTAAATATACAAAAATAAATATGTCCACATACTATAAAAAATTGGTAAGTGAAAATTTAGAATGCTGTATTATAAAGGAATTATATAAACAAAAAGCAAAAGAATGACGGAATATTGAAAAGGCATAGGAGCCAATCTGAAAGAGCTCCCAATGGCCAAAGCTGTAACAATATTAGAAACAGAATAAACCATGATAGTATTGGATTATAGAGGAAAACAATAGAATGGGAAAGACTAGCAATCTCTTCAAGAAAATTAGAGATACCAAGGCAATATTTCATGCAAAGATGGGCACAATAAAGGACCGAAATGGTATGGACCTAACAGAAGCAGAAGATATAAAGAATACACAGAATTATACAAAAAAGATCTTAATGACCTGGATAACTTCGATGGTGTGATCACTCACCTAGAACTGGGCATCCTGGAGTATGAAGTCAAGTCGGCCTTAGGAAGCATCACTACAAGCAAAGCTAGTGGAAGTAATCGAATTCCAGCTAAGCTATTTCAAATCTTAAAAGATGATGCTATGAAAGTGCTGCACTCAGTATGCCAGAAAATTTGGAAAACTCAGCAGTGACCACAGGACTGGAAACGGTCAGTTTTCATTCCAATCCCAAAGAAGGGCAATGTCAAAGAATGCTCAAACAACCACACAATTGCACTCATTTCACATGCTAGCAAGGTAATACTCAAAATCCTTCAAGCTAAGCTTCCACAGTATATGAACTGAGAACTTCTAGGTGTACAAACTGGATTTAGAAAAAGCAGAGGAACCAGAGATCAAATCGCCAACATCCATTGGATCATAGAAAAAGCAAGAGACTGCATGGATCGCAACAAACTGTGGAAAATTCTTAAAGAGATGGGAATATCAGACCACCCTACCTGTCTCCTGAGAAACCTGTATGCAGGTCAAGAAGCAACAGTTAGAACCGGACATGAAACAATGAATTGGTTCCAAATCGGGAAAGGAGTACATCAAGGCTGTATATGTCACCCTGCTTATTTAACTTACATGCAGAGTACATCATGTGAAATGCCAGGCTGGATGAAGCACAAGCTGGAATCAAGATTGCCAGGAGAAATATCAATAATCTCAGATATGCAGATGACACCACCCTTATGGCAGAAAGTGAAGAGGAACTAAAGAGCCTCTTGATGAAAGTGAAAGAGCCAAGTGAAAAAGCTGGCTTAAAACTCAGGATTCAAAAATGAAGATCATGGCATCCGGTCCCATCACTTAATGGCAAATAGATGGGGAGACAATGGTAAAAGTGACAAACTTTATTTTCTTGGGTTCCAAAATCACTGCAGATGGTGACTGCAGCCATGAAATTAAAAGACGCTTACTCCTTGTAAGAAAAGTTATGACCAACCTAGACAGCATTTTAAAAAGCAGACATATTACTTTACTGATAAAGCTCCATAGTCAAAGCTGTGATTTTTCCAGTAGTCATGTATGGATGTGAGATTTGGAGCATAAAGAAGGCTGAATGCAAAAGAATTGATGCTTTCGAATTGTGGTGCTGGAGAAGACTCTTGAGAGTCCCTTGAACTGTGAGGAGATCAAACCAGTCAGCCATAAAGGAAATCAACCCTGAGTATTCACTGGAAGGATTGATACGGAAGCTGAAGCTCTAGTACTTTGGCCACCTGATGAAAAGAGCCAACTCATTGGAAAAGACCCTGATGCTTGGAAAGACTGAGGGCAGGAGAAGGGGATGACAGAGGATGAGATGGTTGGATGGCATCACCAACTCAACAGACATGAGTTAGAGCAAACTCTGGGAGATGGGGATGAACAGGGCAGCCTGGTGTGCTGCAGTCCATGGGTTCTCAAAGAGTTGGGTATGATTTAGTGACTGAACAACAAGTATTGGATTATAACCCAAATAATAAACTGAATATATTTTAGTCTGAATAAATATAAGTTAATAATGCAATAGATAAACAAATGAAATGATATGAAAAGGAATATCATTGAAGTGAAATGAAAAGGAATGATACCTATTTATAGAAGAAGCCCAATTAATTCCTGTAAAAAGGAATAAGGGGAAATAGAAAATCACCATTAGAATTTCATAGATATCATGGAGGCAAAATACACCAGTGGATGCTAAAATTAGTGGGAAAAAGTTTAAGAAGAAATAGAACCTTTGCATTGCCTCAAAGTATCTCCCTGCCCCATTACAAAAAGAAAAACAGTGGCCACACAGTGGAGGGACCTGACAGACAGCATCTTTACAAAATGATGAACGTTCCCATCACAAGAAATAAAACACAGTAACATCGAGGACTCCCAGATTGGCACAGGGTACTCCTGTGGTATTTGTCTTAATGATGCAGAACCCCAAGTCACTATTCAAGGGACAGTCCAGAAAACACCTGACCACTGCTCTTCAAGAGTGCCGAGTCCTGAATGATGGACGTGCTGGACAACGGCGCAGACTGTAGAGGACTAAGGAGGTGCCAACGGGGGGCAGTGTGGGGTCCCGAGCTGGACTCCGGGAGTGAAGGACGTCTGTGGGAAAAGTGGTAAAATCCAAATAAAATTTGTAGCTTAATAGTATTTTACCAGTGTTAACATCGTGGTTTTCTTGATTGGTCCATGACTTAGACGTTATCATTAGAAAAGGTGAGTAAAGGATATACAAGTCTTCTGATATTCTAAGTGTCTAAAAAATAATATATATACATATATGTATATGAATATATACATATATATTCTTTTTATGTATATATAAATGTATATACATGTATAAATGTATATGTCCACGTAAAGACTGTACATATATGCATATATATATGAATGTATAGATACATAAACTGAATCACTTTGCTCTACACCCGACACTAACAATTGTAAGTCAGCTGTATGTCAATGGGCGAGAGTAGCGTGGAAACACATACACCACCATCCATGAAGTAGACAGCGAGTGGGAATTCACTGTATAATTCACAAAGCTCAAACTGGGACTCTGCAACAACTTAGAGGGGTGGGAGGTGGGAGGGATGTTCAAAGAGGGTGGGGACATACGCAGACCTATGGCTGATTCAGGTTGATGTATGGCAGAAACCAACACAATATTGTAAAGCAATTATCCTTAAATTTAAAAAACAAAAAATCACACCAAAAGTACGTGCCGTCTAAGGAAAGGCTTTAGAGATGTTACAGGTCTGGCCATTCACTTGACGGTAACCTTTTGAGAAGCCTTGAGCCTGAACCACTCAGTTCATGGATTCCTGATGCTCAGAAATTGTTAATAAATTTTGTTGTCTTAAGTCACTATTTTTAGGTTACTTTTAAAATGTAACAATAGATACCTACTACATATGCATAGTGAGTTTTAGGAAATCGTTAATATAAACACAATAAATATGTGGTAAAGACTGCCAAAAAGAATTCTAGGTCAATAAAAAGTTGTTTGTTTTGAAAAGAAAAAAAAAAGCCTTAACAAACAATACAGTTTATGATACCACAAAATGCATGAACGCCTAGGGATAAATGTCACACAATATGTACCAGACCTGTACCCTAAAAACTATAAAACACTGAAATTAAAAAGAAAAATAAGAGAGAAACTAAAGATGGTATGAAGAAATAAAGAGATATATCTCCTTCATGGATGCAAACATTCGATATGGTTAGACATCAGTTTTGCCCTCAATAATCTATGGATTCAGTGCGAATCTCAATTATAATCACACTGGTCTTTTTGTGGCACTTGATAAGGCAGTTCCAAAATTTACATGAAAATTCAAGGGCCACGAATAGCCCAGGCAATTTTGAAAAAGAACAAACTCGGAGGATTGATGCCGCTGAATTTTAGGACCTCCTGTGAAGCAGTATGCTACTGGTGTAAGAGCAAATATCTAGATCAGTGGAACAGAACAGAGAACCTAGAAAAAAGATCCAGGTGTGTATGGCCAGTTGGTTTTTTAAAAAATGGGCGCGGTGAATCTTAGGGAGAAGGAAAGTCTTTAAAATGAATATTGATAAACATACATAAAAATACAAACCTCCACCCCTACCTCGCATCACGCACAAAAGTAATTTTGAAATGGATCACAGACCTGAACATAAAAACCAAAAATGTAAAACTTCTAGGAAACGGAGAGAAATTATTTGTGCCCTTGAGGCAGGCAAAGGGTTTTTACAGTTAAATTGTATCTCTCTTTTTGGCTGCCCTGGCTCTTCGCGGCCGCGCTCGGCTTCCCGCGGTGGCGCCTCCCCAGCTTGGGCGGCACAGGTTCCGGGGTGCGGGCTCCGTGACTGCGGCTCGCAGGCTCAGTCGGCCCATAGCTCACGGAACCTTCCGGGTCCAGGGACCGAACCTGTGTCCTCTTCATCGGCAGCCGGATTCCGATCCACTGTACCACCCGGGAGTCCTCCGGCAAACGGTTCTTAATAAGACCCGCGCCGTCACAGAACGCAACACGATAAAAATGGGTGTGATCAAAATGAACATCCGCCTTTCAAATGACCCACTATGGCAAGGGACAGACAAGCGCGTCTGGGGGAACAGATTTGCAGTTCACAATCTGATAAGGGACTTTAGCAGAATTTAATCAGAGCACAGACAACGTAATTAAAATATTGGATGAAAAACTTTGAACAGATACTTCACACAAGAAGCTACGCAGACAAGGGAGCCCTTGGCTGTTGCCTCTGCCTGAAATGTCTCCTCCTCCATCCGTCTAACTCCCTCTTCTCTTCAAGTCTTTGCTCAAACTTCGTCTTCTCAAAGAGGCCTGCCCTGACGTTTTATTAAATATTACACTCTGCCCCGGCTCCTCCCCACCACACACATATTCCAAATCCCCCCTTTTTTGTTCTGTCTTTTTTTTCCTGTGGCATGTCCATCACTTTCTAACACACTGTAAAATTTACTTACTTATGCTTATTCATTATCTCCGTCCCCTGTGAGAATGAGCAAGAATTCTGTGTATTTTTCCACTGATGCATCCCAAGCGTCTACATGAGTGCCTGACATGTAGTAGGTGTTCAAAAAAAAAAAAAAAAAAAAACTCTCTTTTATACATGAGTGAATGAATAAAAGGCTGCTTTTATGCTTCTGTTTTGTTTTTGGTCTCCAGCAGGGTTGCTTTGATATGTCAGGCATGAATTCATTTTTATTTATCCTGCTACAGACTCACCATGCATCTTAAATGTAAGATTTCCATCCATCATCAGTTCTGGGAAATTCTTAGTCATTATATCTTCACGAAGTTCATCTTTCAGTCCTGTTCGGTGTAGTTTCTTCTGAACGTCAATTAGATAACATCATGCTCTTTATTTGATCCTCGTGTCTCTTAACCACTTTGTTTTTTCTGACCTCCTTTTTTCTGTCTGCATCAGTAGGTAATTTCTTTCACTCCACCTTTTGTTTGACAAATTCTGTTTTCAGGAAACAGGTCTAATCTGATGTTTTTTTACCAAATATGAAGGTTTTCATACCATCAGTAAGATTTTCACAGCCAATTCTGTTTGGTTCCTTTTCAAATTTATTTGGTCTTTTTTTTTTGCGGGGGGGAGTGCTTTATTAATTCCCCATAATTTTGGTTTCCGATTTCAGTTCTTTAAAACATTTAATGCTCTTCTCTCAAATCATCCTGCCCTCTCCTTCCCCCACTGGGTCCAAAAGTCTGTTTTTCATGGCTGTGTCTCCTTTGCGGCCCTGCATGTAGGACCGTCAATACTGTCTTTCTAGATTCCAATATATGTGTTAATATATGATGTTTCTCTTTCTGACTTACTTCACTCTGTACAATAGTCTAGGTTCTCCAGCTCATTGGAACTGACTCAGATGCGTTTCTGTTCAGATCGCCAGTGGGAGTCTGACCTATGATGCAGGGAACGAACGCAGAGCCAGTGCTCTGTGACAACTGGCGCGAAGGATGGGAGCGGGGTTTGGGAGGGAGGGGACCCATGTATGCCTGTGACCGATTCACACCGCTGTATGGCAGAGGCCATCACAATATTGTAAAGTAATTATCCCCCAATTAAAATAAATGAATTTTACAGACATTTAAAAAAACATTTATTTATGTTCCCTAATCAGTACTTGCATGTATTTGATGAACTCGGGGTTCTGACTTGGGACTGTGAATGCCTCGTTGGCAGGTTTATATTTGTGGGGTCCTTTGAGGCCAGGTTGCTGGGAGGGACGGATTTGGGTTTGCTTCCAGCAGGAGAACCTTATTGGAAATATCTTTAATTTTATAGTTTGGGGTTTTCTGGACCAAAATGTAGTGTAAATGTGACCCACAAACTTTTGTGAAATAACACAGGAGACTGGTTTTCTCCACCTAGATTCCAGATGGAGACAGCAAGCTTGCTTGTCATCTCCTTTGCCAACTTTTTAGTTAGGACTTCCTGCTTCACTAAGGAACAATCCCTCTCTCTGGCTAAGCCCAACAAAGGCTTCTTGCTCCTGCAAAGTTTTCAGGGAATCTGAGGAACTGTCCAGACAGCTGCCCCACATGGAACAACTCAGTGACCCAGGTTGCCACAATCCCAACACAGCTCTGCCATCTTGACGCATGGCCTGCAGACTCTGATTTTGGTCTAGAAGTGATTCACCTCTCTTCTTCTCAGCATCCATTGGCCAGAACCAGTCCCGAGGCCAGGCCAGCTGGAAGAAGGCCGGGAATGTGTCCATCTGTGCCTGGAGATGCTGGCTCGGGCGGGGGTGGGCACGGGTACTGGACATCTTCCCTGCTCCAGAAGAGGGAATCTTCCCTCTTTGCTCGTCCTGACAGAAGCAGCCTCTGAGGTCCTGGCTGTGGACAAAGATGCTGGTCCCAACATCCCATCTCGCAGGTGCCATAAGCCCCCTCTCCTGTCCCTGACAGCCACTGAGACCTACACTGCCAGGGCTCTGGGCCTGCCTGACAGCCGGGAGTCACTTCAGCTTCAGGACCGGCTAAGCCATTACTCACTTCCACCTCTCCCTTAAATTCTGGGTGACGTCTTCACCTTCTTGCAAGCTCGGTTGCACGTTGCAAATGATGTTTCTTATATTTTATGTAACATCCACAGGCATTTCGTTTTAGGGGGTAAGTATTATTATTGAAAAAACTAGACAGCTTATTAAAAAGCAAAGATGTCACTTGGCCGATAAAGGTCCATATAGTCAAAGCTATGGTTTTCCCAGTAGTCATGTACAGATGTGAGAGTTAGACAATAAAGAAGGCTGAGTGCCGAAGAATTGATGCCTTTGAATTGTGGTGTTGGAGAAGACTCTTGAGAGACCCTGGGACTGCAAGGAGATCAAATCAGTCCATCCTAAAGGAAATCAACCCTGAATATTCATTGGAAGGGCTGATGCTGAAGCTGAAGTTCTAACACGCTGGCCACCTAATGCGAAGAGCTGACTCATTGGAAAAGACCCTGATGCTGGGAAAGATTGAGGGCAGGAAGAGAAGGGGAATGACAGAGGATGAGATGATCAGATAACATCACTGACTCAGTGGACATGAACTTGAGCAGACTCCAGGGGAGAGTAGGGGACAGGGAAGCCTGGTGTGCTGCAGGCCATGGGGTCACAAAGAGTCGGACAGGACTTAGTGACTGAGCAACAACAACAGCAGATGAGTATTATCCACACTTTGCAGATGAGGGGAACTGGCTAGAAAGCTTTGCTAACCAGCCCCAGGACTCACATGAGGTAGCCTTGCTCTTAGTCAGGCCTGTGTGACCCAGGCATTCTAGCTGGCCTTCCTCGGGATAGGGCGGGAGGGTGTCTGGCACAGATCAGGTGCAGGCTTCCCAGAGGAGGCAACCTTCGACCAGGCCTGGAAGGGTATGAGGTTGGGGCGCGGGGGTGTGGCTGTGACCCAGACCAGGCAGAAGCCTGAGGGTGTGACAAGGTCAGGACACAGGTGAGCCGCTCCATAAATATTTGCTGAATAAATGAATAAATAAATAGCCCACGAGAGGGCCGAGGGGGTGAATAAGGCTGTCAGTAAAGCCTGAGTCAGTCTCTCTCGTGACGGCTTGTGTTTGACCCCGAGTGTTTCTACCTGTTCTTGCCTCATTTCCCAAGCTAAACAAGCCGGGAAGGACTTGTGGGAATGCCAGGGAATGAGTCCCTCTTCCAGTCTTAGCAACTGCAGTTACCTCAAATTGCAAGCCTGTCTGATCTCATTAGCGAAATAAGACTCAGAGGAGGGCCTAAGGTGGAAGTTCAGCCCTGATGTGGAGACGCGGCCTCTTTGTCCGTCTCCAGCCCTGGTAGAACCCCCGATGCCGCCAGGCTGGCCGAGTGAGTGCCCCGTGCCCGTGCCCCCAGCCCGCCCTGGGGAGGAGGAGAAGGCAAACAGAGGGCACAGCCAAGTTCGCCCCGGACCACACTCAGCGGCTGGCTCTGTCATAAACACCCTCCCTCGTCTTTATTACGAGGAGGGAGCTTGAGCCCTGGGGCCTGCAGGAAGGGCCCCGTCCAGAAAAGCCCGCTGAGGCAGACACCGATGGGAGACCTAGCAGCGTGGGCCTTAGGTGAGCAGTGAGGGCGTCAGACGGAACTCGGGGCCAGGAGTCGGGGCTCCGGATCCTATTCAAGCACCTTGACGTTCAGGCAGTGAGACAGCTGAATAGGTGGACGCTCGCAGGATCCAACGCAGAGGTCTCATTTGTAGCAGCAAGTTGCGGTTCTCTGGGGAGCGTTTCAGAAGACACAAATATTGTGGTCTGCTCGGGTGGCGAGGATGCATCACAGAAACTGCTGTTTATCGATCTCCTCCTGGGGGCCACGCTCAAATTAGTGCTTTCACACCCATTAGCTTAGGCACTCCTCGTAAAAGTCTGCAGACAGGTATCATTATCCCCGGGTTTTAGACGAGGAATCGAAGAAGCGCTGGTTAAGTAACTCGCCCCAGGTCACTTAGCCGGTAAATGTGACCTGGGGAGCCTCTTCCCCATTAGACTCGGAGAAGGTGGTCTGCCTTAACACCATTTTTTTAAGGAGCCACTGAACACCTGTGCAGTTTTGCCTAAAGCAGAAAAAATAATGTTCAAGGACTTGAAGGCTTATAAAACTTAAAAATTTTTTTAAATTATCTTTTCATTTTTACAATGTTGTGTTGGTTTCTACCTGACTACAAAGCACATGATTCATAACCATATATAGCTCCCCTCCCTCTAACGGAAATCAACCCTGAGTACTCACTGGAAGGACTGATGCTGAAGCTCCAATACTTTGGTCCTGATGCAAAGAGCCAACTCATTGGAAAAGATCCTGGTGCTTGGAAAGACTGAAGGCAAAAGGTGAAGGGGACGACAGAGGATGAGATGGTTGGATGGCATCACCGACTCAATGGACATGGGTTTGAGCAAACTCTGGGGGATGGTGAAGGACAGGGGAGCCTGGCGTGCTGCCGTCCAGGGGGCTGCGAGGAGTCAGACAGGACTGAGCGACTGGACAACAACCCCTCCGTCTTAAGCCTCACTCCCTCCTGCTCATCCCGCCGCTCTAGGTCATCACAGGGCACCGGACTGGGCTGCCTGTGCTATGCAGCAACGTGGGAGGGGCTCATGGAAGTCACAACGCATCTCAGAGGGATTCAGAGTGGAATCCCAGGCTCTCTGGAGGTCAAGGACACCGTGCGGATGAAGCTGCTCCTGCCCAGCGATGGGTGGTTCCGCTACCCCCACGTCAAATGCATTCTTTTTGTTTGTTTCTTCTTTAAGTTTTTAATAAGTGAAACCTCCTGAGACAGCAAACCAAATGTTCTCACCAAAAAATAAAAAAAGGATAAATATGTGAGGTGACCAGTTCAGTCGCTCAGTCATGTCCGACTCTTTGCAACCCCGTGGATGGCAGCACGCCAGGCCTCCCTGTCCATCACCAACTCCCGGAGTTTACCCAAACCCATGTCCATTGAGTCGGTGATGCCATCCAACCATCTCATCCTCTGTCGTCCCCTTCTCCTCCCGCCTTCAATCTTTCTTTATGTGAGGTGACAGGCATGTTAATTATCTAGATGGGGGAATCCTTTCATGATGTACAGACATGCTAAGTTGCTTCAGTCATGTCTGACTCTGCAACCCCAGGCTCCTCTGTCCTTGGCATTTCTCTGGCAAGAATACTGGAGTGGGTTGCCATACCCTCCTCCAGGGGATCTTCCCGACCCAGAGGTGGAACCCACATCTCTCAGGTCTCTGGCATTGGCAAGTAGGTTCTTTACCTCTAGCGCCACCCGGGAAACCTGTATAAGTGTATCACAACACCATGATGTACTCTTCAAATATCTCACACTCTTAAATGTGAATAATATGTCAATAAGTTAAAAAATAATTTTTAAAAAATGGAGTACTGTAGAGTCACAGGAAGTTGCAAAAGTACTAGAGAGGTCCCAAGAACCCACCGCCTAGTTCCCCTCATAGTTAATCTTACATATTTGTAGTGAAATATCACACAGAGGAATTTGACGTTGGTGTGGTGTTCGAGTATAGTTCTATGTCATTAGAATTTTTTTTATTGGGGTGTTGTTGCTTTATGATGTTGTATGAATTTCTACTGTACACCAAAGTGAACCAGCTATATGTCTCCATACATCCCCTCCTGTTTGGATTTCCTTCCTGCTGAGGTCACCAGAGAACTGTAGGTAGAGTTGCCTGAGCTATACCGTAGGTTGTCATTAGCTATCTACTTCATACGTGTCAATCTCAATGTCCCGATCTATCCTACCCCTTCTTCCCCCTCGGTGTCCAGATACTTGTTCTTATGTCTGTGTCTCTATTTCTGCTTTGTAAATAAGATCGCCTACATTGCTTTTTTTCAGGTTCTACATTTATGCATTAGTATGCAATATTTATTTTTCTCTTTCTGATTTACAGTTCTGTGTCATAGTTATCACTGGCTTCCCAGGTAGCTCTAGTGGTAAAGAATCCACCTGCTGGTGCAGAAGACGTAAGAGAGACGGGTTCGATCCCTGGGTTGGGAAGACCCCCTGGAGGAGGGCATGGCAACCCATCCCAGGATTCTTGCCTGGAGGGTCCCATGGACAGAGAAGCCTGGCGGGCGACAGTCCATGGGGTTGCAAAGAGCCGGACACGACTTGGTGACTGAACAGTGAGGCTACAACGGACCGAGACGTGAGTGAGGAGAGCTCTGGCTGCGGGCAGCTCGGGGTCTGAGGAGGGTGGCTGCGTGCAAACACCTGCAGCTCAGTGAGACTCTCGCAGGATGGAGTGGTCTGGGCCCCACAAGCTGGTCCCCAGCAGGTCTGCCCGGGGAGATTAGCATGCAGTGCTTTGGAACTGTTTTGAAAAAGGGGGTTTCTGATTGAGAAGCTAGCTTGAATAATGACATCTAGTACTGTGTTCTGAAGGGATAATTGTTTTATATTTATAAAGATTTTTAATTATCTGCAGCAAATGCATTTAGTTCACTTGGTAATTGAATTAAGGAAAATGTCTTTTCCGGCATTGTAAATCGTTGCAATCATCAAAAAAAAAAAAAAAAAAGACAGAATAACTTTAAAGTACTTCTGTACATGACCTAGACAAACTCGTTATTACTGAAAGCTGAGTAATTCCATTAAGGGCCCTGTCGGCTCTAATATAATGGGAATTCTGGGGATACGAACCAAATTAAAATCGCAAGAGATGACGGAAATTTCCTTTCGTTGGGGAGACTATGTTGACCCCCATCTAGAAATGGTCCTTCCCCTGTGGGCTCTGGACATACCTTTTTTTTTTTTTTTTTTTTAACACTTATCACACTATATTGTGATTATCTCTGGGTTCTCTGTACCCTGTTTATGCCCCAAATGTGTTTGTCTCTTGAGAGCTAGACCACGTCTTGCCTGCTTAGGGATCACAAAAAAGAACCCCAATGTTCATAGCAGCACTACTTATAACAGCTAGCAAGCAACCTAGATGCCCATCGGCAGAAGAAAGGATAAAGAAGTTTTGGTACGTATATACAATGGAATATTACTCAGTCATAAAAAGGAACACATTCCAGTCGGTTCTGGTGAGGTGGATGAACCTACAGCCTGTTTTACAAAGTGAAGTAAGCCAGAAAGAGAAAAACAAATTTCACATATTAATGCATATATACAGAGTCTAGAAAACTGGTGCCGATGAACCTGTTTGCAGGGCAGGAAGAGATATGCAGACACAGAGAACAGACTTTGGACAGAGCAGGGGAAGGAGAGGGTGGGATGGATTGAGAGAGTAGCAATGACATATACACTGTCACGTGTAAAATCGACAGCCAGTGGGAATTTGCTGTATCATGCAGGGAGCTCAACTCAGGGCTCCGTGACAACCTAGCCAGGGAGGATGGTGTTGGTCCCCTCCCCTCCCCTCCCCTCCCCTCCCCTCCCTTCAGGAGGGAGGGGACTTATGTGTACTTGTGACTGATTCACGTTGTTGGATGGCAGAAGCCAAAGCAATATTGTAAAGCAACCATCTCCCGATTAAAAATAATAATAAAAAGAAGTCTAAACCTAATTGTAAACCCAGACTGAGTTTACACCTCTCCCTCCATGCCTGTGAATTTCTTCAGAAAGCAGCCTCTCAACATTTTATCTTTGGATGCACACATCTTTTAGTGGACTCCAACGGCCATGGGGCTGCAAGAATCCAAGTCATGGAATGTTGGCCAGGACGCCTTGGCCAGGGGACCCTCAGGCCCTAGGGGACTTGTGCCTTGATGCCGGAGCTTGGGCTTGTCAGGCAGCTTGGGTGGCGGTGGTGGGCAGGGAGCCAAGAGGAGCCCAGACTGACAGGCCCTGGACTTCGAAGAAAAATCAATACCTGTCCGGCTTTTATCGTACCATAAAGGCCTCCCTGGTTGCACCGTCACCTCCCAGCCCCCAGCATGCCCAGTGAGCTCTGCCGATTAGGGAGCTGCCTGCCGCACCCTGACACGGTCCCCTGAGGCCATCAGAGGGGCCCGTGTCCCCTCCGGCTCTTTGTGGTGGTAAAACCCACTGGGATTTCCCACAGCAGCGGGCTGGGGCGGGGTGGCTCCCTGGATCTTCCAGAGGAGCATGAATTCAGCCAACAGTCACCCAAGCGCCATGCCCAGATGCTGGATCAGGCTCCACTGATGCCACGGGGAACCCGCCAGACGGGCCACTTAATGCCCGGAGCCTACAGTGCAGTGCGGAGATTGATGCTGAACGGGTAAATGACTCAAAAGCAGGGTGAGTGCAGACTGATGTGTTATCCATCAAGCAATAAACTGGGGGGCGGTGATGGAGGCGTGGAGGGCGGGGCAAGTGGGCGGCTGCTGACGGGCTGGCGGCTGCCCACGCGCTGGGTGCTTGGCGCTGACCTGGCATCGCCGGTGGTCCCGCCTCTCTCAAAGGGGACCGTCTCTCCTCCCCGACTCTGAGCTCGTCTCCTACCCCCCCTTCCTCTCCCCATCACCTTCCCATGCCGACTCCAACACGTGTCCATGGCTCTGACGTGCCCATGCCGTCAGGGCGCCAAGCTGCCGCCTCTCTTTCATTTCTTATTTCAAGTGCTCGGACGGAGATTGAGATCCCCGTGGTCCAGTCTGTGCATCGGCTGTCCCAGGCAGGTCCAGCCTGGGGCAATCAGCCGAGGCCTGTGCAGAATGGGCGACTCACCCACCCGGGAAACGGGCATGCCATGCTGCAGAGACGCACGAGGCCTGGGATCGAGTCCTGACCCACCCCTTATCAGGGGTATAGACTTGAGCAAGCCTTGTATCTCTGTGCCTCAGCTCTGTCACTGGAACCTGGGATGGATTGACGGAGGTTGTGTCCAACCCCCAGCAGGGTGGGCAGGGGACATGAAGGGATTTTCTATATGGATGGGCAAGATGTAAGGGCTGCTGCCGATAGCTAGGGACTCACAGGGCAATTCTGGATACGTGCTTGATACTCATTTTTATAGAATTCCACATCCTTTCTGAATCCTGGGATTACAAAACAGCCACTGGGAAATCACGCACCCCATTAACACTGAGACTTTTATGTATTTACAATTCAGCTTAAATTTTTACCAAGAGAGGTTTTCAAAATGTAACATGTGTTAGTCACTGCGTGAATTGCGAAACCGAGGAAATATCTCCAAAGTGCTGGCCTTGACAATGTAATCTGGCAGGGCTTGGGGAGGAATAAAAATAACGCTTCTCAGCATTGCCGCCTTTGACGGGTGGGTGGGGGGGCACGTGGAGCACCCCCTGGGCTCACAGGTAGCTTGTTGCCTGCGTGCTGGTCCCCTCTCCTCCGCCCTGGCCACGCCTGGCCGTGGAGGGGTGGGGAGGGGAGGAACCTGGGGAGTCAGGGGGCCTGGTTTGAATTCTAGCGGAGCCACCCACTGGCCAGGCGAGCTCGGGCATTTTCCAGACGCTGTTGTGCAGAGTGGTTAGGTGACTATCCAAGGGGGCGCTGCCATGATGAGAGGTCCTCACCGCTGTCCCCCTGTCTCCCAGGTGGGTCCAAACCCAGAGGCACCGTGCCCCCCGAAACCCTGAGGCAGCCTCTAGGGCTGGAGCCGTGTTTGGGAGGATGAAGGGGGGCGGCGCCCGGACGTCCCCCGCAGCTGTACGGCCAGCTTGGTTTTCTAAACACAACAAGCCAGCACTTCCCCACGGAGCTACAAGCCCGCAGGTGGCTGGATGAACATGTGGTTTCTGGATGGGACATGAAAGTTAGCATTTGCAAGCCCTCCGTCTGGGTTCCCTGGGTTTGTTTTTCTTGCTTTTACGGCCCTGAAATATTCCCGATCCTGTTTATGTTGAGGCAGGACGTGTGGAGGCCAAGCGCTGCCGTACCACGATTGGCTCCATCATCCCTCCGAAAAGCACCAGCGGGGTCCTGAGCCAGCCGAGCACAGAGCCCACCGCGGAGGCGCCAGGCTTCTGGGCACCTGTCCACCACTTCACCCCTGCCCGCACCAACTGTATCCTGGCCCCCACCTGGGAGCCCCTGTCCATTGGTGACGTCAGCTTCCCCGGGCTCCACGTGAATGATTTCTGACCCTCGCTGCAGCCGGGGAGTGGCGATGTGTTCAGTCGCTCAGCTGTGTCTGACTCTTTGCGACCCCACGGGTTGCAGCCCACCAGGCTCCTCTGTCCATGGGATTCTCCAGGCAAGAATACTGGAGTGGGGAGCCATTTCCTCCTCCCAGGGATCTTCCTCATCCAGGGGTCGAACCTGCACCTCCTGCAATGGCAGGTGGATTCTCTACCACTGAGCCATCATCAGGAAAGGTCCTCCCTCGTGGCTCAGCCAGTAAAGAATCCGCCTGCAGTGCAGGAGACCCGGGTTCCATCCCGGGTTGGGAAGATCCCCTGGAGAAGGAAATGGCTACCACTCCAGTATTCTTGCTTGAGAAATCTCATGGACAGAGGAGCCTGGTGGGCTACAGTCCAAAGGGTTGCAAAGAGTTGGATGCGACTGGGCAACTAACACTTTCATGGAGAGTGGGGACGTGGATTAATTATTCCTATATTGCAGAAGACAAAACTGAGGCTTGAAAGTGACTTTCTGTCCATTGTGAGGCTCAAGGTCACACGGCAGTACAAGACAAAGCGAGGGTTGAAACTGGTCACTGTTTCCACCCTCTCATTTCTGTTCTGCGTCCCCCACCCCTCAGTTTCTCACCACAGTTCTGAAGCTCCCGGAGCCTCCCTCGAAGACACCCGCTGTGGCTCACGGCCCCCGCCCTTGGCTCCGTCTGGGTCTCCCCTCTGGCTTGGATTATACGCCACCTAACACTCCCTCCTGATCGCTGGCTGTGTTTTAATTGTCTATGTCTTGCCTGCCCCCCGAGACTGTGAACCCCAGAAGGACAGGAGCCACGGGCCGGCCGCCCCGTGCCTGGCCTGGGGTGGCCACATAGCTGACTCTTAACCATGCTTGTTGAATGATGACTTGTTATTATTCCCTGAGGCTGGGTTCCACGTGTCTGGCCACAGGAGGCTAGAACCCCCGCCCACCCCCACCAGTCCTGCCCCCAAGTCCTTGGCTGGCCAGCATTTCAAATGATATTGTTTCATATTAAATTATTTTAAATTCCATGGACCCGGGTTTCACAATCAAATAATTCGATCTTGTTTACAAATGGAATTTTTACTTTTTGACAGTTTCTAGCTTTGCTGGGCTGGATGGTCAGGAGAGCGTGTCCTCTCATGCCCTCCTGTCCACCTTAGCTGCCTGCCCTGGGACGCCGGGGACCCAGGGAATGGTCTTGGGGGTGGGTGGCGGGCACCCAGCATGGCTGTGGGGGAGGCTGCCCCTCCAGTGGGCGCCGGGCACAGAGGCCTCCCTGGCTTTGAGCTCCTGTCGTGAGTACATCCATAAATTACAGAATAGGAAGGGACCGCTGATACCTGTCATTCCAACCCCTCTTCACAGACTAGGACACTAGGGTCCAAGGCCACAGTCCCTGTGGGTGGCCGGGACTCTCTGCCTGGTCTTTGGACGCCCTCCTCCAAGGGCTATTCCACATCCTGTCTTCCTCCGCCTACACTGATGAAATCTTTCCATGTTGCTTTGAGCTATGGAGACACAGATGTGGGAAGACGTGATCTTTGGTCCCTAGATGCTCATAACCTGGGTGCTGGGGTCGGGGGGTGGACAAGGAGACAAAAAGTGCATGCTGAGGCTGGTGGGCCCCCGGACAGCACAGAGGCAGGTTTGTGAAGGCGCAGACGTGGGCTGAGCTGGGTGGTTGCCGCCCACCCCTTCTTAGGAGATGGTTGAACTCAGCAGCTGAGTACATTGACCAACGTGCGAAACTTCGGTCTCTCCCAGAGTGTCCCCGTCACCCTGAAGGCTGCCTCCTCGCCCTGCAGCTCCATCACCACTGGACACAGGTTGGCAGCCTCTCCTCCAGAACTTGGTCTAAGCAAGTGACGGTCCCGGGGGAGGGGGGGACGGGCGTGCTTCCTTGCTTTGTGGCCACTCGCGAGGGTGACCTGGGTTGGCCCCAGCAGCAGCCCTGCTGGGCTTGGCTCAGAACGGTATCTGGCTGTTTCCAGAAGTCGCCTGTGTGGGCCGCCCCCACGAGGCCGTGGTTCTCGCGTCTCCGCCAGCCCTGGGGGTTGCAGAGGGCTCCTCAGGAAGGGCCTAGAGGAGGTTGGTTGACAACATCCCAGCTAACTTCTCAGCGCAAAGGCAGGCACTTCATGCTGTGAAGGTCCTGGGAGATGAGTGCCGGGAGGGCCCGACAGGCACTGTGGCTTCAGCCCATGCTGCTAGGGCCCCCGACGTGCCCTGGAATCCTGGAGCCCACTCCCCATCTCTCTGTCTCATCACTGTGACTTTCGTGGTCCTCACACATCTCACAGGGCTGACCTCATCTGGGCACCTGGGGTCAGACTGCAACTATGTGGACAGTGGGGACATTCTGGGCTGGCAGGGAGACACCCCGGGCTGGCAGAAGTGTACATCCAGCCAAGCTGAAACGTGCGTCCACACTTTGGGCCAGAATCTAGAAGTGCCTAGGTCTCTAACTCTGGATGTCCTGGTGTCAGTAACTATTCAGGAGTCACATGGCACCTAAAGCCTCCTGAGAGAGAGGGAGATGCATCTACCTGTGTGTGTTGGGACAGACAGGTCTCCAAAATAAACAAGGTGAAGAAAAGCAAGATGCCAAACAAAGTGGGACCCATTTTTGAGTTAAAAAAAAAAAGATAGAGGGACTTCCCTGGTGGTCCAGTGGTTAACAATCAGGCTGCCAATGCCAGAGACGTGAGTTCGAGCCCTGATCTGGGAGGATCCCGCATGCCTGTGCACCTCAACTATTTGGCCTGTGCTCTGGAGCCCAAGAACCACAACTACTGAGCCCACAGGTCGCAACTACTGAAGCCCAAGTGCCCTAGAGCCCGGGCTCTGCCGCAAGAGAGGCCCCAGCTCATCTCAACTGGAGAGAGCCTGCAGGCAGCAACGAAGACCCAGCAGAGCCAAAAAATAAGAAAATAAGTTATTTAAAGAGTCATTCTTTAAAAAGATAGATAAAATAGATGGAGATGTATGCGCTGGACACACACCGGCAAGCAAGCACATGGACACTGGCCACTGGGCACCCAGCTCCCAGGCCCCTACACGCAGTTAACTCACTGAGTCCTTGCAAGACCCCAGGAGGTGGGTATTGCCATCCCACCCACTCTGCATATAAAGAAACTGAAGCCTGGGAGGTGAGGAGATGCGGGGACAGGAGCCTCAGCCCCTGACCAGGGTGCTGCTGGGGAGGGTGGCTGCAGAGGGGCAGTCAGGGCTTCCAGCTTTCCATGTTCACCTTTGTGTCCTCTGAGGTTTCATCCCAGTCGAGTGTGTGACTCTATTTGAGAAAACATCAACGGGTTTCCTGGATGGAGGTAGGAAACCTTTAATTCCTTTACTGTGTTTTTCTCTATTAAAGAGGAAAACACAGTCATGTCATTTTAAGAATTCACCCTTCGCCCAAAAGAGAGAATAACCTCTCTAGGAGCAGGCGTAGAGGACAGACAGATGGACCCCAAGGGGGAAGGGGCGGGGGGGGGAGGAGTTGGGAGATTGGGATTGACACATACATGCTATTGATACTATGCATAAAAACGGGCTTCTATTTTATAGGCTCGGCGCTTTTATACTACGCATAAAATAGGCATACTCTCAGGGCTTCGCTGATAGCTCAGTTGGTAAAGCATCCGCCTGCAGAGTGGTTCGATTCCTGAGTCAGGACGATCCGCTAGAGAAGGGATAGGCTACCCACTCCAGTATTCTTGGGCTTCCCTGGTGGCTCAGCTGGTAAAGAATCCTCCCGCAATGCAGGAGACCTGGGTTTGATCCCTAGATTGTGAAGATCCTCTGGAGATGGGAAAGGCTACCCACTCCAGTATTCTTGCCTGGAGAATCCCAAGGATAGAGGAGCCTGGCGGGCTACAGCCCATGGGGTCATGAAAGAGTCAGACAGGACTTAGCAACTGAACAACAATAGCGGATTCACTTTACCGCACAGCAGAAACTAACACAGGATTGTAAAGCAACTGTACTCCAATAAAAATTAGTTTAAGAAAAAGAGAGAGTACTGTCTCTAGGAAGAGAACTGAAGAAAAAAACAGAACTTGAGAGATTGGGCTTGACAAACACACACTACTCTATATAAACAGATAACTAATAAGAACCTATTGTATATATACATGTATATAGCACGGGGAATTCTTCTCAGTACTCTGTAATGATCTATACAGGAAAAGAATCTAAAAAGCGTTGATTACATGTGCATGATTCACTGATTCACTTTGTGGTACACCTGACACCATGACAACACTGTAAATCAGCTATATGCCAATAAAATTTTTCATAGAGAAGAAAATTAAAAAGAAAAAGGCTAGGATGGCAGCAAGTGATCCCCAGTCTTGCGGGGTGGGGGGCTTGTCCCTGGGTGCTTGCTTATGGAAGTCAGCTGTTTCCCATGATACCCAGAATGTGGGATGTGAGAGATTCCTGCCTGATTTCCAGTCCAAAGCGGGCAAGGGGAGGGGGGCGGTGGCCAGGGAAGAGGCTGCCTTGCTCTAGGGGTCACAGGGGGTCCACCTGGCGCCCACGCCGGGCCCCCGGGGGGCTGCCCCACCACCCTGAGCTGGAGCTGGGAAAGATGAAGCTGGGTATTTCTTGCCGTCATTGCTTGATAACCAAGGTCAAACCTGCCCGGGAACTAGTCCAGGACAGGATTCCGAGGCCACCTGGCCCCCAAGCAGCCGCCTCGCTCGTCTTGCCTCGTCCAGCCTCTGAATCCAGCACACGCTTGAGCTCGAGGCCACTGCTCTGTGACTTGCGCAGCCGTGGAGAGGGTGACGTTGCCATTGGTGACCACAGGTGTCCTGGCAGCCTGAACAGAAAGGCTACTTCAGGCTCCAACAAGGGCCAGGTTTCCAGGGGCGACAGCAGCGGAGCCTCAGCCTGGCAGGCGTCCAGCTCTGCCCGGACCAGCTCGGCGGCGAGCTCCCTGGAAGCTCCCCTCCCCCAGGCCTCAGTTTCCCCACCTGGAACACCATGGGAGTGGCTTAGATGGCCTCGGGCCTTTAAGCTGGTGGCAGACGCCAGCCCCTGGCCTTGCTCCTGCTTCAGGTGAGAGGAAGGATGAACCGGGAGGCCTCTGGGATGCTGGTCCAGTCTCCATGGAGACCAGCTCACTCTCTCTCCTGGGCCAGTCTCCGCATGGCTACATCGGAAAACGGAGGGCCCTAGCCATATGCCTCCTGCTGGTGGCTGACCTTGATTTTGAGAGCTCTGGACCGCCAGAGATGGAGGTACCCCAAAAGATGAAGGGCCTCCTCTCCTAGAGGGTAAAACTAGGCTGTAGAGGAGCTATGAAGGCAGCCCCCATCACCCCCTGAGGCTGAGCAGCAAGACCGCCCCACCCCCACCAGCAGCTTCCTTCCATCTCCACGTCTGTCCACATGCACAGTGAGTCTTCTGCCTCTACAGCCCCCCACCCAAACCCAGTCTTCACGTCCTGAGCCTGGCCTCTTACGCCCAGTGACCGGGGGCGCCAAGATTCCCTCCGAAGTGTCTGTGAGGCTGTTTCAGTTTTGTATGTAGATTCATTTGCATTACTTTTTTTTTGTTCCACATACACCCATTCCAGCATTCCCGCCTGGAGAATTCCATGGACAGAGGAGCCTGGTGGGCCACAGTCCATGTGGTTGCAAAGAGTTGGACATGACTGATGAACATTTCACTTTCATAAGCAATATCAGATAATATTTCTCTGACTTCACTTAGTATGATAAACTCTAAGTCTATCCATGTTGCTGCAGATGGCAACCTTCTATTCTCTTTTTAATGACTGAATCACAGTCTATCATGTGTAGGTGCCACATCTTTATCTATTCATCTGTTGATGGGCAGGGTAGAGGCTGGACCATACAAGAGCCACTTCAAAGCTATAAAAGGCTGACAGATCAATAAAACCAAGTGAAAGGGACTATCAACCCAGAGATCGATGGGTTGACTATCAACCCAACAGTCATAAAAGCCACCAAAGATGGGTTTGGCTGCACAGGGCAGGTCCACACATCAGTAGGTACCCCTGGGAGGGCCCCTCAGCATCCTTGGGCTCTGGGGTGGGGGAGGTGGAACATTCTGGGTTGGAGGGGAGGCCCCACTACTCCTCTCATTTCTTCCCCCATCTCTTGCCCCTTCCTGCATCTCTGGTGCTGGCCAGGTCCTCCATCTGGCCTTTGCACATACTGATGCCAGAACCTTCATGCACAGCCTCAAGGGCAGCTTCATCTTCAGCAACACCTTCCCTGGCCATTTAATTGATGCAGACGCGGTCCCTCGCCGCCGCATCCCCTGCTCTGCCTGGCCATCTCCCACTCAGGAGTCAGTGCCACCAGAAGGGACTTGGTGGTGAGAGCAGGTGTCTGGCCACATCCGGTGGGCACAGAGCTCCCCTGCCCAGCGTCCCCCATCCAGGGGCCACCCGAGACTCGTGGAGCCCGAAGCAGACCTGAGGGGAAAGAGCCAGGCACAGACCAGTCTCACCAGATCCACGTTCCCCTCCCCCACAGTTCTATTACTCACCCCGAGAGTAAGTTGACGATCCCTTTCCTAATTTTCACTTGCTGCCTACCGAAAGGCTAGAAAGGTTAAAGTGTGTGTGAAAGCAATCTGCCAACTAAAATGCACGGTGCAAGTGTGTGTACGTGTGCACGCGTGTGTGTGTACGGGCACGCGTGCAGAGGTGTGTGTGCACACAAATGCACGTATACCTGCTTGTGTGTACGGAGGATGCAGGGGCAGCCCGTCCTGGCCACGCGTTGGTGACGTGTTGGTGACCATCACTGATGCAGCAGGAGAGCCTCAGGGAGGCTGTGGTTCTGCCCTCAGGCAGCCATCAGAAGCAATCAGAGGAAAAGGGACTCAGCTCACCCAGGGGCCGGGAGGGGAACGCAGGAAGCCAGGAGCTCAGGGTCCCTTCCTCGGTGGAAGGATGCTGGCCGTGGACCCCAGGGGCTGCTCGTCAGGCAGAGTGTCATGGTCTTCCAAGCCTAGGAGAGCCGGCCTAACCCCAGCTCTGCCCTTGCTGTGTGGCCCGTAGTCACGTGGGCACCCTCTCTGGGCCCTGCATACTCCACTTGCAACACAGGGGCAGGGTGGGAGAAGAGCACCCCGTACCGCCGTCAGGGCTGGCGCCAGGGCAGCGAGCAAAGAGTGGATTGTCTGCAGAGGCCAGCATGGGTGGTACAGACCTCCTATCTGTCCCCCCGTGCCTTGGGGTCCCACGGGGGCAGCATGACTCCGTCCAGGCTCTAAGGCTCCTGTGCTGGACCGCGTGGGCCCACATCTGCCATGGGGACCTAGGGAGTGGCTGGAAGAGAAGCCTGGAGCTGGGCTGGCAGCAGGAGAAGGATCTTGCTGGGAGGCTCATCTGGGGGCAGGCATCCTGGGCAGGACCAGAGGTGTGGCAGCAAGGCCCAGGGATGAAAGTGGCTGGTGCATGGGTATCTGGAGCCCCGGCCTTACCTCTGGCATGACTTCCCTGGATTTGCACTGTGACCCTAGGAGGTGGGGGCTGTCAACCCCACTATGAGAGGAAGCCCAGTGAAGGGCGGTGACACCCCAAGTGCCTGGGTGCTAGGAAGTGGTGGCCTGAGTGTCAGCGGGATGCTCTGACCCTGGGGCTGGAATTCAGGAAACAAAGCAGGTGGGGACCGTGGGCACCCTGGGCTGTCTCCAGCTCCTCCATCCCACCCCCGCAGCTCTGAAAACAGGGATCTGCGAACTCCGAGATGCAGCCCCCTGGGATGAGGGCATCGCTCTGGCAGGTTGCAGCCATCGTTGGGAAGGAAACAGGGTAACAAACGTCAGAATTCACGATGCGGTTAGAGAAATCCTCTTCTGGGGAAGCGTTTCGGTTCTGTGTGTACAAAGAGCTCACTCCTTATTTCACATGAAGCTGCTATGAGTGCCCCGGGATGAGACTGACCGTGTCCTTTCTCACCCCAGCCACCGTCAGCAAGCCCTGGAAGCCACTGCGTTCAGCCTTTCTCGGCTCCTCAGGGGCCTCCGGGCTTTTGTTCTCTGAACAAGAATGCCGGTGCCGGGCACAGGACGGGAGCCAGGCTGAGCTGGAGGGTGTCCGTGCCGCGGCCCTACCCGCATGCTGGCGCGCTGGCTGGGCAAGGGGGCGGTGCCCCTGTGTGAGGTCTGAGTGCTCAGGGTGTTGAGGTTTGGCTGCGGCTGAATGAGGGGGACCCCACGGCTCTGGCACGGGCCATGTTGTCCTCTCTTCATGAGTCCCACGGAGTCTCTCACCTGCGGGCCAAAGATGCCCCCGAGGTCCCCAAACCCCAGGCTCCAGAGCTGCTCCACCAGGGTGCCCTCTGCTCTGAGAGGCACTGAACCCCGTGTGATCACAGGGGGTGGGCAGAGAGACCTCCCGCTCTGGGGCCCGTGTGGGTGATGAGCAGAGTGTCTTGGGGAGGAGGCAGATGTCCAGATGATGGGGAGATGGGAGGTCAGGGGCCAGGAAATGCCAGGCCGGGTTGGGAGGCCTGTGGGGAAGAAGCCAGCAGTGGGCACCTGAAGGGCGGCCATGGGGTGATCAGATTTGTTTTCCAATCAGGTCACTGACTCTGGCTGGAGTGGGGGGCCCGTGTACCTGACTCTTTGCTAATGATCCTCCTCCAACCAGAGGAAGGCCAGGCTTGTGTTGGAAGCCCGAGATGTGAATGAAAACCCCAGTGCATCCAGTTGCAAGTAAAGCTGTCTCCCTTCCTCTGGGCATTGCCAGACTCTGCCACTCCTTTTGTTTATTATCTCCATCTAGTTTTAAGGTCTCCCAGACTGGAGGCCAGTTTTCTAAGTTATCTTTGAACATTCCGATGTTCAGAACATGTGGGCTGGCTGTTTTGATCTTAGAGGGTGCTGGGGGCCAACCTCCCCAAGGAAGGCTGGGGAGAACCTTCAGATGCCAACCCTGCAGGGGCTTCCTTCCCTTCCTGGTCTCAGGCCTCCCGTTTGGGCAATTCTAAGTCCCTGGAAGGTGGCTCAGTGGTATAGAACCTGCCTGCAATGCAGGAGACGCGGGCTCAATCCCTGGGTCGGGAAGATCCCCTGGAGGTGGGCATGGCAACCCACTCCAGTGTTCTTGCCTGGAGAATCCCATGGACAGAGGAGCCTGGCGGGCTACAGTCCATAGGGTCACAAAGAGTCGGACACAACTGATCAACTGAACACACACACACACAGGCCCCTGGAAACCTTCAGTTGTAATAAACAAGCACAAAGCAGGCTGGCTTTCCCACACGAGGCCACATGCTCTTTCTGCCCTCCTGGTTTTCCCGTTTGCTACCCTGCCTGGCCCAGGTGCCACAGAAGCGGCCTTTGTTTTCCTTCTGTGAACTAAACAAATAGAACAGAACAAAAACAGAAACAAACAAAAAAAATCCCCAACACTCTCACACACACACAATGCCGCCGTGTCCATAGTCAGGATGGAGGCTGGAAGCACTATCGCCTGGCTTCACTCGATGTGGACAAAGGCGGTTGTGCCCATCAGGCTGGGCCTCTCCGGGTGCCGGGGAGCCCAGGGGTTTCTCGGATCCCGGGGCTGGGTCCATACTTTGGTCACTTGTTTTTGTGAAAATGACCAAGTGACCCCCAACAAGGCTGCTGAGGGGGCCACCGGAGAGCGTTTAAAGGAAAGAAAACATCATAAAATGGAGGAGGGTCCTCCAGATGGGACCAAAACGTGGACACAGGGGCGGCAGGATACCAGATGCCCCGGCTTGCCATGTGGGTCTGTTCTGCACGCCCGGGGCACCTCCTGCACCCCCACTGCACACCCGACCCTCTGACCGCCTTCCATCACACCCTCACATAAGGGGTCCGAGTCCCGTCGGCACAGATATGAACAAACGTGTGCCTGGTATTCCAGCAAGCCCCCAGCTGTGGAAGAGGAGGGCCCCTCACACTGCAGCGTGACTGACTTCATCTCAAATCTTCTCCCGGGTTTCCAAGAGACAACAAAAACACATTTCCCCCTTTCCTGTCCAGTTTAAAGGTTGTTCCTAAAAAGCAATAGTCAACTTACTTTTGGTTTTTTGAAACAGAAAATTATTTACCAAGAACACACGGATTATTTGTTTTACTCTAAGCTACTCCTTTATTGAAACAACATCACTGGAAAAGCCATTTCAGTACAAATGGAAGATGAATTATTGAAAAATGGATTTTTTTCTTTTTTTTTTTAACCATCACTGGGGTTACGGATTTAAGGGCAGTTGTAGTTCAAACAAACCCAAGGTCACTCAGCTTGTTACATAATAGTGAAATAGTGCTGTTTTGTACAAAACAAAGCCAGATATTCTTTCAGTTTAAAAAAAAATTGGTGATTTTGCCTGTGCAACTTTTATCTCAAGTAGAAGATGATTCTAATTTTATCTGTGTTCAATAAGCATATTTAAAAAAAAAAATCAGGAGGCTGGAGCTGTTTATTTTTCCTTACAGTTCTCGAGCAGCTGAAGAAAGTAAAATCACCTTGAATCTAGTGTTTTCTCAGCACACTACAATAACCAGGTCCTTCAGACCCATCTGGAACGAAATTAATTACATCTACGTGTTAGTTTAATAGGAAACAATTTTATTTTCACTTGTATTTTCATCAGGGATCTTAGGGGAAAAAAGAAACAAAACAAAACAAAACAACACAGGATATCAGGAAAAGGCTTTGGTTCCTCATGGCCCATTTTCTCTTTAGGCTTATCTTGGTTTCCAGCTTCTGTTTTTACAATTTTTTACTGTTTTTTTTTTCTTTTTGGTTGAAAAATACACAAAACGTGTATTTTAAATATAAAATAATTATAGCATTTGAACATGAAAAAATTTGAGAGCCACTATACATTTTGACAAAAAATATTATTATAAAATACCGTCTGCTTTCACTCCACTTACATTCAAACGCCATCCTTTTCATTTCATATCTTCTGATCTGTTCAACCTGCCATTTGTTACATATGAAAAAGTTCGGCAGACTATTTCAGAGAATATTTGGGGGAAAAGTAAACAACCGATCTGTAAAATTTCTACGGAAGCACGCTTGCTTAGTTCACATTAGTTTTAAACACCGTGTCGTGCTTGAAATGGCAAGTGTCACTCGTGGGCACCGCGAGGCAGCTGCCCGGACGTGGGATCGCGGCTCTCGGCGGCGGCGCGGCAGGGTCACGGACGCCCTTGCCCTCGTCCCGAGGCCCGGCTCCGCCCGCAGCCCCCGGGCGTACTCCCGCTGTCCGCCGGCCCGGGTACCGCGCGGCCTTCGGGTCTTTCCCGAGGCGCACGGAGGCGCGGGAGAGAACCCCGCGGGGACGGGATGAAGGTGCGCGGCCTGCGTTTCGGCTCCAGCCGCGGGTCCCACCTGCCTTGCCCGGCCCCGCCGTGCGCCCCAGAGCCGCCGCCACAACCGAAGCGCACGGCCAAGGCCACCTGTCGGGACACCCCGAACTCGTTTGGCTTTCACTGAGCTTTTTATCTGCCTCCCCCATCCCGACTGGTCCCGGATTTGCAACCTCACAGGTGTAGGAACTGAGCTGGGTCGGGCTCTTGGCCTTTCGGGGACACGGCTCCCCCCCAGCAATGACCCCTGTGAGCGCAAGGCCGGGTCCAGGGCCACGGGCAGGGAGCGATCTAGGAGGCCGGGGCTCCGAGATCGCACTCCGCCGCCTCAGGCACTGGCTCGACCTTCCCCTAGCGCGGCGCCCCGGAGCTGTCCCGGGCGCACGGCCTCCGTCAAGTCGGGCAGGCTAGATGAGGAGAGCCCAGAACCTGTGGGCGCAGGGCAGGAGCTCGCGGGCGCCATCGGAAGCAGGCGCGGGAGGGCAGCGCGGCGCAGACACTTGCTCTCAGCCCCGCGACCCTTGGAGGCTGGGAAGCCCAGCCCTCCGGGGAGGGCGCGGCCACCCACGCCGCCGCGGCCGTGTGAACCTGGCCGTGACCTAGGCCTGGGGGCGCTGCGGGTCGGGGGGAGGGGCTCTGCTTGGCCACCATTTGCCAGCCCCGCGTCACCATCCCGAGAGACCTGTCCACAGTCGGGAGACTCCCAGGTCGACCTGCTTCGAGCCCAGCCGACCCCCAATGCCCCGAAACCCCAGGCCGGCCTGGGCGACTGGGCCCCGCAGGCGCCAGGCACCGGAGGGGGAGGGCCCCGAGGGCCTGGGGCGCCGTTCCAAAGGCCAGAAAATGGAAACTGTGCGAAAAGAATCTCCAAATCCGGCCGGGCCCAAAGCCCACCGGCTTACATAAAGCCCCAGGAGCCCGCCCGCCCGCCCGCGGCCTCCCCTCCCGGGGGTGAACAATCGGCCGGCCCCTGGCCAGGCCGTCCTGGGGTTGGCACCACCACCGACCCCCTGACCAAGGGCCTGGCGTGACCCCGGGGAGGAGAAGGGGGTCTCGGTCTCTTCCCACCGTCTGCCCCGAGAAACATTTAACTGGCCTTTAATCACATTAGCAGCCGGCCCCAATTAAGGCCGCGGGCGGGGGAGGCAGGGGAAACCGCCGGCCGTGTCACTCGAGGATAAAGGTCCTTTATGCCCCAGGCCTGGCCTGGGGCGACGCGGCGGGCCGCCGTCCCCAGCCTTTGATTGCCGGCGCCTGGGCCTCGCCGCCGCCGCCATCTCTTTGCCCCTTCAAACTACCCCCGCCCCCGGCCCCCCCTCCCCTGCCCCCACTATGCCATCGCCCTCGGGTGACCCGGTGGCCGAGCAGGGCAGCGACCCAGGCCCAGACTCGAGCCGCGCCCCCACGCCGGCCGGGACAGCACCCCTGCAGCCTGCGCCTGCGCGCTGGGAGCGCTCGAAGGGGCGGCTGCGGGGCTCACCGAGGGTCCGCGGGACGCGCCGCCTGCCCGCCGACGCCCAGCGCCCGGCCGGGACCCGGGTAAGGCCGCTGCCCACCAAGTGGTTCGGAGGGAGGGTGACCCTCGCCGTGGGCGGCCCGGGCAGGTCACCCGCGCTCTTCCTGGGCTCCGTCTGGCCTCCCGGGCTCGGGGTGAGCCCCGCTGGGCCCTCCGGCCGGGGCCCAGGACCAGGCGGGAGCCAGGCTGACGGGTCTCCGGGGTCCCAGCCTCCGGCGGCGGCGTCGGGCCTCTGGCGCACGGGGAGCACCAGGCCGGGGCGGTGGGGCCGGCCCGCGGCCTCCTGTTTTGGCTCGCCGGCCCAGCACGGCGGAAAGCGCGCGCTCGAGGGCCGAGGGTCCCCGCGCAGTGCTTACCTTACTCGGACGCCGGGACCGCGCTCCCCTCGCTCCTCCTCGAGGGTCGCCCGGGGCGCGCTCTGGACGGGCCGGGGTCGTGCGAGGACAGCGGCCGCCCGCGCCGCCGGAATGCCTGCCGAGGCCGCCGCCGCCGCCGCCGGCCGCGACGCCCGGGGGGCCGCCGGGGACCCCCGCCCGCCCCACGGCGGCAGCTGCAGCCCGGAGCCGCGTGACCCCGGCCCCGACCTCCCCGCGCTCGGCTGTTTGTCTCGCACAAAAGAGAACACTCATATTTTTCTTTCCCCAGCACCGATTTAACACCCGCCCCATCTCCCCCCCCCCAAATTACCCCCCACCTCCCACACGCTTCGCTGAGAACCGCTTTCTCTCCGCACACCCACTTTGTCTCGCCTTTCTCCACTCTTGAATTCCGTCGTTGTAGTCGAGGATGTCAGCATAGCTTAGAAAGTTTCATAGAAAGTCAGAAAGCAATTAGAGAGGCCCTATTATTGGAGTTTCGCTGGTGCCATGGAATCTTTTAAAGGACAGCCTGAAGCACCGAACACAATCCCATTAAGCCGCCCAGACTCCCACAGTCCTCAATAGGGGTGCTCAATACTTCCACAGACTTTCGCGGCTCATGGGGGAACCGCAGGGTTTCAGTCCCCAGTTCCGCAGTCCACTCAACAACAGCGCGGCCTTGAACCTCGCATTCCTTCCTTTCTCATCGGAATTTCCATTGGGAAAATGGCTTGCAGGGCCGGAGTGGACATTAATTAAAGTCTGCCGAGCGGGCCGAGGTCTCCGTTTGACAAGGGCTATGAAAACCTCAAGCAGTTTCATAAGTAACTCCCCATCCTGTTTATTTGAAGTTTTTCTTTTTTTTAAGTTTTAAAAGTTTTTTTTTTTTTCCTTTTCTCCAGCCACTTTCTACAAATGTGAGCGCGATTGAAATCAACTTTTACCTCTGTCCGCTTTCAAATCGATCAGCTGATGTTTGGGAAATGGGTCAAAGAAATTATGCTTTGCTGAGATAAAGACCACGTATGACCAAAGTTTCAGCTTAATTGAATTTTAGTGCCAAATTATAACTCACTGAATAACTGGACTTGGGCGCAGGAGGGGTGGAGGAGAAGGCAGTGAAGGACAGGCAATTCTAATGGAAATCCAGCCACCCTGGACTGGGGTCCTGTAGCCGCATGGGTACAATAAGAACTGCAGCTCGATTCCAAGGGAGTGAGGTTTATCACACTGTGGCTTTCATGTGGGAAAACGGGGTTGGCCTCACTTGAATCTGTGGGTTTGGGTTGATATTCCTGGGTATTATTTCATGTAGCAGGCAGCTCTTCTATAGAGCATAGCTTCTCCTTTCTTGTTGTTGAGACTAACTTCTGTTCTTGCCAATAAAAATTAATCTCTTCCTTTAGAAGTCAATGTGTAAAGAAAGCAGGTGTTTTGAAGAGAGAAAGTATTTAAAAAATAAAACAGGTACTTGATTGTCAAAGCAAAATGCCGGGTTTGGAACAATTAGGATTTTGCTCCTGGTGTATCATCACAGATGTTCATTTTATTAAATAGATGTTTGTATCTGGCAGTTTCTGGATTAATTTCAGGAAGGGAGAAGAGGTGATGGGCTCATAATGAAAGAATTATAATTTAGGTGGTAGTGCGCTGAGCCTCAGTTGCAGGCAGATGGGTTGTTTGCTAAATCTATAAGGGGAATAATTAAAAATGAGCATGCGAAGGATGTTTAATTTTTGGATAGCTTGTATTTGTCATCAATTATTTGGAGCTTTTTCCCAAAGTTGCCTCCTTTTCTCTTGTTTCATGGCTGTCTTGGCCATGCTGCCTCCGGCTCAGCCCCCTGGCCCCTGACCTCTTGCTTTGCATGCATGCTGCACCCTCAGCCAGCCTACTGGGTTTTTACATCCGTTCTGCTTGCATACATAGGGACCTCTCGCCACCTAGGTGGTTCGAAAGGGCAGCAGGCTACCCTGCCTCCACCCTACCCACCCCCCCCCCCCGCCCCCGCCCCAAACACACACACACACACACACACACAGATCCAACCTCAGGCACTTTCTAGCCAGGCCGTCAACACTTCCTGCCTTGGCCGGCCGTATCAATTTCTTCCTTGATTCTTAACCAGCTTTTCTTGGTTCTGCCTGTAGGCGTCCCTCACTCCCTCTCCCCACCTGAGACACCTTCCGTCTTCCTGTCTGTCTGTCCAGACTGCAGTTCTCAGACCAGGATCACAGCCACATTGACCTGGCCCCCATTGGACTGCAGGGAACGACCTCCTCTGCTTGGCCTTTAGGGAGGGCCCTGTGCTCCAGTCTGCGTTTCATTGCCTTGTGCTTCCTCTCTCGCTATAGCTGGACTTCGGGGATGTTTCCGGTAGGAGAGAAATCGACAGAGGCGCCTTGAGGGTAGGTATCATTTTACACTGGTCCTGGGGTTCTCTCAGCACCCCGCACCCACAGAGTGGGCCGTCCATCAGTCAGCCGCACGTGGATGTGTAAATCAGAACCAGGTTTGGGCGGGCAGCCACAGATGCGCCTGGTCCCTGGAGGTGTGAACAAAGTCCACATGCTTCTGCGCTGAACTCAGAGGACCCGTCCCTGGACTTTTTCAAACAACTTAAAACTCTTTAAATTCAATGGAATCTTAAACTGTTTAAAAAAGTGAATATGACTCAGTTGGACTGCAAGAGAAAGTGGAAGAAAAACAAACAAAAGCAAATCCAGAAATCCAAACAGTTGAGTCTGCTTTGGGTAGTCTTGATTTGCCCAAGAAAAGGAGCAGATCCCTGCGAAACAAGCAAAAGATTCCAAAAGTGCTGTGATGTCTCATTTTCTGGCAGGTTACCTGCACGCGGTGCCGCTGGGGCTGGCTTCTAGAATGAGACTGTTCATCCCTGCAGTCCTGAGTTGTTCAGGAAAAGTGCCATTCAGGACTGTCCCCATGTGCCCGGAGAGGCTGAAGACAGGCACCTTCTTCAAAGAGCATGCCTTACTCTGGATTCTGCTGAAAACCTCGCGACAGGCCTGGCTCTGAAGAGGATGATGAATTCCAGTCTGGTCAATAGCGTGCGTGATTAAAGTAACAAGATAAAGAATGATGCGAACAAAGGCACCTTCAAAACTCTTCAGGGAACAAAGAGATGAGCAATTGCTGCGGTACAGGAAGAAATGAAAATGATGAAAATAACTCAGGAACTTGAAGGAGGAACATTTAACATTTAGAATTCAGTGCAAATGTGTTAACAATCCATCTGTGAGCAAGGTGTCTTTTCTCACCACTTAATCAAATTAACTAAACCAGGAGTGTTAGCATTTAGAGATGCAGCGTGGTTCAGAAGGAGGCTATCCCAAGAGTCTTCCCGTTCAACCAAGACACTGAACTTCTTTCTGGAGTATCAGATTCTCAGCTCAACGTTTGCAAGGAACAGTAAGATACATCAAGAGAAAAAGCAGGTATACAAGACACAGAGTTGGACTGGAGGACTGCCAGGTTAAAATGCACATGTGGCACTCTCTGTGAGCTGTTTTAAAAACTTTGAAAAACTTCTTCTCTTTCTCCCCAAGGAGCAGTTTCAACGAATGGCTGGATGGTTTAAGTCTTTGCCATCTGTGAGATCCCTGACCTTCTCCTGTGTCTCTTCGACCGGGGCTTTAGACCAGATGAAACACGGATTCTGCTTGCATTATTTTTTTTGAGAACAGTTGCAGTGTTATGATTTTGTTCCAGTCAGCCGTTTAAGAAAATATGTAGGTTCAGGTTCCTTTTAAATGGGTTTACTCGGTGTCCTTCTAGGGGATGGAGAAAGAGAGAAACAAAACAAGGCAAAAGTTCCTCCTTGAGACTTGATGGTTCAACACAGGGTTAATATTGGGATTTTGGGCTGGTGATGGGTGAATGGGTGCCGTGTGTTGGGGGTTTGTTAAGGACAGCTGTGGGTCAAGGCCAGGTCATCCGTTTTAGTCCTAAATATCACCCTTGTTATTCACAGTAATTTCGGGGCATCTTTGTCCTGATCAACCACATTTGCACCCGATTTTGACCTTACTGGTCTACACAACCTTTGGGACTTGTTGTTTTCCAGAGTTTAGATTTCTTTTTTTCTCACATTTCAAAAGGAGGGTACAGTGTAGAGACTGTGTCTTATGGAATCCTGTAGCCTGGGAGTGTTTCCTTATCAAACCTGTGGGCATTTTCACAGTAAACATATGCATCTTCACTTTCAGAGGCATAAAAAATTGAGACTATAAATAACCTCAAGTCAGGATTGTGTGCTAAATTTAGGAAACAAAGTTTGATTTTCAGTTTGGTTTTTTTTTTTTTTTTTTGGAGTTTGGGGCTCGCATGTGAGGGACTGTGGTCCTGGATTATAGAACCCTGCCTCTTTTCCTTAAATAAGAAAGGTGCCGATTTCGAGGATCCTTCAAGATCCTCTCACGTGGGTCAGTTTTAACTAGCATTAGTCTTTGTTTAGAGAATGCTTATATATTTTCAGAGAATTCACAGTAACATATGGACTAAAGACCACGCTTAGCGTATCAGGAGAGCTCGTTCTGACATTCCCGAGGCCCACTTCCACGTGTCCTGCTGTAGGTAGGGGAGTAGGAGCCGGAGGCATCCTCCTGGCTGGGAGGGACAGCAGGTGACCTCCGATGGCCATGTCTCATTCCTCCCCCTGCCGGGAAAGTCTCCGAGGCTGAAAAAAGCAGCAAGTGACTTCATTTGCCTCTGACCTTTCTAACGAAAATAAACTGTACATGACTAATAGAACCTAAGGTACTAAGAGGTCCTTAAATGATGGAAATTGGCCACCAGCATGTGGGCAGACCTCCTGCAGCGGGGAGAGGCTTGGTTACATAACCCCTACTATCCCATCCAGTTTTGACTCAGTAAGCTGGCGTGACCTATATTAAGTTCTAATAAACATCAGCTGTTTCAAGAGATACACATACTTTGCACAGAAACAGCCACCATTCCGATTCAAGTGGGACTGGGATGTATATTTTAATGGTGACATTTTTGTTTTGTAGGAAAAGTCACCAGTTGTTTGTGAATTTGATTGCATTCTTTTAGGCCCTTAAGGGCCAATTATTAATAAATGCACACAGACTGTGTGCCCTCTTGGAAATGTCAGAAGTCTGCATTCTATTTTACGTTGTGCTGGACACAAGTGTTTGACCTACAGGAACATGTGCAGGTAAAGTGGAAGCCCTGGAGAGAGGACCGATCTACAAGGCCGGGGTTCAGTTTTGCAGGCAACACTTCGGGACCCCATTCGGTAGCTCAAAGCAAAAATGGTCCTGTCTTAGTGATGTGGCTTTTGGGGGGGTTATTGGGGTTCTGTGTGCATTTCAGAGGTCCTGGCTTTAGGACCTGGAGGTCCTGGAGATGTCTGCTTACACTCATGAAAGAGGAAGAGAGTTAGGGGGCCCGCATTCCCTGGGCTTGAAAGGGTTGGGAGGGAGGCGGACAGGAAGCATCAGCTGACAGGCACTCTCCTGGTGTGTCCTGGAACTTTCCAGAGAAGCAAGATGGACTTGAGAAAGGTGGCTGAAGTGGTGGCATTCTGCCTGGTCTCTCACCCACAGGTCTGGCATGCTGCAGTTCATGGGGTCGCAAGGAGTCGGACATGACGAAGTGACTGAGCAACCATACATATTTAAGCACATGCTGCTTGGAGGCACCAACCATAGAAAGCTTTAAAACCTGGCCAATAAACACCTCCAAAGGAGCAGAGGCCACGTCTGCCCCACGGCAATATTCTCATCTAAACTTCTTTGTATTTCTCACGTCAGTGCCATTTCAACTGAAGATCTCAAGGTGTTGTGTCCAGCTCTTTATACCAGTGAAGCATCTCTCATTTTGCATGATTAACATTTGGGTGGGGAAGCAGCTGAAGGTGTAGACAGGAGAAGAGAGAGCCGGGTTACACAGAAGGTCAGCGGGTCAGAGGACTGGGAGCAGCAAATCCCGAAACTGCCTGAGGCAGGGGGGTGAAGTCACTGCTGTCAAGGTCAAGAAGAAATCATCTGTGCCTCTTCCTGGCCCAAGGCCTGGTGAGAGCCTCAGAGCACTGGTTACAGGGCAGAGGCACTGTGTTAGATGCAGCAACATGGGACAATTTTGGGGGACCCATCATCCAGGCTGGGCAAGGAGGGGACACTTCCTTGGAGAGGTGTGGCATTAGTTGGCATTGATCAAGACAAGGGATGCTGTGGGGTGAGGCATGAACAGGACGGTCCAGGGAGAGGGAACAGATGGTCCGAGAAGGGATGGTAGGGTCTCCGGGGACCCCACTCCATCACCAGGCCTTCATCCTCAGCTGCAAGTTGATGGGGTGATCTCTTTCCCTACAGCTTGATCTGCATGGCTTCCCAAGTGGTGCTAGGGGTAAAGAACCTAGCTGCCAGTGCAGGAGACGTAAGAGACACTGGTTCCATCCCTGGGCTGGGAAGATCCCCTGGAGAAGGAAATGGCAACACGCTCCAGTATTCTTGCCTGGAAAATTCCATAGACTGAGGAGCCTGGTGGGCTACATTCCACAGGGCCGCAGTCAGACATGACTGAGTGACTACCTTGCCCTGCATAAGTCTATCCTGGATTGCAGCACATTCAAGGTCTGTAGACTTTAATAGGTACTCACAGAAGAGAAGGGACTCATTGGAAGGACAGATGCTGAAGCTCCAATACTTTGGCCACTTGATGTGAAGAACCGACTCACTGGAAAAGACCCTGATGCTGGGAAAGATTAAGGACAGGAGGAGAAGGACAAAGGATGAGATGGTTGGATGGTATCATTGGACACGAGTTTGAGCAAAGTCTGAGAGATAGTGATGGACAGGGAACCCTGGCGTGCTGCTGTCCATGAGGTCGCAAAGAGCCCCATGACTGAGCGACTGAACACCACCACAGAAGAGAAGCACCTGATGGACAACTTCCCAACATTTGATACGGGGGATGTTTCCAGATTCTTATTCGTGGGCCTTGTTGGCTTAAGCTCAGCATCTCCGTGTATTGTCTTTAACTCACCCGTTTAGTGAACCTTTGTTGAGCATCTAATGGCCCAGGCACAGGGGTACATGTGGGTGGATGGGCACAGTTTCTGCCCTCCTGGGGCTTGCAGTCTTCAGAGGGAGGCTCTTCAGGGCAGATTCTTCAGCAGCATCGTGTGACCCAGGGGGCCTTTTAACACCTGCTGTTTCAGTGGCTCAGATGGAAAAGAACCTTCAGCAGACATCTCCAGGATCCCTGCCGTGTGCCAAGGCACCCTGTGAGGTGCTGGTCCCGGCTCCCAGCGAGTTCGGGGCTGGGTGGGGAAAGTCAGGGAAGGTCATTTGAGTGTTAGTGGTGGAAGAGGTCGTGGGGCCACACGGAGGGAATATTCAGTGCTATGCATGGGGCATTCCAGGAGGAGGGGAGACCACTACAACGCTGACTGGAGCACAGTACGCCCTTTGGGGGCTGGGGGAGAGGGTGGGATGGTAGTGGTGAGGGCCAGAGTCGGGTGGCAGGGGCTGGCTTCTCCTGGGCTTGTCTGCAGTCCTTGAGTTACATGCTCCAGATGACAAGAGTTGTGAAGGCTGAGGTCGTCTCACTGAAGATGTTCTACTGAATTAAGTTCATGTTTTCTATAAAATGTTCTGCAACGTTAGGTAGACTTGGACATCTCTTAAAAGAAAAATCTCATTTCCCAGATGTTACCTGGATAGCTTATTTCCATGTCCAGCTAACCTTCCTGCTGAATAAAGATTTCCAGCGTGGAATGCCAAGAGCTGGTAGGGACATGGTCCTTTGCTGGGACAACAGTGGGATCAGTCATGCTGATGAATGTACCTGGCTATCGCTACCGCAGGTGGCACCAGCTGGCTTACTTGTGCTACACCTTTGGGTACCACTTCTGGGATGAGGAAGGACGTGGCAATGTGAGGACGGCAGTAGGAACCAAGGTGTTCCCACTTGTTCTGGAGCCAGCTGGTCTGAGCTTGCTGTGATATGAGCTTGCTATCACTTGGGAATCAAGTGATCGCAGTTTTTGAAGGTGTTTTCCTGCAAGTTTCCTATTTTTTTTTTTTCCTCCTGGAGTGTGACAGAGCCTTCTACTCTGAAGCTGTGGATGGCAGTAGTGGCCGAAGCAGCTGGTCAGCTTGCCTGTGCCTCCCTTTCAGCCCCAGAGAGCTCCCAGTCTATACAGTGAAGTTGATTTGTGGGCTCAGCTGAATGTTTTTCCTTTCCTTTTTCTCTTTTTTAAAAGAGCAACTGGTTAGTAATTAGTTGTTCAATTCGACTGTTTTTCTCTTAAAAAATTTTTTTTTATGTGGTAGAAGTTTTATTTTTTTTCTGGGCAAATTCTCAGGGTTTAATTGCACTTAAAAATTGTGGAGCCTGTCAGAGTAAATTGCAGATAGAATAGTTTTACCCAATAAAACTAGTCCTGTGATTGTCACCATTGTCAGGCTTCTCAGATAAAGTTGTGGGAAGGAGAATTTAAGTCTGCACGGTGAACCACACTTCAAATCAGTATTCAGCACGAGGCTCATCACGCTCAAAGACACATACCCAGGGTAGCAGCTTTGATGTTGGAGAAATCAGACATTGATTTTAAAATGATTTTTCAAATGCTGCCCACCTAAAGAAAAGGAGAAATGTCTACCCCAATGGGTTTAAGGTTAAAGCAGTGCAATTAAAAAAAAATTATTGAAATATAATTGATTTGCAATGCTGTAAAGTAGTGTAATTTGTGAAGAATTTTTTAAAAGGCAAAAGCCATTTTATAGCATGTTAAAAACAGTAAAGCATAAGCAATATTAGCTACTAGCTTCATGCAAAGTTGCATCTGCTCTGTGGCTCAGTTAAGTTTCTGTTTATTCCTGGGAGCAAATGAGATGGCTGTATGTCCTAAGTGGCTCTAGCCTTTTCTTGGGCCGTGAGAAAAGGTCCCCTCTCACCCACCCCACACTTCCCAAGTAGTTTGTGTGTGTGTGTGTGTTCAGTTACTTCAGTCATGTCCAACTCTTTGCAACTCTACGAACTATAGCCTGCCAGGCTCCTCAGTCCATAGGGTTCTCCGGGCAAGAATACTGGAATGGGTTGCCATGTCCTCCTCCAGGAGGTCTTCCCCACCCAGGGATCGAACCTGAGTCTTCTGTGGCTTCAGCATTGCAGCATGATTCTTTACTGCTGAGCCACTGGGGAAACCCATCAAGTAGTTTTTATCCCCTAAGAAATAGTTTCATCTTCTCTTCCTCCCTTTTTAATAAGGGAGCTTCTGGTGCTAGATTTGTCTTCAAAAAAGACAGAACTCTCTAGAATATGCAGCTTATCTTTCAACCCAACTTGGATTTCTGGGGACAATAGTGGACTCTATACTTTTTATTCTTCCTCCCAGAGTCCAACGCTTGTATTGACCAATAATAAACTTCAACCAATTATTGGATCTACTGAGGATGGGAACTCGTTCCTCTATTGTTTGAAATAGTTTTTAAGTTAATTATATTATGTGGATCTATTGCTAATCTGTAATACACATTTATATTTCATGTGGTTCCCTATAGGTCAGGATGGACAGGGAAAAGCACCTTCCTTACGCGAAAAGTATCGACTCGTTTCTGCTCTTCAGCATTGTGGAGAAGGTGAGTTAAATAATAAGTGGCGAAGCTGTTGGAACTTAAGGAGAAAGATGTTGAATGAGAGAGAATACAGGGACTTCCCTGGTGGTTCAGGGACTGGGTGGAGCTTCACCTTCAGTGTGGGTTCCATCCCTGGTCAGGAAGCTCAGATCCCACATGCCTGGAGGCCAAGAAACCAAAACATAAAACAGAAGCACTATTATAGAAAATTCAAGAAAGACTTTAAAAATGGTCCACATCAAAAAAATCTTAAAAAAAAAAAATCAGTGCAATTTAAAAAAGGAGAGAGAGAATATGGGTATCGCCTGGGAACTGGAAGCCTGGCTCCCGGAAGCTGACTGCCTCAGGCCTGGCCAGGCTCTGCAGCCTCAAGCTGTGCTGGGTAAGATCTGTGACCCAGATGGACTCAGCGTGGTGCCCGACATAGCACAACAGGTAATCGAGTGTGTGATCATGTTTATAATCAATCGTTAAGGAGAAAACTTTATTTCACAAAAACAAAACTAGGAGAGTGAAGGTGACTGTGTATTTGTCTGATGTGTGTTAGTCGCTCAGTCGTGTCCGACTCTCTGCGACCCCATGGACTGTAGCCCACCAGGCTCCTCTGTCCATGGGATTCTCCAGGCAAGAATCCTGGAGTGGGTTGCCATTCCTTTCTCCACGGGATCTTCCCGACCCAGGGATCCTCCACTGCAGGCAGATTCTTTATGGTCTGAGCCCCGGGGAAGCCCTATTTGTCTTATGAGTGATATATATTTTTTCCCAAATGGCACATCAAGAGTACTACCTATAATCAGTTAATATAATTATGTACATTTTGCATATCCGAGTCCTAGAGATTTAAAAATTGGTTGCCCGTGGAAGTTATTGGGTTATGTGTCTGTGTGTTTGTCTACACATTTAGTGTATCCAGCCACTTTATGCATTTCCTATACATTTTGTGGGCTGCCAGATAATAACAGCAGGGCTGGCATCAGCTCTATATCTGCTTGGGAATGACCATAAACACCACCATGGAAACTGAGAGCTCTTGCGTGTGGGCACATGCCTCTCTGTCAGCTGCAGAAGAGCAGGGGGCTGTTTAGGAGAGGCTTGGGAGATGGGGGCTCAGAACTGTGCCCCCTGCGCCCCTGCAGGAGGCGAGGGGAGGGCTTCCTTCCTCTTCCTCTGGGTGGAAGGGGGCAGCCAGGGCCCCAGAGCCAGCACCCCAGGTGCACCTGGCAAGTGGTTCTGGTGCCAGCTAGGCCCTGGCAGAGGGAGTCACGAGCCGGGTGGAAGGGAGGAATGTGGGCCACAGAGGAGATCTGCCCCCCAGTCCTGGGCCTTGGACAGCCTTGGGACCTTGCAGAACTGCCTCTCCCTTCTGTTGTGTGAAGACTAGCTCATGTCACCCAGGTTCGTTGCAATGACCTGCCATTCCCCTTTAGAAGCCGGGTGGGAGACCGAGACCGCTGAGTATAATAATACCACATCCTAGCTGAAAAAGAGGCAATTGCTTTCTGAAATAGTTACTTCTTTATAAGTGCCGGAGGGAGATAAAACAATTGGATGTCTGATAGAAGTAGTAACATGTTTCGTCCAGTCCTGCCTTCTGGACATCTATTTCGCTGAGTGTGCCGTTTTTCACCAGAGCGTTTCCTACCTTGGGGTCATCTTTGTGCTGGAGATTACAGAAAGCCAGCTCACATCATAAATTGCTTCGCCACAAAAAGGCCCTTCCAACTTCTCACATTATGGGCCAGAATTTTTTTTTTTTTTTTTTTTTTACATTCAGATGCCGCCCTCCCCAGTTCATCCCTGATAACCGGGCAAGATAATATTGTAAATGTCGAGGGTCTTTGTCTATAGACAATAGAATAGGCCCAGTGTTAAAATATCTTACATGCCTCATATTTTAGGAAACACACACAATATATATGATTGATTTACTCTCAAGCTATAATCTTAGGTTCAAATCTGTCCACTAAAAACCCTTCTGATGACATATTTGAGATAAATATGGTAAAAAAAAAATAGGTTGAGGATTGCATCCACAAATATAAACCCGTTTGTATAAACCACTGTTAATGAGCAGTTGTTTGATTTCATCTGGGTAATACTGAATGCCAGTTTGTGTGTGTAGACAGACGCTAAACATGAATCTTGTGTATGAAGAGACACTTTTTAAAAAAATTATACTTACTTTGTATTGGAGTATAGTTGATTTACAGTGTTGTGTTAGCATCAAGTGCATAGCTAAGTGACTCAGTTATACTTACATCCACTCTTTTTCAGATGCTTTCCCCAGATAGGTTACTACAGAATACTGAGTAGCATTCTCTATGCTCTATGGTAGGTCCTGAAAAGATGACATTTTTGATGGAAGCTCTGAAGAAGGATTATGTGCTACATTTTTATAAGGTGTCACGTTAAATTCTTCTGCAGCTCCTGCTGTCTGTCCCGGAGGTGTCTTCAGTTACTCTGTCCCAAGGCTAAAGGGATTTAATGAGAGCTGACTTCATGGTTGGGCCTGACACTCTTCTGAGGGCTCTGCCTGTGTGTTGACTCATCAATTTCTGGTCTCCATCTGGTGAGACGGGGCCTCTTATTATCTCCATCTTACAGCCGAGGAAACTGCAGCTCCATGAGGCTAAATGCCTTATCCACCACTGAGGGGGGATTCACACCAGATGCTAGACTTCAAGAGCGTGCGTGCTTCTCAATATTAAAGAGGAATCTGAGGATTCTTTGTTTTCAACGGCAGCTTATTATGTTACCAAGTCTGTAATAATAACTATGAATGGGTGTAAATTAGGACTACTGGGCAGATGTCACAATGGTAAGTGTTTTGAACTTCTGCTTGAAATACAATTCTGTTGACAGGGAGCCAGCTATAGCCATGGAAGTCAGAAACACTCATCCATGATGATCAGAGGATGTCTCCAGACTGGATTTGTCCTGTGAACATGTAAGGGAGAACTAATGTTATAAATACAGACCCTACAGACATAAGAACTGTGAGTTAACACTTGATAGGGGAGAGTTAAAAATACCACTTTAACTAAAAAAGCACTCTAGGTTTATCATGCCCTCTTACCTGCCAAGTGTTGAGAGAGTCTTTCTCAGGAGCTTGAGAAAACCAAGTCAAGAGATAATAAAAACACTTCTGGATGGATAGGAAGAGACTTATCAATGTGCAAGTGTTATAAGAGAGATAGAAAAAGTGAACATTTGCAAAGAACAATCCTCCATTTCTCAAGAATACCAGTAGTTTCAAAGGGAGCAAGTTAAACACCAATTTGGGGAATACTAGTAAAGGGCAGTGACATTTGAAAGTGAAAGTTGCTCAGTGGTGTCTGACTCTTTGAGACTCCATGAACTGTAGTCCGCCAGGCTCCTCTCTCCCCAGAATTCTCCAGGCAAGCATACTGGAGTGGGTAGCCATTCTGTTCTGCAGGGGATCTTCCCGACCCAGGGATGGAACCCACACTGCAAGCAGATTGTTTGTGACACTTAATGAAGTACTGATTGCCGGTTCCATGCCGCTGAGACCAGAATGGCTCCCTGGGACGTCCTCACACAATCGCTGGGACAGACCAACAGGCTATTTGCGGGAGTAGCCAGGTACTGCATTTGTGACTTTTGTGTATTTCAACACATTGTATTTAGTGGTCAAGTGAAGTCAGACATGCATCCATGCTAAGTCTCTTCAGTCATGTCTGACTGCGACCTTGTGGACTGCAGCCCACCAGGTTCCTCTGTCCATGGGACTCTCCAGGCAAGAATACTGCAGTGGGTTGCCATGCCCACCTCCAGGGGCTGTTCCCTGCCCAGGGATCAAACCTTGGTCTTTGACCTCTCCTTCACTGGCAGGCGGGCTCTTTACTGCTAGTGCCACCTGGGAAGCTCCTCAGTGAAGTCACTGATGATCAAATATCCTCAAAGGACCCCCCCCCCCAAACAATCCCTCCACATTGGAGAAGGGTCCCAAGAACCTGGGTGGGTGAGGGGTGGGAGGTGATGCCTCTGTGACTTTTAGGCTCTGGGTTGGTCTCATTAGGGAATCAGACATGTTTGTGCTCATTTCAAAGCAGAAGAAATACACTTTTAAAGGAAGAAGGGAAACTCAGCTCTCATCCTGCCCACTGGAGTCCATGGCATAACTTCCAGATGGTGATATTCAGATTCTTTTGATATTCCTCCAGCTAGGAATATGAAATACATACGAGAGGAAAAAAAAAAAAAAACTTAAGCCCTGGGGGAAAAAAGATAAGCGCATCCTAATGACTAACAATCCCTTGTCTGTATTTAATGAAGTGTTCACCTTCTGGTGTGAATGTCTGGAAGTCAGCTATGGGTAATACTGCAGTATAAACTTCACATGGCCCTTCGGGGTGCCTGACTTCATCTGCCTGCTTGCTCTGCCTTTCCAGTGCTCAGAGCAGGGTGTGGGGTGGTGTAGATGCTCAAACTACTGATGGCCAAGTGACCGAGTGATTGACAGGGACGAGTCTAGAAGAGGAGGCATTTGACAGAGAAATGCCATTTAGGTACTGATTAAAAAATACATCAGTAGACCACGGAGACCATCACAATGGCATCTGCTAATGCAACCTTCTTTCACTTTTCCCTAGGTTCTTTAACAGCTGCAGAAAAATCAAGAAGACCCACAGGCAAATTTCGAAGAACACACAGCTAATTTACAAACAAGGGGGAAACAGAAAGTTGAGAAACTCAGCGGCTCCAAAGACTGCAGTAGATGGGAAACAATTCGGAAAGAGGCCTCCGCGGTGAGTGCAAGCCGTGTTTGCTTTTCAGTGGTGATTTCTGAGGATTAATTTTGAGAGGGAAGAGGGACTTTACTCCTGTGTGTAGGATGGCTCTCCATCGTGAACCGTTGCTTTAACGGACTAAAGAATTTGTTTGGCACACACTTGCTCAGAACCCAAGGGAAAAAAGCCAAGTTCCCTTGAGGCTGTCAGCCCCCGAGGACAGGAGTCAGTCTGAAACGTCTTAGCTTTAAGAAGGTGGCAGAATTACATAATTATTCACAACTCAGAAGAAATTAAAATACCTCTTCCAAATATGAAGTTGTGAGATAACACAAACCACAAATTCTAGACTTTCAGAGAGCGCGTGCCTCGTTCGGCCTCCCACGCAGAAACCCACGGCAGACAGTGTGCGCGGCGAACACGTGTCCTTCCGCGCACGGGAGGGTCCTATCGAGCCCAGGAGGGCCCCTCAGCCCGGCTCCTTCGCGATGCCCAGGGATCTCAAGATGGAGCATGTCGGAGAAGCAAGTGGTCATCACAAGGCCCCTGGGATCACGGAGGAACCAGTGCAGGAGGTAAGGAACAGCCTAGAAAGTCCTAGAATAAAGGCACAGCGCGATGGGTCGGAGGTGGGGGGCGGGGCGTGGGTTGAGAGTATGGAGAAATGGTCACATGGGCCCGAGGAGTCTGTCTCTTTTTTGGGGGGGGGGGGCGCCTAGGGGCGCTGCGTGCTCATTATATTTGTGAATAACTTTGAAAATCATCGGTAAAAAAAGAAAGAAAATCATCAGTAAAGTCGCTCAGGCATATCCATCGAGTCAGTGATGCTATCCAACCATCTCATCCTATGTCGTCCCCTTCTCTTCTCGCTGCCAATCTTTCCCAGCATCAGGGTCTTTTCTCGTGAGTCAGTTCTTCGCATCACGTGGCCAGAGTATTGGAGTTTCAGCTTCAGCATCCGTCCTTCCAATGAATATTCAGGACTGATTTCCTTTGGGATAGGCTAGTTTGATCTCCTTGCAGTCCAAGGGGCTCTCAAGAGTCTTCTCCATCACCACAGTTCAAAAGCATCAGTAGCACCACGTTAATCCAGGTTCACTTTGAAAGCTAACATGCCCGCATGCTCCAGTTGCTCAGTCGTGTCTGACTCTTTGAGACCCCATGGACTCTAGCCCACCAGGCTCCTCTGTCCACGGAATTCTCCAGGCAAGAATTCTGGAGTGGGTTGCCATGCCCTCATCCAGGAGATCGTCCCAACCCAGGGATCGAATCCGCTCTTTCACTGCAGGCACATTTTTACCTCGGAGCCACCAGGAAAGCCCCTTGAAAGCTGACATCACCTGGTAAATGCCTTTGATGGATAGATGGAGCATCACTCCCTCAGCCCCATTTTGAGGATCTGCCCTGCCTCACGCCCAGTACGAGGCCCTGGGGCTTCCAAGGCAAAGTAGCTGGGTCCCTGCCTGCAAGGTGTTCATGTCACTAGCAGGGTGGTCAGATGCGGACACCGCCAGGGGCTGGACTGGCATGGGGGCACCGTGGTCAGGAGAGGGGTGAGCCCTGGACTGTGGGGTGGGCGTGAGCTGCAAGAGTGGGAAACCAGGATGGTGTTTGGTGAAGGGGAGGCCTCAGGGCGCAGGGCTGCAGAGGTGGGGGGACCTGGTGGCTTTGGGGGGTTTTGTGCTGCGCTGAGGGGCTCCGTCTGGCCGTGGTGGGAGCTGGGTCTGTGGAAGTCTCTCAGTTGGGGAGTCCTGGAAACCAGTGCCAAAGGAATTTACTGGAGACAGAAACTTTACCATGTTGGGCAGGGGAGTGAGTGAGATGTGGAGGAAGGTAGATTTTTAAATGTGAATATCTTAATTTTATTTTACATTGTTTTAAATATAACTTTACGTAGATATATTTTTTTCTTTTTCAAGTGGGGTAGATTTTTTGAGGATGGCAGCTGTGACTTACTCCTCCCCAGGTCCACGGTAGTGCACAAAGCGAGTCCCCAGTGAATTGGAAATACTCTTATGTCCGTAGAGTTTCAACAGCAGTATTCTTCCAACTTTATCTTTCTCAATTTTAATGAAAGCCTATAATCTTGACTGAGGATATAAGCTTATGAACATGGCCAAAAAGAAGCAAGGGATGAACCCCAAATCTATCCAGTCTGTGTTTTCTCCACATTTCCTTCTGGGTGGGGGGACTTAATAGAGTCCCATACAGAAAGCATCTTACATTTGAGTTGCACGTTTAGAATACAACATTCAAGAAATAATTGCCACCACATTCTACCAGATACCTACCGGCTACCAGAAGCATACAGCATGTGTGGCTGCTGCCCTTTGAGACCTCATGGTCTGGATTCTTTGCTTAATGTGGTGGAAATTGGAGGAGATTGAATTCTCTGAAGAAATGATACCCACAGAGGGGCAAGAGTGTCATCCTGTTTCTGTTTGGAAACCCTTTGCGATTTCAGAGAACTAAGAGAAACATGCCACAATACAATGATTTTTTTTTTTTTATAAGCACAAGAGAGCTGTCTTCAGTCAGTCCCACCTGTGGAGAATTAACTAGCCTGCCAGTAACTCTGACGGTGAAGGGGTTAAAATAACAAATAAATGACTTTATTTAGACTTGAGCATTTCTGGCATTTTTTCTAGATTTTTTTCCCCCCACAGTATTTGATGTGACAGCTTTTGTTTGCTCACACTTGTCTCTCTTTTAAATTTCTCATATCAGCGGTAAAAGCTATTTCTTTTTTCTGTAACATCTTGAGCTTGATATCCAATGAAGGGAGAAATTGCTCTTCATTGCTTGAAATTATATTATACCTAATTTTTAGGGGAGAAAGATGAGAGTAATTTAGATCTCCAGGCACTGAAGATTTTGCAGACAGGTCATCTGCAGCTTTATTGCTGATTAGTCATCCATAAAAGTGTTTTTACTGCGGGGGAGGTGTCGCCATTTCTAGTATTCTTTAGAAACACTGGTTTTGAGGCCCATCCAGGGAAGGGAAAGACCGTTGTCCACTTTGAGGGCACAGTCTGGCCTTGATGGGGCTCTGGTTGGGAGTGGAGAGCCTCTCTGCACAGAGGGACGGAGCAAGTGGAGGGGCCGCTGGGTCTCATCTCACCTAAGCCCATCAGAAGCATCACTCTTGGCGCCACTGGCGGTTCGACCGCGCATGCGCGGTTGCAGAGCCGGCCTCTTAAGTGGGCGGCGGGCTTCAGGTACCAATTATTTGTGCGTGGGGAAAGGTTCACCGAAGAAGCCTGTCATTTCTGGAGTTGGCGGGCTCACTTATAAACCATGAACAAGCCGGAATTTGTTGGCTAACCATTTATAAGCAATTTTGGAAAGAAATGTGCTTCTTTCCTGACGTTTTCCTTATGGGAGTGAGAATCTGCCTGGTCTTTTCCAGTTTCTTTGACACCCCAGGGCCCCTTCCGGAGGCCCCCACTTTCCAGAGGAATTCACTTACAAGCACTGACCTTTTGGCCCCTGATACCGGAGAGGGGACGCACACAATTGGTTTGAGTGCCAGGAAATCTCCCCTCCTGCCACCCTTCCCGGGTGGGCGGCGGGTAAAATGCTTTGTGTAAATTTTAGGGCGGAGGGGCTCATTCTCTGATCCATGCCGTCTGGAGCAGCTGGTATTTCCTAAACTTCTCTGTGTATATCGTTGGAAGCACAGCGTTACCACTCTAAAGAGGGACAGCGAGGAGCCAAATGCCAGTGGAGTTCTGTAATGTGGGCTGCAGTGTAAACTGTGGTAGGGTTGAACTGAGGACTCTTCTAGAAAAACCTGTAAGTAATTAAGTTCTCCCTCCAGCAAGGTAAAAGCTGAGTCTGAAGTCTGTTAACACAAAGGAGAGTGAAACCTTTGTTGGTGGTTTTATATACATGTATTTTTTTTTCTTTTTTAATGTAAATAAATAAAGAATTCTGGCAAGACAAAAAAAAAAAAAAAATCCCCCAAACCCTCGTATCTTGTTACTGACTTAAGGAGAAAAGGAAAGATGCTGCCTTTGTTGGTTGCATGTTTCACATTGCTGAGGTCAGAACAAAACTTAGATTACCCTGTTTCAGCAACTCCCAAACCATGTTCCGGGGAATATAAGATATTTCCTGGGGAGGAGGGAGGAAAGATTTCATGGCCAGCTCAGTTTCAGAAACCTTCCATATAATTTCCCCTTCTCTGGAGATTCACGATGCTCTGTAGCTTGTTAAGAGAATGCTGTTTGCCTTGGCTTAACCCAGTACTTTAATCTGGTGTGACCAGAGTCCTTTTTCAACAAGGCACCTGCTCCCATCCAAGGGCAAGTACCGCTTACCTCACCTCCAGCGGAAACACTGCCCACTAGCAACTGATCTTCCCTGCCTGTCCTCGTCTACGCTAGCTCTGTGGCTCTTTATCGACCCCGGTGGTGTCATACAGTCTCTTGTGGTGCGTGTATCCAGCTTTCAGGAAAGACTGCATGCTCCTTAAGGACAAACACTTTTCCTGTATCATCTTTGTATCCCCAGCGTGCCTGCTGCAAGCGTGGAGCATTTGATTACTATACAGTAAGTCCCCTACTTACCAACCTTCAAGTCGCGAACTTTGAAACATGCGCACGTGTGCTCGCACGTCCAGTCGCATGAGTGAGTTCACGTGTCTGGCTGTGCGTCGTCACTTGGGTGATCCTCCACGAGTGGCTGTGCGTTTGTGCGTTTCACCGTACAGTGCTGTGTGGACTGCCATAGTGCAGCATCTTTATTTCAGACCCAGGGTGTCCGGAAGCACGCGTGAACGCTGCGATGATACAGCTGGGACTGGTGTGCTTCCCAAGGTACTGTGTTATAAGATTAAAAATGCTTACTTTTTTGTGCCTTCTTGTTTTTTTGTGTGTTACTTGTGTGGCAAGCAGCCTGATTCATGAGAAGTGAAGCTGCTCAGCTGTGTGCAGATCTTTGCCATCCCATGGACTGTAGCTTACCAGCCTCCTCCATCCATGGAATTTTCCAGAGAAGAGTAGTGGAGTGGGTTGCCATGGAAAGTATTATAAACCTATTACAGTACAGTACTCTATAGCCCATTCTGTTAGTTGGGTACCTAGGCTAACTTTGTTGGACTTATGAACAAACTGGACTTAACGAACGTGCTCTTGGAACAGAACTCTTTCACCTGTTGAGGATTTGCTGTCTGTTGAAAGCTAGTCCCAGGGTGGCTCATGGAAGGACCCAGGCACACTTCGGGCCTGCTAACACAGTGGAGGGTTAGAAGCAGGGGAGATGATGAGAAGGATCTGCAGAGTTAGTCCTGTTCAATTGCTTTCTCTTCTTGCATTTCATTTTCTCAGTGGAAAACACATACCTTTAGAGGACTCTTTACCTCTCTCTGCACTTGAGAATAAAAACATAAATTTTTTTATTGTAAAATTAGAAAAAGAACTATTGGGATGGATTGAGGTTCAAAGCAGATAGAGATTCAGTTACCTGGCAAGGCTGATTCGGGAGCATCCAGTGTTTGGGGCTTTGAGCAGAGAGCACAGGGCTTGGAAGAAAAGGCTTGAATTTTCACTGCCGCAAGAAATAGGAGAGTGACCGTCCTCTCTGAGGAGACTTAGGGCTGTCACCAAGAGGAGGCTGGCGAGACGGTGTGATGTCCGTTGCTTAGCATCGTGGGAAGAGCGTGGGCTTTGGAGTCTGGTGGTCTTGGCTCTGAATTCCAGCAGCTCTGCCTTTTTTTTTTTAAATTGAAGTATAGTTGCTTTATAATGTTGTGTTAATTTCTGCTGTACAGTAAAGTGACTCAGGTATACACATATATGCCTTCTTTTTTATGTGTTTTTCCATTATGGTTTATCTCAGGGGATTGGGTATAGTTCCCGGTGCTGCATAGCAGGACCTCCGTCCTGCATCTGCACCTACGAACACCAAGCTCCCAGTCCGTCCCTGCCCTCCCCGACCCCTCACCTTGGCAACCACAGGTCTGTTCTCCATGTCTGTGATTCTGTTTCTGTTTCATAGTTGGTTCATTTGTGCCACACTTTGGATCCCACATGAGTGATACAGTATTTGTTTTTCTCTTTCTGACTTATGCTATTTGTCTTTCTCTTTCTGATTTACTTCACTTGGTATGATCACCTCTGGTTGCATCTGTGTTCTTGCAGATGGCATTGTTTTGTTCTTTTTTTATGGCTAACATTCCATTGTATATATATGTACCCAACTTCTTTATCCATTCCTCTGTCGATGGACATTTACACGGCTTCCACATCTCGGTTATTGCGAACAGTGCTTCCAACAGCTCCACAGGAGCTTGGACTAGAGTTTCAGTTTATTTATTTTTCAGTGTTGAAAATATTTATTTTTAAATTTGTTAAATGTTTAAACATTAGAGAGTTATATTAATTATTTTAAAGTATTTGAAATTTTAATTTTGGTAATACCTAACTCATAAGACAATTGTGGTCTATGTAGATTCTTGTATAGTTTGACTTGCTTGTGTTCATATAAGCATGGAACACACCAGGCTGTTGACATGGGTTATCTGGGAGAGGCTGTCCCTGGCGGGATGGTCACTGAGGGCTGTGGTACCCAGCCTCCAGGAAACCTTGCCTCCTGGTGTTTGTATGTTTGTGTAGTTGCTGCCCACCATGAGTAGGGCTGGCCTGGGTAACCAGTAGGATATGACAGAATGAAGAAGGGTGACCTTTTTGAGGCTCGCTCATAAATGACATTGTAGGTCCCACCACGCTCTCTTGGTTTTTGCTCTGGGAGAAGCCAGCTGCCTTGCTGTGAGGACACTCAAGGAACCCTCGTGTGGTGAGGAATCCAGGCTTCCTGCCAGCAGCCCACACCAACCTGCCAGCCATGTGAGGCGCCGTCTTGGAATCAGAGCTTCCAGCCCCAGGCAAGCCTTCAGATGATGGTAGCCCCACCTGACCTCTTGACTGCCCTTCTAGGAGATACTCTTTGCCCAGAACCACACAGCTAAGCACTCCCAAATTCCTGATCAGCAGTATCTCTAAGATAATAAACGTTCATTATTGTTCTAAGCTAAGTTCTGAGTTGCTTTGTTATGTTGTGAGAACTAATACAAGTTAGGGAGGTGAGAAGGCAGACAAAAAGTAAAAGTCTGCACTGAAAAACCAGAGTGTGCATGATATGATTTCATTCACATGGATTTTATATAAATGTGCATAAAGAAACTAGAAAAACATACAGCCACAGACTTGTAGGAATATCTGTGTTACAGTGTCAGTTGCCAAGTGGCAGATATACATTACAGAATAACGTGTGTAGAATGAATCCATTTTGGTAAAAGCAAACAATAAATCAGCCTGTTTACAGAAGGGTGAGGTAGGTCTCTTCAGGAGGTGAGTATAATCACCTTTGTATAGTCTTTTCTTGCATTGTCTCACTTGTTATAATAAAGCTTAAATTATTTTCATACTTTGAGACTACGGGCCTGTAGTTTAAAAATGAAAAAATAAAATGATTGAAAATGAGAACAAGTGTGTTGCAGACTCTGCGTGGCATGCAGAGGCCTTCATTAAAGATTCTTTTCTGTGTCACGGACTAGTTTGGTGTCCACCTCTGGTGGTCTGGTGAACCCTGTGGTCCATTTCTCAGACTAATGTTGTTAAGTCAATAAATTAAAATACATAGGCTCACAGAGGAAACCTGTTCTATTGAAATAAAGCTGCAGTATGTTAAAAGCCAAGCTTGGGATGAAACAATAACTCTATTAAAGCAATAACTTTATCAATATTTTAAATAAGATCCACTAAATTGAACAGCTGCTAGAATTTTGGAATAGTAATGAGGGTAAGTATTATTTGAAATACTTGGAACAACTTTGATGTCATAAGAAAATATCTGTGATTTCTACTAATGGCAAAGTCACAAAAACTGCTGATGTGTTATACCAATATTTGCTGCCTGAGTTCATAACTGAAAATGAAATGTTAGTTGCTCAGTCATGTGAGACTCTGTGATCCTATGGTCTGGCTGCCCTGTCCATGGGATTCTTCAGACAAGAATCCTGGAGTGGCTAACCTTTCCCTTCTCCAGGGGATCTTCCCAACCTAGGGATTGAACTCAGGTCTCCTGCATTGCAGGCGGATTCTTTACCAATTGAGCTATCAGGGAATGCAAAGCAACAAAGACCCTGGGCAGCCAAAAATAAAACAGTAAATAAATAATTTTTAAAAATGAAGTAGAAAACAATGCAAACATTAATAGTAAAGGTAAATACTGTATTGTGACTGTATGTCTCAGATGAATACACACATATACCCTCCACACATGCATGTATGTAGTAGATTACAATGTGTGTGTGTGCGCATATGTGTATGTGTGTTAGTTGCTCAGTTGTGTCCCACTCTTTTCAATGAATACTCAGGGTTGATTTCCTTTAGGATTGACTGGTTTGATCTCCTTGCAGTCCAAGGGACACTCAAGAGTCTTCTCCAGCACCACAGGTTGAAGCATCAGTTCTTTGGCGCTCAGCCTTTTTTATGGTCCAGCTGTCACGTCCATATATGACCACTGGAAAAACCATAGCTTTGACTATAGGGAACTTTGTAGGCAAAGTAATGTCTCTGCTTTTTGACACGCTGTCTAGGTTTGTCATAGCTTTTCTAAGGGTGGTCTCTACTTCTTTTTATGTAATTATATGCTGCCGTCATTTCTGCTTTTTATAGATCACGAGTGCTGAGTGCTAAGCTGCTTTAGTTGTGTCTGACTCTTTATGACCCCATGGACTGTAGGCTCCTCTTTCCGTGGGATTCTCCAGGCAGGAATACTGGTGTGAGTTGCCATGCCGTCCTCCAGGAATCTTCCTGCCTCAGGGATTGAACCTGGGTCTCCTGCATGGGTAGGTGGGTTCTTTACCACTAGTGACGCCTGGGAAGCCCAGTGTCACTCGAATGTCAACTTTTATGTGGAATCTGGAGAGAATGCATATCTGTTGTCTGTTGTGTGGTGGGCTTTCACACTTATTTCTTGGAATAGGTTGCGCCCTAGTTAAGCCTAATGGGACAGCGTCGTCTCTGGGGACACCCCAGTGGTTTCGAGGAAGACTGTCCCCCGACGTCTCCATTTGGTTGGCACACTTGCTTGGCCAGCAGGTGTTGTCAGGAACACCGAGGTTACTATGGATCCTGAACTTGCCTCTGTTCAGTGTTTTGCAGACTGCGTGTGGGTGTGAAGTCCTTTTGCCTCTCTTGGACCAGTCTGGAGGTAGTGGCATTTGGGCAGAGGTTCCCTGAGAGTGCCTGGGGACAGATAGGACTGTTGGCATCACAGTAGCAGGAGAGGAGCTTTTCTGAATGAAGAGAGAATACCCTGATGCACCAGCCCTCCCAACCTGGGTGTAAGTCATCAAAACCCCTGAGACTTCATGCCCTCCAAGCATGGTGTCTGTTGGTTTTCACTGCAGTCTGTACTCACACTGGCTGTGTGTGCTTAACCCAAGGTTGGGAGGAAAGTACATCAGGAAAGGCCAGGCTGGGAGAACCTGGGTCCGGACAGTTTGTCCTTTTGTAAGAGTTCAAAGTTCGGCCGCTGTTTCTAGCACGGCACACAATGTCCTGAACTTCTCCAGGCCACACTGGTTGATCCCATCCCTGGGTCATGCATGGTGCCCATTGACCAGGCTCTTTGATGCCCTGGGTGCCACTCTCTGGCTGTCCCTAATGCAAGAGGAAGGATGTGTGGGATACCACTCACTGGTTGAATGTCAGGGTCAAGTCTGCATGAGACCCAGTGCAACCCAGTCATGGTCATTTATTTAATGAATATGTCATGCGCACTCAGTCGCGTCTGACTCTTCGTGACCCTGTGGACAGCAGCCTACCAGGCTCCTCTGTCCATGGGATTCTCTAGGCAAGAATATTGGAGTGGGTTGCCGTGCCCTCCTCCAGGGTTTCTTTCTGACCCAGGGTTTGAACCCACGTCTCTTATGCCTCCTGCATTGGCAGGCAGGTTCTTTACCACTGGTGCCACCTGGGAAGGCCATAATTAATGTGTCAGTTCATCAAATTAATTTTCCAGCCATCCAATAATGAAGACACCTTATGTGAAAATTTGCTAAGGCTAACAGTGTCCTGGTTCATCTATTTCTAGAAAAACAAAGCAAGGAAAAGGTAATGACCTAATCCCCGTTGAACTTTGTGTCTTTCTGATGGTTTAAGAAAGGCTCGGTGCAGAACGCTAACTGTTGCAGACAAATGTTGCCCTGTTCCTTAGCAGATCATTGCCATCATCTGTGGAGGTGAGGCTCTTCTAAGGCCAGAGAATTCTTATTTGTTTGTGTGAGGAATTGAGAAAGGGTGTGCGTCCTTTGGGGGGGACAGGTGAGGGGTGAATTGGAGAAAGTGTTGTTTGTAGCAGTGGTTGTCAATGGTAGCAGCTCTGAGGTCCCTTTTATACACATATTTTGTAATTCTCTGTGGTAAGTTACAAAATACAGCTCAAATTCCCTCCATCCGTGAATGCTCTGCGTGAGCGATGTGGTGTTGCTGCTCCTCTCATCAAGAAGCTGTGTCTGGGGAGCGTCCCTGGTGGTCCAGTGGTTAAGACTCAGAGCTCCCTATGCAGGGGGTGTGGGTTTGGTCGCTGGTCGGGGAAGATCCCACGTGCTGTGTGGTGTGGCCAGAAAAAAGAAAACAAAAAGAGGCTGTGTCTGTAACTGTACCCCTGGCATCCTGGCTGGAATTGTGATTGACCACGACCATTAGAATGCCGGGGCAGTGATGCTGGGTGGATTCAGAGCCAAGGCTTCAAAAGCCTTTGTAGCATCTGCCTTCACTGTCTTGGAACCAAGTCACCATGTCAGGAAGCCTGAGCTAGCCACCTGGAGAGGCTGGAAGGAGAGCGAGGTGCTCGGGCTGCGGTCCCAGCCAACTGCCAGACCCGTGGCTATCACGCCCAGCCAGTCCCGGGCGAATGGGCCAGCTAGTCTCAAAGGCAACGTGCGCTCTGCCAGCATGGTGCTGTTCAGTCGCTACATCATGTCGGACTCTGCGACCCCACGGACGGCAGCACGCCAGGCTTCCCAGTGCCACAGGGTGTTCAAGCTGCTGTAACAATTGTGCTCATTTCACGTGCTAGCAAGGTGCTGCTCAAAATCCTTCAAGCTAGATTTCAGCAGTATGTGAACCGAGAACTTCCAGATGTACAAGCTGGATTTAGAAAAGGCAGAGGAACCAGAGATCTGCCAGCGTGCTGCGGAGCAAAGGGAAGCCGTTCCAGCTGGGTCCTGCCCAAGTGCCAGCCCACAGAATCGCGAGCAAGATATGATTGTCTAAAGTCACTAAGTTTGGGGTAGTTTTTATGCCCCAGTCGAAAACTAATCTTCATTCTTTATTTTCTTTGAAAGTCATAGGTTCTATAAACTACTACACATAAAAAGAAAGATGTAACACCTTGAGTGTAATGCAAAAGGAAAAATAGGAAGGTAAATCAGTGATGTGCAAATCCTCAGGGTCAGCTACGCTTGAAGTTGTAGAGAAGCGGTAGAAGGTAGCTAAACTCACCACAGACTCATCTGTCTTCAAGCACAGGCTGCTACTGTGGGGGTGAGTCGCGTAACCCGACGGCCTGCCATTGTGATGCCATTTTCTGAAATGGTGATCAATTCTTGGCTGAGTTCAGAAAACAATAATATTTTACCTCTGTTGACATGACAGTCAGATTCTTAGCGCATTAATTTTACATTAAAACTGTACCCCTCAAGCCCCTTGTGTATGCATATAATTATAAAGTGTTAGTTCTAGTTGCATTCTTTTTTATTTAAAAAATTTTTTGCTTAGAATAGTTTTGTATTTAAAACATTTCATTAATGTATAGTTGATCAACGATGTTGTGTTAATTTCTGCTGTATAGCAAAGTGATTCAGTTTTACATAAGGGAATGGCAACCCACTCTAGTATTCTTGCCTGGAGAATTCCATGGACAGAGGAACCTGGTGGGCTGCAGTCCATGGGGTCACAAAAAGTTGGACACAACTGAGCAACTAACACAGGAATGTATATATATTCTTTTTCATGGGCTTCCCAGGTATATATATTCTTCCCATGGGCTTCAGTTCAGTTCTTTGTGACCCCATGGATAGCACGCCAGCATTCCCTGTTCATCACCAACTCCTGGAGCTTGCTCAAACTCAAGTCTATTGAGTAAGTGATGCCATCCAACCATCTCATCCTCTGTAGCTCCCATCTCCTCCTGCCTTCAATCTTTCCCAGCGTCAGGGTCTTTTCTAAGGAGTCAGTTCTTCACATCAGGTGGCCAAAATATTGAAACATCAGCTTCAGCATCAGTCCTTCCAATGAATATTTAGGACTGATTTCCTTTAGGAAATAGGATTGACTGGTTTGATCTCCTTGCAGTCCAAGGGACTCTCAAGAATCTTCTCAAACACCACAGTCCAAAAGCATCAAATTTTCAGTGCTCAGCTTTCTTTATGGTCCAACTCTCACATCCATACATGACTACTGAAAAAAGCATAGCTTTGACTTTGTTGGACCTTTGTCGGCAAAGTAATGTCTCTGCTTTTTAACATGCTGTCTAAGTTTGTCATAACTTTTCTTTCAGGGAGCAAGGGTCTTTTAATTTCATGGCTGCAGTCACCATCTGCAGTGATTTTGGAGCCCAAGAAAATAAAGTCTGTCACTGTTTCCATTGTTTCCCCATCTATTTGCCATGAAGTGATGGGGCCGGATTCCATGATCTTGGTTTTTTGAATATTGAGTGGTAAAGAATCTGCCTGCCAATGCAGGAGACACAGGAGATGTGGCTTCAATTCTAGGGTTGAGAAGATCTCATATGGAGGGCATGCAATCCACTCCAGGATTCTTGCCTGGAGAATTCCATGGACAGAGGAACCTGATGGGCTATAGTCCATGGGGTCGCAAAGAGTTGGACATGACAGAGCATGGATGCAAAAATTATTTCTTATATTCTTTTCCATTATGGTTTGTTACAGGATATTGTATATAGTTCACTGTGGTGTACAGGAAGACCTGTTGTTTATCCATTCTGTATATACTAGCTCACACCCACTAATCCTAAACTCTCCATCCATCCCTCCCCTACTTCCCCTCCCGCTTGGCAGCCCCAAGTCTGTTCTTTGTGTCTGTGAATCTTTCTGTTTCGTATCTATGTTCCTTTGCGCTTTACTTTAGATTCCATATATATGTGATATCATGGTATTTGTCTTTGTCTGACTTACTTCACTTAGTATGATAATCTCTAGATCCATGCATGGTTGCTACAAATGGCATTATTTCGTTCTTTTTTCATGGCTGAGTAACATTCCATTGTATATATACACACCATATGTATACCACATTGTCTTTATCTGTTCATCTGTTGATGGACATTTGGGTTGTTCCCGTGTCTTGGTTATTGTAAATAGTTCTGCTGTGAACATAGGGGTACGTAGGTATCAAATTATAGTTTTGCCTGGGTACATGTCTAGTTATAGTCTAGAGTCAGATAAACACATTAAGAAGCTGAAAGAATTCATCACCAATAGACCTGCATCATAAAAAAGGTTACAAAAAGTCCTTTAGGCAAAAGAATATTGATACCATGCAGAAATATGGATTACATATGGAAACGTATAGCTCTGGAAATGCTAACCACATGGGCAAATATTTAAGATAATTTTCATATTATTTAGATCTTTCTGAAAAATAGCTGACTTAAAAAAATAATAATGTAGTGTGAGTTTTATGACATATGTAAAAATAACGTAAATGACAATAACAGCAAAAGGCCCAGTGGGGAAGGAGAAGGACATGGCTACCCACTCCAGTATCCTTGCCTGGAGAATCCCATGGACAGAGGAGTCTTGCGGGCTACAGTCCATGGGGTCACAAAGAGTCGGACACGACTGAGTGACTGACACAAGAGGGGAAAATGGAAGTTTATTATTTTAAAGTTCATTTTCTCTCAACAGAGTCATATAATGGGTGCTTAAGGTAGAAAATGATTAAGTAAAAAATGTGTGCTGAGTCCCGAAGTGAAGTCGCTCAAGTTGTGCCCAACTCTTTGCGACCCCGTGGACTGTAGCCTGCCAGGCTCCTCTGTCCATGGGATTCTCCAGGCAAGAATACTGGAGTGGGCTGCCATTTCCTTCTCCAGGGGATCTTCCCAACCCAGGGATCGAATCCGGATCTCCCGCATTGCAGGCAGAAGCTTTATCCTCTGCGCTACCTGGGAAGCCCCACTGAGTCCCAAAGCCATTGCTAAATAGCAAAATAAAGACATAAGCTAACAAAAGAGATAAAATAGAATTACAAAAATACAATTAATTCAAAATGAGAGAAAAAAGAACAAAGAATAAATGAAATGAATAGAACATAAGTTTATAGATGTAAACTAGCTATATCAATAATCACATAAAATGTAAAGATAATGTCCCAATTAAAAGGTAGAGATTGTTAAATTGGATTTAAAAAGCAATACTGTGTGTTACCTACAAAAAAACAAAACAAAACAAAACAAGATTGGACCATAAAGAAGGCTGAACATTGAAGAATGGAGACTTCCGAATTGTGGTGCTGGAGAAGACTTGAGAGTCCCTTGGACAGTGAGGAGATGAAACCAATCAATCCTAAAGGAAATCAGCCCTGAATATTCATTGGAAGGACTGATGCTGAAGCCTTAACTCCAGTACTCTGGCCACCTGATGTGAAGAGCCGACTCATTGGAAAAGACTCTGATGCTGGGAAAGATTGAGGGCAAAAGAAGTGGGCAGCAGAGGATGAGATGGTTGGATGGCATCACCAACTCAATGGACATAAATTTGACCAAACTCCAGGAGATAGTGAAGGACAGGGATGTCTGGTGTGCTGCAGTCCATGGGGTCCCAAAGAGTCAGACACGACTTAGCGATTGAGCACTAACACCTTAAATATGAAGACACAGAGAGGTAGGAGAAGATTTACCATGATAATAATGATAAAAAATTAGAGTGGCTATATTAATATCAGATAAAGTACATTTCAGAGTAAAGAATACTACCAGGTATAAAGAAGGTCATTTCATAGTGATATTTAAGTCAGTTCAGCAAAAGGACATCTTAACGATTTATGTACCTAATAACAGAACTTCAAAACAAATGAAGCAACATCTGATAGACCCACATGGAGAAACAGAAAACCCATAGTTATGGTCAAGGATTTCAGTATACCTCTCTCAATAATCGATAAGATCTGACAACTTGACCTCACTGACATTTATAAAACATTCCGTCTAAGAAGGCAAGAATGCACATTGTTTGAATTGGAATTATTTACCAAGGTAGATTGTGTTCTGGGCCACAAACAAGTCTCAATAAATTAAAGAAGTTTCCAGTTAATGAAGAGTGTTAGAAATCAACGACAGAAAGACACCTGGGTAATGCCCACATATTTGGAAACTAAATATCACACTTGTGAATAACCCATGAGCCAAAGGAAAAATAAAAATGGAACTCAGAAAATATTTTGCACTGAAGTAAAATGAAAACAGTGCACGTCAGAATTTGCAGGAACGTTGTTAATCAGCTAGTAGAGGGGAAACGTTGCATGAAACCCCCTGTATTGGGGAAGAAGGAAATTAAAAATAATGGAAATCAGTTAAAAAAATAAAGACCCCCGAAAGGCAATAGAGAAAATCAGTGAAACCAAAAGCTAATTCTTTGTTGTGGTTCAATTGCTGAGTCACATCTAACTCTTTGTGACCCCATGGACTGCAGCACATCAGGCTTGCCTGACCGTCATTGCCTCCAGAGTTTGCTCGAACTCATGTCCGTCGAGCGGTGAGGCTATCTAACCGTCTCATCTCCTGCCGTGCCCTTCTCCTTTTGCTTTCAGTCTCTTCCCAGCATTCTTTGAATAGATCAGCAAAACTGGTAAGTTGCTATGCAGACTGATGAGGCAAGAAAGAGAGAAGACGCAAATAACCTACATCCGAAATAAGTGAGGTGAGGGACTTCCCTGTTGGTCCACTGGCTAAGACTCTGTGCTCCCAATGCAGGGGGCCTGGGTTCAATCCCTGGTCAGGGAACTAGGTCTGGATTGCCGGAACTAGAAGATCCCACATGCCACAAGGTAAGTCGCGGATACTGAGTGCCACAACTGAGACTCGGTGCAGCCAATTCATTAAAAGTATTAAAAAAAAAAAGCAAGATGACATCACCACAGATTGTACAGTCATTTGAAATATAAGGGACTAATATGAACAACTTTATGCCATTAGATTTGCAACTGGATAAAATAAGCAAATACTCTGAAAGACACTGAATACCAGTACTCACAAATTAATTAAATAACCCTATAATCTATTATTGGGCTTCCCCAGTGGCCCAGCGGGAAAGCCCACCTGCCAATGCAGGAGACATAAGAGATGCGGGTTCGATCCCTGGGTGGGGAAGATTCCCTGGAGGAGAGCATGGCAACTCACTCTGGTATGCTTGCTTGGAGAATTCCATGGACCCTGGCGGGCTATAGTCCATGGAGTTGGAAAGAGTCGGACATACTGAAGCTACTTAGCATGCATGATTTGTTATTATAGAAATTGAATTTGTAGTTAAATAACTTTGAATAAAACGTTGAGCTGAAATGGCTTTACTAGTAAATTTTGCCAAACATTTAAAGAAGAAATAATACCAGTTTTATACATTTAATTTTTTTTTTTTCAACCACATGAACTCTAGCCCACCAGCCTCCTCTGTCCATGGAGTTCTCCAGGCAAGAATACTGGAGTGGGTTGCCATGCCCTCCTCACACATCGTGACCACCGTGTGTTTTATCCCAGGAATATATTGTTTAATTTAATATTAGAAAACCAATCAATGTAATACATTATTTTAACAAAGTAAGAAAGAAAACACACATGGTCATTTCAATAGAGGCCCTCTTCCTCTCTTTTCAGAAAGCATTTAACAAAGTTCAGTATCCACCCTTAATAAAAACTCTCAGTAATCTAGGAATTGAAGGGATTTCCTCAATGTCATACAGCTGGTGGTGGTTTAGTCGCTCAGTCGTGTCCAACTCTTGTGACCCCAGGGAGTGTAGCCCACGGGGCTCCTCTGTCCATGGGATTCTCCAGGCAAGAATACTGGAGTGGGTTGCCATTTCCTTCTCCAGGAGATCTTTCTGACCCAGGGATCAAACCGGGTCTCCCGTATTGCATGCAACCTCCTGCCTTTCAGGCACATGCTTTATCGACAGCTACCAGGGAAGCCCCTCAGTGTTATATGGGGCATCTGCAAACACCCTTCAGCTTCAAAGACTGAATGCTTTTACTCTAAGATCAGAAACAAGACAAGGATGCATTTTTCACCACTTCTATACATTCTTGTCCTGGGGCTCTAGCTAGGGCAGTCAGAGAAGAAATTTAAATAACAGGCAACTAGTTTGGAAAAGAAGAAGTAAAACTGAACTTACTGACAAATGATGTGATTATCTCTGTTAACAATCTGATGAGATCTACAAAAAAGCTTAGAACTAATAAGTTAATTTTGTAAGGTTGTAAGGACACAAAATAAGTACATAATAGGAACTTCCCTGATGGGCCGTGCTTCTAATGCAAGGGGCATGGGTTTGATCCCTGGTTGGGGAACTAAGATCCCACATGCTGTGCAGCTCACCCAAAAGCAAACCAAAGCCATGATAATCAACTGTATTTCTGTATATTAACAATGAAAACTTACAAGTCAAAATTTAGGAATATTTTTATAATAGCATCAAAAATATGAAATATGTTAAGGGTGTGTTGGATGAGATGGTTGGATGACATCACCGATTTGATGAACCTGAGTTTGAGCAAGCTCCGGGAGTTGGTGATAGACAGGGACGCCCGGTGTGCTACAGTCCATGGGGTTGCAAACAGTCGGACATGACTGAGCAACTGAACTGAACTGAAGTTTGGCAAAAGATGTGTGTATTCTGTACACCAAAACTGCAACACTGCTCAGAGTCTCCAGGGAAACCTGAAGGAATAGAGACATGCACTGTCTGTGGGTCAGAAGAGCCTTCATTGTTCACCTGTGGAAGTGAAAGTGTTAGTCACTCAGTCAAGTCTGATTCTTTTTGACCCTGTGGACTGTAGCCTGCCAGGCTCCTCTGTCCTTGGGATTCTGCAGGTAAGAATACTGGAGTGGTTATCCATCCCCTTCTCCAGTTGATTTTCCTGACCCAAGGATCAAACCCAGGTCTCCTGCATTGCAGGCAGATTCTTTACCGTCTAAGCCACCAGGATAGCCCCTGTTCACCTGTGAATTCTCCTAAAATTGCCTTACGGATTAAAGAGCAAGTTCTTTTGTAGCACTTGACCATTGATTCGAACATTCTTATGAAATTTAAAGGACCTAGAATAGCCAGAACAACTTGGGTAATGAAGATAAACATTATTTGATTTCAAGACATAATAAAATGACAGCAATGAAGGCAGTGCAGTGTTGGCTTAAAAACAGACAAATACATCAGTGGAACTGAATAAAGTTTAGACATAAACCCACGCATACATGGAAAACTCCCTGGAGGTTCAAAGACTCGTCAGTGGAGAAAGGATAATCTTTTCAACATTTGGTGCAGGACTTTGGTACAGATATGTATGAAAAGTTAACTCAAAGTGCACCCTAGTCATAAACCAGGGCTGTAGAGTTTGTAGACGAAAAGTAGGAGAAGACTTTTGTCACCTCAAATTAGACAAAGATTTCTTAGCTCCAACAACAAAAGCATGATCTGTCAAAGACAAATGGAAAAGTAGGGTTTTGTCAAAATTAAACTCTTCTGCTTTTCCAAAGATGCTTTTAGGAGAATGAGAAAGCTGGAGAAAGTATTTGTAAATTATCTATCTGATAAAAGAGGTGTTCAGAGTATATAGAGAACTTTAAAATTCACTGATTAGAAAACAGTCTGTCAGAATGGCCATTGTTAAATCGTCTATAAATAACAAATGCTGGACAGGATGTAAAGAAAAGGGAACCCTCCTACCGTGTTGGTGGGAATGTAAATTGTTGTGGCCACTGTGGAAAACAGTATGGAGGTTCCTCAGAAAATTGAAAATAGTGCTGACAGGTGATCCAGCAATCCCACTCCTGGGGATATATCTAGACAAAACTATGATTCAAAAAGATACATGCACTTTTCTGTTCATAGGAGTGTGGTCCACGTATACAGTGGAATATTACTCAGTCATAAAAAAGAATGAAATAATAACATTTGCAGCAATATGAGTGGACCTAGAGATGATTATGCTAAGTGAAGTCAGAAAGCGAAAGATAAATATCATATGATATCACTTATATGTAGAATCTAAAGTATGATACAAATGAACTTATCTACAAAAACAGAAACAGACGTACAGACCTGGAGGGAAGAAGGTGGATTGGGAGGTTGGGATTAGCAGATGCAAGCTATTATATGTAGAATGGGTAAACTATAGGTCCTACTATATAGCACAGGGAGCTATATTCAATATCCTGAGATAAACCATAATGGAAAGAATATTAAAAAGAATATAGATACTTATAAACTGAACCAGCTATGCCTCAATAAAGTAAAAAAAAAATCAAATAACCTAATTAAAAATTAGGCAAACACAGGAACAGATACTTCACTAAAGAAGATATGTGGATCGCACATGAGGGCATGAAAAGGTGCTCAACATCATTAATCCTTAGGGAACTATGAATCGAAAGAACAATGAGGGCTTCCCGGTGGCTCAGGGGTAAAGAGTCTGCCTGCCAGTGCCGGAGACAGATACGCAATCCCTGATCCAGGAAGATCGCACATCCTGCGGAGCAACCAAGCCCGTGGGCCACAACTGCTGAGCCTGTGCTCTGGAACCTGGGAGCCGGAACTCCTCAGCCCACGTGCTGCAACTGCAGAAGCCCACGCGCCTCAAACCTGTGCTCTCCAACAGGAGAAGCTATCGCAGCTGAGGAGTGGCCCCTGATCGCCATGGCTAGAGAAGAGTCAGCACAGCAACAAGACCTAGTACAGCCCAAAAGGAAAGTAAAACCCCAGTGAGCTATCACTACACATCTGTTAAGATGGGAAAATTAAAGACTGACCGTAGGAAGTGTTGGTCAAGATGTAGACCATCTAGAACTCTTCATACACTGCAAGTGGGAAATGCAAAATGAGGAAGACACTTGGGAAAGCCAACAGTTTGACAGCCATTCCACTCCACCCAAAAGAAATGGCGTATGTATGGACTTATGTCCATACAGAGCCCTGTAGGCAAATGTTCATCCAGCTTTATTCGTGATTTGCCTGTATACAGAAGCAGCCCAAATGCCTCTTCTTGGAGCAGTTGATGGACTCGGCTTTATCCATACAATGCAGTACTACTCATCAGTAAACAGAAATGGACTATAAAGTCGTGCTACAGCACAGATGAATCTCAGATTAATTGCTGAGTGAAAGAAGCCAGACAGAGTACCTATAGCATGAGTTCATTTACATGAAGTTCTAGAAAATACAAACTAATCTATAGCAGAAGAAAGCAAATTAGCGGTTGCCTAAAGATGGTGTTGGCAAAGACTTGAGAGTCCCCTGGACTGCAAAGAGATCCAACCAGTCCATCCTACAGGAAATCAGTCCTGGGTGTTCATTGGAAAGACTGATGCTGAAGCTGAAACTCCAATACTTTGGCCACCTCATGCAAAGAGTTGACTCATTGGAAAAGACCCTGACGTTGGGAGGGATTGGGGGCAGGAGGAGAAGGGGATGACAGAGGATGAGATGGCTGGATGGCATCACCGACTCGATGGACATGAGTTTGAGTAAACTCCGGGAGTTGGTGATGGGCAGGGAGGCCTGGCGTGCTGCGGTTCATGGGGTCACAAAGAGTCGGACACAACTGAGCGACTGAACTGAATTGAAAGATTGTGGGAGAGAGAGGGTGACACAGGCATTGCAGAGGGACAAAAGGAAACTTTTGAGGGGTGATGAATATTTTTATTATCTTTTTTGTGGTGATGGTTTCACAGGGGGGTATGTGTGTGTGTGAAATTGTGCAGTTTATTGTGTGTCCATTTTATATCAATAGGATTGTTAAAAATTCAAATGGCTCCTCCCAAGCAACATTGTTTGCAAAATTGTCCCCCCTTTCCACAACATCCCCCCAGACTTTCACTGGGAACATTGACTGAGAATGTAGAAATTGTTGCTCGTTTACTTATCCTGTGTACTCAACATAGGCTGCCACATCCTAAGAGACATTATCCCACCAAAGTCTCATGCTATAGTGTGAATTTATCCTCCATCCTAGGGGCAGCCAGATTACTGTTAAAACCTCAAACAATATCATTATTGTTGCTGTTGTTTTACTCCCAAATTAAAGATGATATCTAGTGCTGTTCTTTTTGTTTTATTTATGCCAGTCCAAACCCAACCTATCATTTAAGGATCTTCGCTTTCCTGCCCACTAGTTTTTACCATCTCCATAAACTCAGTGACTTTTCTAGGTCTGATTCGGTTTAGTAAACGGTTACTAAGCACCACGAGACAAGAGTCTCTTTAAGAGGAGTATCTTTGTGCTTCCAGGGTCTCACTTAATAAATGCTGAGTTATTTTAGCGTGTTGCGTACTGTATGATATTATTTGCTAATGATTTTGTGTCTTTACTCTCTCTCCTTTGCTATGTTCTTGCCTCTAGCACAGACTTAACACAGAGGAAGTGACTAATTCTTGGAGATCAAATACTTTGGGGGAAGGCATAGAGAACCCGTGAACAGCCAATCAGTAGCCTTGCAACTTTCTTCCATTTGTCAGAACCCACTTATTAAGTATGAAAGCCTTAATCATGTGCTTGGCTGGACAGAACCATTTCCTCTTGTAAAAAAGAAAATGAAAAAGGTAATGTCTAGGCCTGTATACTGCAGTCACTTCATTCCTCAAACATCTGTTGTTTCTTTTGGCGGTGCTGTGACATGGTTTAAATAATACTGACTAATTAATTTACCTACAAAGCATGACATAGGTCCTACTGGGGGAATTTGTTTATGTAGCCCTCAGCACTCCAGTCTGACAGACTATTTGTTTTTATGGCAGAATCAGAATTACTAAGATTAGATTGACTTAGATTTATTTACCAAACTCACAAATATTAGCTAGAACCAGAGAGAACTGAGATAATTTCAGGACACAGGAAAAGAAGAACAATGGTATCTAACTTGTGATGGTGTTATGCGACTGTTAGACGCAGAGGGTGATGCATTCTGAAAACATGAGGTTTCAGAGGGTTTGGATGAATTCATTAATGATCCATCCATAGCTGGCTCTTAGGGAAGTTGAAGGTGGTTTGGTGGGGGGACTCATGTCTGGGATGGCAGTAATGCTGTTAAGAGACCAGTTGCTGGGATGGAGAAAGCATGGCTTAATACACTAGTTATTTATAAATTAAATGGATTTCCCAACTTCTGATTATACACAAAATTCATCCTCTCATAGTAAAGTGAAAAAATGCTGAAAGCTATAAAGAAATAGGTAACATTTATTCCCATTACTCAGTGACAATCACCGTGTCTGTGCTCTTGTTAAGTGTACATTTTTTTTAGTATGTTACTATGAAAATTTCAAAGGTATAGCCAACTTTTTCAGGCACACTCATATACCCACACCTAGATTATGTTATTAACATTTTCCTATACTTACTTCATCATGTATTTATCCATTTATTGATTCCTCTCTCCCATCAATCCATCTTGTTTCACTGATGCATTTCAGCAATTTAGTGTGCATAATATCTTGAGTTCAGTCTGTGTTTCCTTTAGATGTAAAAGCCCCAAATCTTAAGTGTTCATTCCCTGAGTGTGGTGGATATACACTGAGGTGACCCCTGATGATACTCATCTGGTGTTCACACCCTGCATAAGCCCCTGTAACTTGCTTATTTGTTGTTGTTCAGTCGCTTAGTCATGTCCGACTGTTTTTGACCCCGTGGGCTGTAGCACGCCAGGCTTCTCCGTCCTTCACCATCTTGCGGAGTTTGTTCAAACTCATGTCCATTGGATTGCTGATGCCATCCAACCATCTCATCCTCTGTCGTCCCCTTCTCCTCCTGCCCTCAATCCTTCCCAGATCAGGGTCTTTTCCAATGAGTTGGCTCTTCGCATCAGGTGACCAAAGTATCGGAGCTTCAGCTTCAGCATCAGTCCTTCCAATAAATATTCAGGACTGATTTCATTTAGGATTGACTGGTTTGATCTCCTTGCAGTCCAAGGGGCTCTCAAGAGCCTTCTCCAACACCACAATTCAAAAGCATCAATTCTTTGATGCTCAGTTTTCTTTATAGTCCAACTCTCATGACTATTGAAAAGACCATAGCTTTGACTAGAAGGACCTTTGTCGGCAAAGTGATGTCTGCTTTTTAATATGCTGTCTAGGTTTGTCATAATTTTTCTTCCAAGGAGCAAGCGTCTTTTAATTTCATTTCTGCAGTCACTGTCTACAGTGACTTTGGAGCGCAAGAAAATAGTCTGTTACTGTTTCCCCATCTATTTGCCATGAAATGATGGGACTGGATGCCATGATCTTAGTTTTCTAATGCTGAGTTTTTAAGGAAATGGCAACCCACTCCAGTATTCTTGCCTGGAGAATCCCAATGGAGAGAGGATCCTGGTGGGCTATAATCCACAGGGTCGCAAAGAGTCAGACACGACTGAGCGACTTCACTTTCACTTTCAAGCTGCTTATATCCAGTGGTAAGTGACAAAGTTGTTAAGATGTCACTCCTCTGGTTATGTTATATGATCTTAGACTCCTTATTTCTAGTTGGCTGGACCTAGAGACTTATTGTGGGATCAATGAAGTCAGTGATCATATTGGAGAAGCTCAAGTGACACTTTGCGTGGCATCTAGGATCTGAGAGCCAGCAAAAAGCTTGGGTCCTCAGCCACACAGCAATGAAATAATTCTGCAGCAACTCTGAGTGTGAACTTGGAAGCAGATTCTTCCCTGTTGAACCTCCAGATGAAAACAACAGTCCCATAGGACCCTGAACAGAGGACTCGGCTAAGACACGCCCAGACTTCTGACCTACAGAAACTATGAGATAATTTATGTGTGTTGTTTTAAGTGGCTGAGTTTGTTGGGATTTGTTTGCAGCAATGAAATGAATACAGGTATTATTACCTGGAGGTGGGGTGCTGTTGTAACAAATACCTAAAAATATGCATTGGTTTTGGAACTCAGCAGCTGGCAGAGGAGCCTGAGAGAGAGACCCAAGTCTTCCCGAAAAGACTGTTAATAGAAGAAGTCTGGGCTTTAGGGATGCTGCTGGTGAGAGCTCAGAAGGAAGTGGGAAATGTGCTTCTGGAAACTGGAGGAAGGGAGAGTCCTTGGCCTAGAGGGGCAGAGAGTTAAGTGCTGTCTCCTGCGCCGAGTGGAAAGCTAACTTTGTAGATGATGAACTTGGTTATGTAGCTAAGGACAATCCCAAGTGAAGAATTGAAGGCGTTCCCTAGTTTCTTCTGGCTGCTTATCGTAAGATGTGAGAGGAGAGGGATTAACTGATAGAAGAACTGTTAAACAAAAAGGAAGCAGGACTGGGTGACTTTTGACAACTCTGCGCTTCTTCAGAGGACAATAGGAGCTCAGATTAAGGCAGTGTGATCTGGAGAGAAATCTGAGGTTGTGATTGCATAACCTTTGGCTAAAACTCAGATAAATCCGGTCTGGTGAAAGGATTTTTGAAAAGAATATGCCTCACAGATCCTCTCCACCAAACCAGAGGATGTCTAGAAGGGGTAAGCTCATTGGCTGTCAGTGTCTCCATCTTCCTAGCAGAGAGAACCAGAGACTCTTCCCATGAGCATGATGCAATAAGTGGCCGTGTTGGAGAATCCACATGACAAGGGGCCAAGAGCGCCCTAGGGACTGTGAAGGCAGTCTCCAAGTGATAGCCAGAAAAAGCTGGAGCTCTTGGGCTGTTGAATTCTGGCCATGACCCCGATGACCTTCGAAGGAGATTCCCAGTTGGACTTTCGGATGAGAACACAGCCTGGCTGTCACACTGCAGCCTCGTGAGATCCTGAGAAGAGAACTCTGTCCAGTCTCAAGTGGACTTCTAACAGAAACTGTGAGATCACACATGTGTGGTTTTAACCCTCCAGCTTATGGTCATTTCTTATGACGCAGTAGAAAACAAATACACTGAGTTTTGACAAGTTCATACTCTGCAATTCCAACTTCCACGCAGATAGGGAACATTACCATCACCCTAGAAAGTTTCCACATTCAATATTGTCGTCAGTCCCCACCCTCAAGCTACTCCCCTCCCAGGCAAAAACTCTTCTGGTGCCTTTTACACTACAGATTAATTTTGTCTGCCCTGCAATTTCATGTAAATAGAATCCTACTGTGTGTTCTCTTTTTTTGTTTGACTTCTTTCTCTCAACATAATGTTAGTATTTTTTGCAATTTATCCTGCATTATTGTGTGGGCCAGTGGTTGGTCCTTTTTGTGGCTGCATATTATTCTGTTCTGTGACTATATCACAATTTTTAAAACCATTTTTCTATTGATGGACACAGGGGCAGTTGCTGGTTTTAGGTGATTATGCTGTAAACACTTTTTGAATAATTTTCTTTTTGTGAATGAATATGTTTCTGTTTCCCTTGGGTAGATACCCAGTTGTGAAATTGCTAAGTCATAGGATAGGCATATGATTAGTTTTATAGGAAACTTCGAGGTCTTTTTCCCAAATGGCTGTCTCATTGCTCATTTACAACAATGTATGGGAACTCCTGTAGCCTTGCATCCTCACCAGCATTTGGTGTTTTCATTCTTTTTTAATTTTCGCTATTCTAAGAGATGTGTAGTGGTTTATCACTGTGGTTTTAACTTATGTTTTCCTGGTTTCTAATAATGTTGCATATTTTTTCTTGTGCTTTTTATACATCAGATCTTCTTTTGAACGGTCTCTTTTTAAATCATTTCCCCCCCTGTTCCCTTTTTGAGGAGAGGAGTTGTTTGTGTTTTTATTATATTTGCTGAGTTATTGTTGTTGTTCAGTCGCTATGTCATGTCCAACTCTTTGTGACCTCACGGACTGCAGCACTCCACGCTCCCCTGTGCTTCACTATCTCCTAGAGTTTGCTCAAATTCCTATCCACTGAGTCAGTGATGCTGTCTGACCATCTCGTCCTCTGTGCCCCCTTCTCCTTTTGCTTTCAGTCTTTCCCAGCATCAGGGTCTTTTCCAGTGAGTCAGTTCTTCACATCAGGTGGCCAGAGTATTGGAGCTTCAGCTTCAGCATCAGTCCTTCCGATGAATATTCAGGGTTGGTTTCCTTAAGGATTGACTGGTTTGATCTCCTTGCTGTCCAAGGCACTGTCAGTCTTCTCCAGCAGCACAGTTCAAAAACATAAATTTTTTTTGGCACTCAGCCTTCTTTATGGGCCAGCTCTCGCATTCATAACCTGATTGCTGGAAACACCATAGTTTTTACTATATGGACCAAAGTGATAATGGCAAAGTGATGTCTCTACTTTTGAATGTACTGTCTAGTTTTGTCAGCTTTTCTTCCAAGGAGCAAGCGTCTTTTAATTTCATGGCTACAGTCACTACCCGCAGTGATTTGGGAGCCCAAGAAAATAAAACTTGTCACTGTTTCCACTTTTTCCTCTTATGTTTGCCATGAAGTAATGGGACCAGATGCCATGATCTTAGTCTTTTGAACGTTGAGTTTTAAGCCAGGTTTTTCACTCTCCTCTTTTACCCTTGTCGAGAGGCTCTTTACTTTCTGCCAACACCACTCTAAGTGGTATCCAAGTGCATATCTGAGGTTGTTGATATTTCTGCCGGCAATGCTGAGTCATAGGTATTCTTTATGTACCCTGGATATAGTCCTGTGTATGATGTTTGTTTTGCAGATGTTGTCTCTCATGTGGTAGCTTGGTTATCGATACCTTTTGATCAATAGACACACAATTTTCATTTTTTATGGTTATTGCATTGTGTGACTTGTTTTTTTTACAAAAATCTTTGCTTATCCTTAACACAGGAGAGCATATTCTCCTGTGTTTTTCTATGCAAATACCACAATTTCTGGATTACTATAGTCAAAACTATACATTGTCACCCTGCTTATTTAACTTATATGCAGAGTACATCATGGGAAATGCTGGACCAGAAGAAATGCAAGCTGGAATCAAGATTTCTGGGAGAAATATCAACAACCTCAGTTATGCAGGGAGAAGGCAATGGCGCCCCACTCCAGTACTCTTGCCTGGAAAATCCCATGAATGGAGGAGCCTGGTGGGCTGCAGTCCATGGGGTCGCTAAGAGTCGGACACGACTGAGCGACTTCATTTTCACTTTTCACTTTCATGCATTGGAGAAGGAAATGGCAACCCACTCCGGTGTTCTTGCCTTCGAATCCCAGGGACAGGGGAGCCTGGTGGGCTGCTGTCTATGGGGTCGTGCAGAGTCGGACACGAGACTGAAGTGACTTAGCAGCAGCAGCGGTTATGCAGATGATACCACTCTGATGGCAGAAAGTGAAGAGGAACTAAAGAGCCTCTTGATGATGGTAAAAAGGAAATTGAAAACATGTATACCCATGAGTGATTTATGTGAATGTATGGCAAAAACCACCACAATATTGTAAAGTAATTAGCCTCCAATTAAAATAAATTAAAAACAAACAAACAAACAAAAAACCCTCAGCTTTCAAAAAACTAAGATTATGGCATCTGGTCCCATCATCATGGCAAACAGGGGAAAAAGTGTAAACAGTGACAGATTTCATTTTCTTGGGCTCCAAAATCGCTGAGGGTGATAACTGAAGCCATGAAATTAAAAGATGCTTGCTCCTTGGAAGAAAAGCTATGACCAACCTAGACAGCATATTCAAAAACAGAGACATCACTTTGCCAACAAAGGTCCATATAATCAAAGCTATGGTGTTTCCAGTAGTCATGTATGGATGTGAGGGTTGGACATGAAGGCTGAGTGCCAAAGAATTGATACTTTTGAACTGTGGTGTTGGAGAAGACTCTTGAGAGCCCTTGGGACAGAAAGAAGATCAAACCAGTCAATCCTAAAGGAAGTCAACACTGAATATTCATTGGAGGGACTGACGTTGAAGTTGAAGCTCTAATACTTTGGCCACCTAATGCAAAAACCCAACTCATTGGAAAAGACCCTAATGCTGGGAAAGACTGAGGCAGGGAAGGGGGCAACAGAGAATGAGATGATTGGATGGCATTACAACCCAATGGACATGAGTTTGAGCACACTTCGGGAGATAGTGAGGGACAGGGAAGTCTGGCGTACTGCAGTTTTTGAGGTTGCAAAGATTCAGACACGACTTAGCAACTGAAAAACAAATATTGGAGTGGGTAGCTGTCCCTTCTTCAGGGGATCTTCCCAACCCAGGGACTGAACCCAGGTCTCCTGCATTTCAAGCAGATTCTTTACCAGCTGAGCCACCAAGGAAGCCCAAGAATACTGAAGTGGGTAGCCTATTCCGTCTCCAGGGGATCTTCCTGACCCAGGGATGGAACCGGGGTCTCCTGTGTTGCAGGGGGATTCTTTACCAGCTGAGCTATCAGGGAAGCTTGAACAACAAAAAGTTTATAGTAAGTTTTGAAGTCAGGTAATATAATTCAGTTCAGTTCAGTTGCTCAGTAGTGTCCAACTCTTTGCGACCCCATGGACTGCAGCATGCCAGGCTTCCCTGTCCATCACCAATATAAGTCCTCTAATTTTTTAAAGATAATTTCAAGTTTGTTTTGGATGTTCAGTGCTGTCCAACAGAACTTGATGCAGTGATTTAAATATATACCTGCACTGTTTAAGAAAAGTAACCATGAATCACATGTGAGCATTCAGCCCTTGAGATGTGGTTAGAGCAACTGAAGAACACAATTTTAAATTTTATTCGGTTTTAATTAATATAAATTTAAGTAGCCACATATAGTTAGTGACCACCATAATGTACAATGCAGTTGAACATCCTCAGTATTTCCAAATACACTTTAGAATAAACTTCTCAGTTTCTAGCTTCCCTGGTGGCTCAGATGGTTAAGAGTCTGCCTGCAGTGTGGGAGACCCGGGTTTGATTCCTGGGTCGGGAAGATCCCCTGGAGAAGGAAATGGTAAACCACTCGGGTATCCTTGCCTGGAAAATCCCATGGACGGAGGAGCCTGGCAGTCTACAGCCCATGGGGTCCCAAAGAGTTGGACATGACTAAATGACTTCACTTTCACTTTCTCAGTTTCTACCAAGTAAGGAAACTGGCATTATCATTGAGATGACTTTGAATCCATGGATCACTTTGGCCAGAATTGACATCTTAATAGTGGATAGTCTTTTGATCCATTATCATGGTATATATCTCTCCATTCATGTATGCCTTCTTCAGTTTCTTCCAAAATGTTTTATGGTTTTCTGTGTACTGGTCTTGCATGTATTTTGTTAAATTTATGCCTAAATATTTCATAGGGCTTCCCTGGTGGCTCAGACAGAAAAGAATCTGCCTGCAATGAAGGAGTCCCAAGTTTGATCCCTGGGTCAAGAAGATCGCCTGGAGATGGGCAAGGCTACCCACTACAGTATTCTTGCCTGGAGAATTCCATGGACAGAGGAGCCTGGTGGGCTATCATCCATGGGGTCGCAAAGAGTCAGACACAACTAATCATGCTTTTTCAATTATGTAAGTGAAATGATTTAAAAAATTTTTTTCTGCTGTTTGCTGCAATCGACTTTTGTAAGCTTACCTTCTATCCTTTGACCTTGCTAAATTCACTAATTAGTTTTTGTAGTTGTTTTGTTGATTCCTTTGGATTTTCTGTGTAAACAGTTATGACATCTGAAAATAAGACATTTTCACTTCTTCCTTTTCAACCTAGATAGCATCTGTTTATTATATTTTGTTTATTTTTATTGGTTTCTTGCACTGGCTGGAACCCCCTGTGAAGTGTTGCATAAGAATGTCCATTCTCCCCTTGTTCTCAACCTTAGTGGGGACATTTTCAGTCTTTCATCATTACATATTGTATTAGTTATATGTCTGATGTTATTTTTTATATGTCTGATGTCTTGTTTTTATCATGAATGAATTAGAGTTTTGTTAAATGCTTTTTGCGTGCGTGCATGCAAAGTCACTTCACTCATGTCTGACTCTCTGTGACCCTATGGACTGTAGCCCACCAGGCTCCTCTGTCAGTGGGATTCTCCAGGCAAAAGTACTGGAGTGGGTTGCCGTGCCCTCCTCCAGGGGATCTTCCTGACCCAGGGATCAAACCTGAGTATCTTTTGTCTCCTGCCTCATCTTTACTGCTAGTGCCGCCTGGGGAGCTCTGAATGCTTTTTATGCGTGTATTAAAATGATCACATGGCTTGTTTCCTTTAGTCTGTTAATACTGTGAATTACCTTGTTTGTTTTTTTGAATGTTAATTCAAACTTAAATTTCTAGGATAACCCCTTATTGGTCATGATATGCTATCCTTTTTAATACTTTTCTGTATCCCGTTTATTATTAAGAATTTTTATATCTCTTTTTCTACCTACCATTTTATGACAGGTTTTCTAATTGCTGCATATTTTTTTTGTTCCTCTGAATTTTTTAGTGATTTCTCTAAACATTACATTATAAGTGATATTGATCCATAACTATATTCTGTAATGTCTCTGTCAGACTGTGATTTTAGGATTTCAGTGGCCTCATACAACAAACTAGAAAGTGTTTCCTCCTCTATTTTAAGAAAGTTTGTAAGTGATTGATGCTATTACTTCCTTAAATGCTGACTAGTGAAGAATAATTAAATAGTGAAGGTGTCTGGGTCAGCAGTTTTCTTTCTGGGTATGTACGTCATAAAGAAAAAAATGTCTTTTATGAATATGTGACAAGATATTCTGTTACAAAGGATTTGTCCATTTCATTTAAATTGTCAAATTTGTTGAAGTTGGCATTATCTCTGTAATATCTGTAGGATCTGTAGTGATGTCCCTTGTCTTGCTCTTGAGGTTAATTTGTGCCTTCTTTCTTTATTTTCTTGATCAGAATATCTAGACACGTATCAGTAACATTTAGCTTTCAGAGAACAAGTTTTTGGTTACATTGATTGCTTTGTACTTTTTTTGTTTTATGTTGCACTGATTTATGCCCTTACATTTACTGTTCTCTTCTGTTTACTTACTATGGGTTTCCTTTGCTCCTTTTTTCCTAATTTCTTAAGTTGAAACCTTGGATCTTTTATTTTAGATCTCTCTTCCTATCAAATATTGTAAGCATGTAAAGCTATTAATTTCCTTCTAAGCTCTACTCTAGGACAGTCCCACAAATTTTGATATGTAGTTCTAATATAATTCAGTTCAAATACTTTCTGATTTCTCTTGTGATTTATTCCTTAACCCATGGATTTTTCAGAATTGTGTTGTTTAATTTCAAAATATTTGGGATTTTCTAAATATTTTATTATAACTGATTTCTAATTTTGTTGTGGTCAAAGATTATACCTTGTCTGATTCAAGTGAGTCTGTTTTATCTTTTGATTAATGTTTAATGTACATTTGAATAGAAAGAATATTCTCGAGGTATTGGATATGGTATTCTGTAGATATCAGTTAGGTAAAGTTGGTTGATAGTGTTGTTCAGATCATTTACAGATTTACTGATTTTGCTTGCTTGTTTGTTTAGTTGTTCTATTAATAATTGAGTGAAGGAGAGTTAGAATCTCTCACTATGACTGTAGAATTATCTGTCTCCCTCTGTCAATGTTTGCTTTGCATCCTTGAAGATCTGCTGTTACATGCTTATACAGTTGTGGGTTGTCACTTGTGATGGGTTCATGCTTGTAATCATTATGAAGTATCCCTTCTTATCTCAATCAGCATTCCACTCTTGAAGTCTTATTATCTTGGCATTAATATATTCACTCGGGTCTTCTCACGTTTACTATTTTCATGATATAAATATTTCTACTAACTTTCAACCTATTATATCTTTATATTTAAAACATGCTTCTTTTGTAACATATAGTTAGATCCTGATGCTTTTTTTGTTTTTTAATCCAATCTTATGATCTCTGCCTTTCAGTCAGAGTATTTAGTCAATTAACAGTTAATGTATTTTTTATATAATTGGATTTAGGTCTACCATTTTATGATTGACTTTCTATTTATTCCTTATTTTTTTTGTTCTTCTTAGAATCTTTTAGTGATTTCTCTACACATTGCAATATACATCTTCCATTTATCACAGTCTATTCAGTGTTAATATTGTAGCTCACTATGTAAAATGTAAAAACTTTGAAACTGTGTATATTTATTTACCTCTATTTTCCTTTTGTGCTATAGTTATTAAATTATGTCTATATTATAAAGCCATGCATACAATGACTATAATTTTCACTTAGTTGTATTTTTAAATAAATTAAGAAAATATTTTTTATTATTATCCAGCTATTTCACAGATTTGTCATTTCTAATAGTTTCCATTTTTCCCCAGAAGATCTGAATTTTTCATGTGGTATTACTTCCCTTCAGAATGAAGAGCTTCCTATAGCATTTTTCTGGTACAGATTTGATGTCAATGAATTCTCAGTTATCTTTTACCTGAAAGTGTTCTTATTTTGTCTTAATTCTGAAAGAATATATTCACTGTCACTGGACAGAAAATTCTGAGTTGATGGGTTTTAAAGGTTTTTTTTTTAAATTTAGAACTTTAAAGATGCTATTCTAGTGTATTTTGGTCTTCTGTCGTGATAAACCAGAGGTCGTTTGACTTGTTCTTCTGTATGCAGTGTTTGATTTTTCTCTGGTTGATTTCAAAATTTTCACTTTATCTTTTATTTGGAAATCTTTGACTATGGGAGTCTGGGTAGGCTTTTCTTTGAAGTTTTTCTTCTTGCTGCTGCTGCTGCTAAGTCGCTTCAGTCGTGTCCAACTCTGTGCGACCCCATAGACGGCAGCCCACCAGGCTCCCCCGTCCCTGGGATTCTCCAGGAAAGAACCCTGGAGTGGGCTGCCATTTCCCTCTCCAGTGCATGCAAGTGAAAAGTGAAAGTGAAGTCGCTCAGTCGTGTCTGACTCTTAGCGACCCCATGGACTGCAGCCTACCAGGCTCCTCCGTCCATGGGATTTTCCAGGCAAAAGTACTGGAGTGCGTTTTCTTCTTGAGGTTTTCTGATTTTCTTATTGGAAAATTTAAGTATTTCATCACATTTGGGAAAATTTTTGCCATTGTTTTTCAAATGTTCTTTTTCCTATTCTCTTTTTCCTCTTCCTGCCACCAATTACACTTGTGATAGATACTGTATGCTAGGTTCCTAAGGTCCTGTTAATTTTTTTCTAGTTTTCTCTTTATATTTCTCAGATTAGTTTATTTCTGTTGGCCTGTCTTCAAGTTCACTAACTTGTTCCTGTATCACACCCATTATGCTGTTAAGCATATACAAGGACTTTTAAATTTCGTATATTGTATACTTATGCTGTAGAATTTCCTTTTAGCTTTTTTAAAAAAAATAGCTTCTATTTATCTGCTGACATTTCCTGTCTTTACATGCACGGAGAGCATATTTTTATATCTGTCCTTGTTTTTGAATCCTTGTCTTACAATTTCAGTATTTTAGTCATTTTGGAATTGGTCTCCATCTATTGCTTTTTCTCTTGAAGATAAGTCACATTTTCTTGTCTCTTCTGTGTTGCGTAATTTTGGATTGTATCCTGGACATTGTGAATGCCATCTGGATTCTGTTATATTTCTTTGAAGAATGTTATTTTTTTTTAAAGCAGACTATAAATTTAATTGGACTCAAACAGTGAACTCTTTCTCTTCGAATAGCTCGGATCTTAGCTCTGTTCTTTGTCATTCACTTACTGCTTTGAAATCCACCTCTCACATACGTGGCTCAGGTGTTACATGGAGAATTTGGGATGCCCTTCTTCTGATTCTGTCCTTTTCAGAATGACCCCCTGATTTTCCCGTGACTCTGGTTGCCCTGAACTCTGTCCTTTTGTTCTTCAGGCCAGAAAAGCTGTAGGTTTTCCTTTAAAGATTTAGCCACTTCTGTGGTGACAATTTTGAATTGCCCGTAGGCTAAAAGCTATAAAAGTGGGAGTTTCATCTCTTGCCATTTTTTTTCCTTCCAAATATCAACTTCCTTAAGAGTCTGCCTGCCTTTTCTTCATCCTCCAGTGAACAAAAGCTGTGTTTTATATTTTTATACAGAGTTGCTTATCTGCAGAAGGGTTAGTTATCTGCAGTTGGTTATCTGCAGGAGGGTTGAGTCTATAGGAAGCTCTCTTGGTCATAGTAGGAGGAAAAATCCTTCTTCCTTTCATGGAGTTTAAATGCATTATATTTTCAGAAAAACTGTATGACATATTTTTTCTTAAAAGCAATGCCTAAGTACCAAATAAATCAAGGTAAAAATAAATGAGGGGCTCAAGATGACATCAATTCCATTTGTCTGAATTCTGATTCACTTTTGATTCTATAAGAAAGATACTAAATACTAACTTTGTTTCAAAATTTGCAAAATGTTCTATTGCTTAATAAATCTTTATTGAATGAATAAGCATTATGATAATGTTATCAGCAGTTTACATGTAATAAAATAGTTTAAAAATAAAGTTTTAGTATATAACATTTCAGTGTGTGTGTGTATACACATATGTATTATATATATTTGTCTAAAGGATATATTTCCGTTTTCCTTATTTTTTGCCTATATTGGTTACTATTCTGAACATCTTTCTACATAAACCTTTGATGAAATAGCTGACTGTAAAAGAAATGTCTTAACCACCCCTCCAATTAATTGACATTTGACTGACTGGATTCAGTTGACATTTTCTACACCTTCTGCAGTCAATTACATTTTTCTACACCTTCTGCAGGGGCTTTCCAGGTAGCTTGGATGGGGATGGTAAAGAATCTGCCTACAGTGCAGGAGACCCAGGTTTGATCCCTGGGTTGAGAAGATCTCCTGGAGAGAAGGGAATGGCAACCCCCTCCAGTATTCTTGCCTGGAGAATTCCAAGGACAGAGGAGCCCGACGGGCTACATATAGTCCATGGGGTCACAGAGAGTCTTACACGACTGAGCAATTCACACTCTCACACCTCCAGTGCTGACTGTACAGAGAACTTTTGGTTTTTTCCTACTCTCATTATTTGGGATACGTGTTTACCAAGAGCTAATTGTGTTTATTCCCAAACCTGTTTATGCCAGTTGTTACTATGACTTAGTTGATTGGAAAACTAACCTATGAAATATGAGTAAAAAACGAAAGGATAGTTGTTTCTAGAAAAACCATAAAAACAGACCTGAATGTCTTGGGGAGACTCAGTAAAATAGAGGAACAATACGATTGCAATGAAATAAGGTTATGGGCAAGGCAACTGTAAACAATCTGAGAAAAAGGATTGTAAACTAAGGAAAGTGCCTACTTCCATATTGATGCCCAAATATCTTGATGTTTGCGCCCCAAACTGTATTTTTAAATTTATTTCTTAAATTAAAAAAATTTAATATATTAAAAATTTTTTTTTAATGTATTTTTACTTATTTTGCCTGCACTGGGTCTTCACTGCTACAGGGGCTTCCTCTAGTTGTGCTGAGCAGGGGTCATTCTCTAGTTGTGGCGCTCAGCTTTTCATTGCAGTGGCTTCTCTCGTTGCAGAGCGTGAGCTCTAGGGCGCACGGGCTTCAGTAGCTGCAGCGCGTGAGCTCAGGAGTCACAGTCCCCGGGCTCTAGAGCACAGGCTCCGTAGTTGTGGAGGCACGGGTGTCATTGCCCCACAGGGTGTGGAATCTTCCCAGATTCCACAGATCAGGGATTGAACCTGGGTCCCCTGCATTGGCAGGCAGATTCTTAACTGCTGGACCACCAGGGCAGTCCTGCCCCAAACTTTTATTAAGAGCACGAATCATTGAGGAGGGGTTTATGCAAGAAAGATGCTGCAGAATTCTCATCAGGGATCAGACCCTGAGAGAAAGGCCTTGGTTCTTCATCAAAAAAGTGATGAATGATTCCACATTTTAGATTATGACATCGTATGATCTTTATAGTATACTTCTGCCATTGTTGATGATTTCCCTGTTTAACTGACTTTTCAGTGGTTCAGATGGTCTACACTGCTGGTCCCCAGAGCATATGAGAAAGCAGATTTGAATTGTGGTTCCTCAGGATAGGTTCCTAGAAATGGCATTCATTACGTGTGTGTGTGTGTGTGTGTGTGTTTTGACTATTGTTATGTATTTACCTATATTTACCTACTTGCCCATTATTCTGAAGTTTGAAACTGTAGCGCAGTGAGGCTGCAGTCTTCCCTCAGGTCCGTCAGCTGTCATGTGTTGGACTTGTGTATCTGTAGCCTGAAAGGTCTTGAAAAATGTCGCAGGATTGTCCTTTGCTATTAAAAAAAAAAGGAACTTGACCCTTTTCTATTAATGCCAGGCTTTTATGAATCTTAACCTTAAATGCCATAAAAGCATTCAGATTGGTTGCCAAACACACTCAAAACTTCATCTATCACATAGTATTCAGACAATCACCCTTTTTTTTTTGCGCTAGAAGGTACCCTAGGGGTCAGCTTATTCAAACCTTGTTTTACAAGTTGCATCCTGGAATGGGGATCAGGGAGAAATGACTTGACGCAGGTCCTGAAGTGTACCTCCACTGAGCTCAGAGCTCGAGTGTGCTGACACCTGGTCTAATCCAGCTCTTTCACATATGTCACTTCGATCTGATGGGGAAAGGAAGCGTGCCGACATTTATCCCACAGAGTTTTGTGTTATCAAGGGGGGTTGTGCAGGGTGTTATCAGATAATGTCTATAGTATGAGCTAACATTTATTGAATGCTTAACTGTGCCAGATACTGTTTTAAGTGCTTTAGCTGGATCAAATTATCTTATTATCTCTCCCACGTAAACTTCATGATGACTCTCCGAGGCCCCATTTTTTAGATTAGGAAACTGAGTGTGGAGAACTGCCGGAGGGTTTCCAACCAGTCAATGGTGAAATTGGAATCTGGAATCTGGTCGCCCACATTCTTGCTCCAGAGCCTGGGTTCTCACATATCCTGCTAAATTGCCTCTCTATATGTTGCAAGAATAAAAGGAAAGTAGTGTTTATTATGTGTCTAATATGAGCCTGGCATTTTTAGATATTTTACACCCCTAAAAAGATGAATCTTCACAATCCCATTTTCACTTTGAAAGAGTAAGTGTTACTTGCTCAATCCTGTCCGACTCTTTGTGACCCATGGACTGCAGCCCATCAGGCTCCTCGGTCCGTGGGATTCTCCAGGCAAGAATACTGGAATGGGTTGCCGTGCCCTCCTCCAGGGGGTCTTCCCAATCCAGGGATCAAACCCAGGTCGCCTGCATTGCAGGCAGATTCTTTACTGTCTGAGCCACCAGGAAAGCCCAAACACCAGGTAAATTAAATGACTTGCCTAAGGACATAGCTAGTAGCTAGCAGAGCCAGAAATCAAACCAAGACTCAATTGGCTCAGCAGTCTGTGGTTTTGTTAGAAAATCATGCAGGGGTGGCACCACCTGGATCAGCGATTCTTGTGACCTCAGCTGCACATTGAAATTATCCAGGGAGGGTTAAAAAGTGGTGATGTTTCTGCCCCACATCCAGAATTTCTGATTTAATTGGTCTGGGGTGCAGCTTGAGCAGTGGGGCCTTTCCCCGGCCCCCCCCCCTTAAAAGCTCCCAGGGGATTCTAATATGTAACCAAGGATGCCACCCACTGCAAAAGATTCAGATGGTTTCGGTCATACCATAGGATTTCATTTCTTTGTCCAAATATGGAGATAGGGATAAATCACATCCCTGAAAGACGTGTTTCAACAGTTTCCTGGGGCTGCTGTGACAAATCACCACAAACTGGGTGGCTTCAAACAACAGAAATGTGTTCTCTTGGGATTCTGGAGTCTGGAAGGCTGAAGTTAGTGTCCGCAGGGACATGCTCCCTCTGAAGGTTTTGGAAAGAACTCTTCTCTGCCCCCTCTGGCTTCAGCTGGTTGCATCAGTCCTTGGAGCTCCTTGGCTTGTAGGTGGCTCATGCCAGTCTCTGTCTCGGTTATCACAGGGCCGCCTTCTCCTTGTGTATCTGTTTCCTGTGTTTCTTTGTATCTGCCTGCTTGTGAAAGAATAGAAAGTATGTACGTTGGTCTCTGCCCCCGTGGTTCCCAGCACAGAGCTCCTAAAACCCATGGAATTTCCTAAGTCATTAAAGTACTAGGGGCATTTTTTGTTTAGTTGGTCTTTGACCCGTCCCAGACACAGGGCTCCTAAAACCCTCGGAATTTCCTGAGAGGTAGGAGTGTCTTTTGTTCTAATGAGGGAGCTCTGGGTGTGCTCCTGGATGGAGGCTGGTTCTCCAACCTGGAAGCTGTCCAAACCCCATGGAGTTGGGATTTTTTCGGAGGCTTCCTCACGTAGGCCTGAGCTTGTCCACATACCAGGAAGGGGAGGCACCACTATTCCATGGGAACAGGGCACCCATGCTGGGACCCTCCCGGACTTCGCCTGTGTATCTCATCATCTGAAGTTTCATCTGTATCCTTTGTCGTATCTTTTATTATACAGTAAACTGGTGAACATAAATAAGTGTTTTCCTGAGTCCTAAGAGCCATTCTAGCAAGTAATTGGATCCAAAGGTCATGGGAACCTCCGATCAGACCAACGTTGTAGGAACCTGGAGACCTGTGACACTTGGTAGGCCTCCGAGGTGGGGGACCCTCCCATGGGCCTGAGCCTTCAACCTGTGGGGTCTGCACGGTCATGTTCAGTTGTGTCTGACTCTTCGTGACCCCCTGGACTGTAGCCCCCCCAGGCTCCTCTGTCCATGAAGAATTCTCCAGGCAAGAATTCTGGAGTGGGGTCCCATTTCCTCTTCCAGGGGATCTTCCCAACCCAGGGGTGGAACCGGAGTCTCGGGGTCTTCTGCATTGGCAGGTGGATCCTTTACCACTGAGCCACCTGTGAAGCCCAGGGTCTGCTCTGTCTCCTAACAGTTAGCCCAGCATTGAATTGTTGGACACCCAGCTGGTGTCTCAGAATCGCTTGGTGTGGGGAAAAGACTCCACACATCTGGTGTCAGAAGTGTTGTTAGTGGGGTGATGGTATGAAAAGAGGAGGAACACACGGGGGAGAAGTGAGTTTTTTCTATTCACTGCTCTATTTATAAGAACCCAGTCTAACCCATCTTAACTAGTCATATATGCATAGACCTTACTTCCAAGTAAGTTCATATTCTGAGGTTCCAGATAGACATGGACTTGGCCAGGGGAGGTGGGGAACGCTATCAAACCCAGTACAAGCTGAAAATTAAGCAACATTATATTCTTAAGGATGCTTGAATCTCTGGGAATGGCAAACGTGAAATTCTGTGCTTTCTGGATCTGATATTTTAAAAATATATCTTTAAATTTCTTAAATTCACCCTCCCCCATCAGAAAAAAAGGCATCCAGCCCTAGTAGGTGTATAACTAAAATATAGAAAGATCTGTTTTTGTGTCTGGGTCCCTTTGACATTTTCAGGAAGACACAAAACCCAACAGGCTCAGCTTGTGTGTGCAAGGTGTGTTAAGGGTGCACAGAAGTCTGTGGAAAAGGTAGCCTATTCCCAATGGGGGATTTTTTTTGGGGGGGAAACAAAACAGTTCTGATTTGTCTTTTTCTGTAAACTGACAAATTTACAGCACCTTTTAAGGCATCAAAGAGCTATTTGCCTTCTCTTCAAATTTGGTTCTGGAGACGTTATGTACTGAAGCAAATAAAGTTTGGAGTTTTGTTTTGAGATCATTGTTTTAGTCAACCATTTCCTTTCTTTTTGTATTGTGAAACCTTGATGACAATTTGAAAGTGAAGTACAGTCATTGAAAACCTGACAATTTGATTCCTTAAAGGACATTAATAGGTCAAAATTGTATATTCCACCCCCCCCCCCGCAATAACTTGGAAGTAAATACTTACTACCAGTGGCACCATTGTTTCCTTATATTCTTGCTTTCTGCTGAGACGACCAGCTGCCATTTACACTTGATCCTTGAACAGCACAAGTTTGAACAGCAGGGGTTCGCTTACATGCAGATTTTCTTCAATAAATACCTAGCCGTCTGCATTCCTGGGTTTCTGCCTCTGTGGGTTTAACCAACTGCAGGTCAGATTTTGCATCCACAAATGGTCGAATCCGTGGATGCCAAACCTATGGATGTAGAGGCAGAGTGTGCTGGGCCAGTTTATGAGAAGGACTTGCGCATCTGTGGATGGTGGCCTCTGGGGTGGGGAGGCGGGGTTCTTGGAAGCATCTCCTGCCCCCTACCCCAGATGCCAAGAGAGGACTGTTATTTCCATCTCCAGTTGATCTTGCTTGTCAGGATATATAACATTTTAACAAAGTCTTTATTTTCATTTTAGAATTGACAGAAAGGATTTGGTTATCAGAAGTGGTGAATTTCCCTCTGAGATTGTCACTGGAACTTGCCCCTTGCCCCCCGTCATGAGTACCATCAGAAGCTTTTTCTTATTTGTGATGCTTCTCTTAACCCTGGGCAGGGTGATGTAGACAGAAATGACTCATAGATGGGTAATTTACCCAGGATAAACACGATAATTGGTACAGAATCCAATTATTGGACTAGCATTTTGAAAAAAACAAAACTCTGTGAGTCTATAAAACCTCAATAGCAACATTTAGGCAATTTCGTAAATAATAAATCTCCATTTCCACTTGGAGAAAAATCCTAGCCTTTCTGTCTCAATTTAACCTCCTGTAAAAAGATTACAGTTGGATCTAACTTGTATTCAACTGAGTCCTTAGGCAAAAACTGAAGGAAATCAACAATTTCTTCTTCAGTAAGTGCCACAAAATTGAATTCTCAAAGACTCACCAGATGATGGCATTAGGTCGTCTACCAGATGTGTGATGCCAGCAAACTGTGAGGATTGGTTTTGTGTTCTGGTGCCTGGCAAGGTGTTTGATGGCCATTTGCTTTGGGAGGATGGAGATGCTCTTGTCATGGACCACACGCCTCTTCTTGATATTGTCCAGCTCTCTATTTAATGTACATCATTAAGAGTAACCATAAATACCTAAACTGCCACGACTTGTTGTGGAGTTCCACATTGCCCTCCCATTTAAGAATGGTATCATGTCAGGGCTATAGAGTTCTTTTTCTGTGCCCCTCAGAGTCCTGGAGCAAGCACCTGTCCACTCCATAGAGAAATAATTCGCCAATGTAAAATGTGACAGGGTTTTCCTGGTGGCTCAGAAACAGCAGGGAATTTGCCTGCAAAGCAGGAGACCTGGGTTTGATCCTTGGGTCAGGAAGATCCCCTGGAGGAGGGCATGGCAACCCATTCTAGTATTCTTGCCTGGAGAATTCCATGGACAGAGGACCCTGGTAGGCTACAGTCTGTGGGCTTGCAAAGAGTCCAATTCAACTGAGTGAGAACACTTTCACTTTCAAAATGTAATAAAAAATGCAGTAAAAAAGTATTGGTGTAGCTTTTTGTTCAGTAAGTTCGTCAGAGACTTATGTACTGGACTGGAGAAAACAGCTTTACATGTCTAAGATGTGACTTCTTGATTCTTTGGGATTGTCAATAGAGCGTTGAGTTTATCACAGACGCATGTGCACACACCTCTAGATATGCTCACACGGAGTGGTTAGAAAACGCATGCAAACATGAATGGGTTTGAATTTGGCTGATTCCACCCAGCTCAAAGTTATGAAAGACATATTGAGGCCCAGGGAAGTCATTCTGGCTTATGCATGATTTAACTCGAACTTATAGTCAAAGTTATGGTTTTTCCAGTAGTCATGCATGGATGTGAGAGTTGGACCATATAGAAGGCTGAGTGCCAAAGAATTGATGCTTTCGAACTGTGGTGTTGGAAAAGACGCTTGAGAGTTCCTTGGACTGCAAGGAGATCAAACTGGTCAATCATAAGGAAATTAGTCCTGAATATTCATTGGAAGGACTGATGCTGAAGCTGAAACTCCAGTACTTTGGACACGTGATGCCAAGAACTGACTCATTGGAAAAGACCCTGATGCTGGGAAAAATTGAGGACAGGAGCAGAAGAGGGTGGCAGAAGATGAGATGGTTGAATGGCATCATCGACTCAATGGACATGAGTTGGAGCAAACTCCTGGAGATAGTGAAGGGCTGGGAAGCCGGATGTGCTGCAGTTCATAGGGTCACAAAGAGTAGGACACGACTGAACACCAGTGATAAAACTTGAATTTTCTGCTAGCTAAAACAGACAGTTTGTGGCCTATCAGATGTTCACTGTACATCCACTTTCATCCTTGAAGAAGAGAGTGTGTTGAGCAGACGTAAAGAATGTCCATGTTAAAAATGAAGATGCTAACGCTGGTCCTCCTTCAGTGATAGGACTCTTCCCAGGAGCCAAGGCCACGCTGACTCCCTGTTCACGTGCTGATCTAGTTTTGTGTTTCAAAACCTTGAAGGCATGTATCACTGACTCGTTCCATGTTCTTTGTTCTGACAAGAATAAAGCTGAGCTGAAAACTGCGGTTCTCCAGAGCAGCTCCTCTGAGTTATCCAGGGGCTGTCAGCGAGTCTCACTAATCTGAGCACTGTCTCAGAGTTGAGTCCTCAGTTTGGCTCCAGCAAGTCTTTTCTGTTCTGATCTAGACACCTGATTTAGAGCGTGCAGATAGATGACCCCGGGCAGCAGCTGGAGCAGGCGGCCATCTGGGCCAGACCCTGGGGGACTCTGCACAGCACCTGCTTTGAGCACAGAGAGGCTGGCCCAAAGATGCCAGTCCACGAGATCCTGGCCGTCCCGGCCCTCCTAACTGTGAAAAATAACATCCCGTGGG